>NW_026693602.1:6600000-6947500 GCF_021218885.2 Marmota monax
GGCTGAAAATATAGACCCTGCATTGACTATTTATATAATCCACTCCAATTGGCAAGTTAAAATTTTAAATGTATTCTGCTTTTTAAAATCAAATATGACTTGAACAAATCAATTATTAACGGGAGTTTGAAAAAATACTCTCATGCTATTAAACAGGTAATTATTTTTGTGAGGAAGGCTTCATATCTTTCTCATTTAGTTTCAATAAGATTTATCATTGTTTTGCAATGATAATAGTGGCCTATTTTGACACAGGCCACTAATGTTAATATAATTAGCAAATTGAATTTATATAATTAACTAACTAGACTAAATGTTTTTTCATTATACTTAATAATAAAACAATTTTTCCCATAAGAGTTTCCCTGATTTTACATATTTTAAGATTCTGAGTAGTTTTAAACAATGTTTTTCCCTAAGAAATTTAATAAATTGCAATTGCTAAAAATGTGTGTTTATTGAGAATTTGGAAACTGTTCTAATTAGGTTTCATGTAGGGATTTATTGAGTGTTCAAATAATTACTAAATAATGAGCCTATTATGTTGGTATTTCCCATAGTGGAAATATTTACTTAGTTTAAAAGTATTATCTTGAAAATACTTGCATGCCTGAACACTCTATATGGGTTTGGAAATCACTGGAAAAGTATTAGTAAAATCAAGGGAACCCAAAGTAGGTTAAAAAATTAAGTATGGAAAACAAGCTTTTATTATGTTTAATATATTTAAGCAAAAATCTCTTTTCCACCCACATCCAAAAAAGAATACAAAATTAAAAATTAAATAAGAAGTGAGGGGAAGTACCAGATCCAGTAAGTTTGTTGAATGAGTTATGTTCCAAGTACTCAGTAAAAATATGCATGTACTTCCAAATGTTACAGAATAAATGTGTGTGTGTGTGTGTGTGTGTGTGTGTGTGTGTGTGAAGCGCTTCCCAGTGCCTGAAAGGAAGAGGGAGGTCATAAGCAGAGAAGTAAGTGTAGGAGGTCATGGGAGGGTTGGCTCAGATATTGGCCTTTTTGGAAAGATGCTAGAGCATTAATGCTTATGAAGGGACTGTAGACCATGCCATGAATCTGGAAAGGTGAAGAGTGGAAAATAAAGTCCTCATGAGGTGGAATTAAGAGATACAAACAGAGCACTGGGTCTCCAAAGAAAAACACCCATAAACCACTGGAATGCAGAACAGATAGACTATGAGTGACCCAGCCTGTGACCTTGTGCCTATGTCCTTGCCACAGTTTACAGATTGGATGAAAAAAAAAAAATCACATTGTAACTACATGTCATCTGGAGGAGCCACTTTAAAGAAGGTTTTAGGAAGTGTGTTAATGAGACATGCAGTGTAAGAAATATATGATTAAAACATTTGTGGGCAATGCACAAGTACAAGAAAAACTCTCATGAAATTGCCAAACCCCATCCTGACTCCAACTTCAGGTCAGCCCTCTAGTTACTGTCCTTCTATAAAAGTTGAAGTCTCTGACCAAGCTATGGTGACTCACACTTTCTCAGATGTCCCACACTCTCATTCTTCAGTGTGTACTGTCCCTTGGTTATAACTTTCTTGCTCTGCTATTCATACCTGACATGTCCTTACTTTTTTTTTTTCCTGTAACATAGTCAAGAATCTGGAAGTTCCCAGTGGAGGTCTCCCCCATTCTTGGAGACTCTCTGGACTCCTGTGTGATGACACACACATAGAGACAGGACACCCTGATAAGTCCCATGTGATGCATAGTGAATAAAGGACCAGAGAGCCACTTCCCCTTCATTGAGGGCAGTGGAAGGGAATCGTGTCCCCTCCACTCAAGGCTGGGGAAACAAGTGACTTAAGACACAAGCCTGAAGTGCAAGGTGTTATAAATTCAGAATTTAGACTATCTTGAAGGAATTCTGAGGCTAAAACGAAACACCATGAATAAAAGGGGACAGTTCAGGAAACCCTGGATATATTCTGCAGAAACAAATATGAACCACTCCTCAAGGATAACGCCTCATCTCACTTCAAGGGAGTCTCACAGGAAAACATGTGAAACAAGTAATCTCTATCAGGCCAAGTACACATTCACACAAAACCTATATGCTAAAGAACTGAAACTTAGACATTAAGAAAAAATAAGTAAAATTGACTCACTCTAAATAAAGCAAATGAAATTATTTGCACATATCCAAATATGTGCAAATATCCATATCCACATATCGAGGCTGGGGAACCTGAGATGGTAAAATAACCTGAAATTGACCACAAAGTCTTTATGATTTGAAATAATCAATCACATGAAGAAATAAATACAAAAAAGCAGATATGATAATGTGGCAAGCCAGCCATGGGCTGAGTGTGTGCGCTGTGAGCATTCTGAGCGCACAAAGCGGACTGGACCCACGATGCTGCTCTGTCTGGGCTGTGCACATATGTGTCCCTTTTGCTTGCTCTGCCTTTGGTCACACACAGCACATGAGATGGATGTGACCTTACAAGATGTCATTCAGCCTGCTGAGAGCAAGACATCCTGAAGCTATACACTCAACTCCCTGAAACCTGACCCCTTGCCTCATTTGAACAGCTTCTCCCCAATAAAACCTGGGTTCCAGGTGTGCGCCTTCTCTTTCTTGCCTGCCTTGCACTCCTGTGGGAGCTGTGGCTGAGGAGTGGTCACTGAACCCAAAGAAAAGCTACTTTCTGCATCTGTGTCTTTATTTAGTCCCCAAATTCACTTGGAGTGACCCTGACAGGCTTAGTCATGTGTCGCGACATGATAATCAAGCCCATTTTGAAAAAATAACTAAAGGATTTGGAGAAGGGCTTAATAAAATGTGTAGAAATATGACAGGTAGTCATTAAGAGCTGAGTCTATGCTTTGAAGAACATTAAGATCAAGTTAATTATGAAAGATAGTGCATACAAACATGCAAGAGTTTAAGGAGAGACAAATATTCCAAGAAAAATGGCCCTATTGCATCTAGGTGCTAACTCTGGGAACCCGGGAGTACTACCTTATTTGGTAAAAGGGACTATGCAGACGTGATTAAATTAAGAATTGGGGGATGGGGAGATTATACTGGGTTATCATGTACACAGAGCCCTAAAAGGCAATCACATGGGTACTGAAAAGAGGGAAGCAGGAGGATATTTGAAAATAAAAGAGGAAAAGGAGGTGTGATGATAAAGAATAAAGTTGAACTGATGTGAGGAGGGTGTCATGAATGAAGGACCACAAGTGGCCTCCATAACCCAAAGGCGAGGAAATAGGTGCTCTCTTGGAGTCTTGTGTCAGATGACAGGCTTCACAAATGATAAGAGAATAAATCCGCATTTTTTAAGTCCAAAAATTTTGGGAGAATTGTTATAACAGTCATGGGAAACTAATACTCTACCCAATACGTACCGATTGTTTATTTATTTTGTTTCTTTATTTATTTTGTCTCTTTAGTCCCCTCAAGAATGTGTGTTCTGAGATAGAATATTGCTTACCGGTATAGTCCCTGTTTATTAAATGTGCCTGACATAATGCAGCAGCTTGATAAAAAAAAATTATTCTTATTCAAGGAATTTGTTAAAATCCCAGTGATTAAAAAAAATGAAGCATTCCTAAAGTTTTGGCACATATCAATGTATAGTTTTGTCTCAGTTATTTTAAATTGAAATGCCTTTATGTTTAAAATTCAGTTTTATTTCACTTTTTCTATTTCTCAGTTATTTTAATAAAGAAAGTTGCTATGAATGGAAGCCACATGACATAATCAAGGAGATCTTCTGTAGTAGAAACCACTTAGGAAGACATGAGCCCATCCAGCCCCTGTCTGATGTCCTCCAGAAGATCTTCCTCTGTGATCTCAGGGTGTTCAGTAGGTTTCTAAAACTCTGAATAAAACCTTTTATATTTGTTGTGGCAAAATATAACACCTGGTTGTCTGTTTTCCAATAAAAATGATAATGCTACCTAAAGTTAACCTTGTTTGGAAGATAATGACATCATGAATAGGGTCTATAGCTAGAATATCATCCTATAATATTGATTTGGTTAAAATTCAAATATGTGTAATTAATATGTGTAATATTTGTAAATATGTGTAACTCATTAATCCTCGTATAGAGAACCTAAATAAAACACTGGTAACCCGCAGGACCATGATCCTGAAGTTGTAGGAGAGATCTTCAAATTAATTAGTTTTGTAATTTTAAGTTCACTTTTTTCCTGAAGTCTTTAATTTGAATTTTTTATATGGAAAGAAATAAAGCTAGAATTTGAAGGCTTATGTGAGTTCTGTATTTTTCATTGATTTCTTGTCTTCTGTTAATTAAACAGAATTTGTTTTTATTCTAACCTTTTTTACACTCTGTTCTTGTGGCTTTTGGCCCAAGTTCCTTCCTTTGAAGCCCCTTGTGACCCCTCCTTTTCACCCCTTGTTTCCTGGCCACCAGCCGAGCAGCCTCTTAGGCTAGCCCTTGCCTCCATGATGTCCTCATGCACCTTTGGCAGGTGCAGCCATGAACTAAGAGCTCTGAAACTGAGCCAAACAAACCCTCCCTCCTCCGAGATGTTTGTGTCGGATATTTTGGTCACAGACACAAAAGTCTGACTAACAGGTACTTTTTTCACCCTACTGTCCACAGAGGTGCCCAAGCTTCACAGTCCTTCCTCTGCTATGGTTCATGTTAATTTCATTCTCAAAACTCTTGAGTACTACTTCTTTTCAACTAAAAACTGACACTTTGTTGGAGAGATTAGAAAATTAATTTCCATCCTGGCGTTCTGATGCCTAAGGTACAGTATGTGGAAGGATTAGCTCCCATTCCCTTCCTCTGTCAGCACCCCACCCATCCAGCCCTGCTACAAATGTACAGCCCCGTTCCATCTCTGCCAAGCCCTGGGGTCTACTTCTTTTTACTTTTCATTAACCTCTCTTCATCCTTTCTTAGAGACAGAACCTTTACCAGTTCTGGATTTGGGAAGGGCTGAAGGACAGGTGGGGTCTCTACAAGTACAGCGACTTCCATGCCTATGCTGAGAAAGAAAACAGATATAAGTAGAGAAATTCCCTGAAATTCGAATGTTTGAGTCAGCCTTTTTGCTGCTATAACCAAAAGACCTGACAAGAATAATTTTAAAGTAGGAAAAGCTTGTTTGTTACTTACAGGTTCAGAGGTCTCAGAACATAGATGTCTGGCTCCATTGCTCTGGGCACCTGAGGCAGAACATCATGGGGGAAGAGTGGAGAAGGGAGGAAAGCATTTCAGGATGTGGCATCAGGAAGCAGGAGAAAGCTCTACTCTTCGTGACCCAAAGGCATGCCCTCAATCACCACCTCCTCCAGCCACACCCTGCCTGCCTGCAGTTACCAGCCTTAATCCCTATCATGGGATTAATGCACTGATTAGGTTAAGCTTCTCCTAACCAAATCATTTCACCTCTAAATTTTCTTGCATTGTCTCACACATGACCTTTGGGGGGGACATCTCACATCCAAATCAAAGTAGGAATGTTCATCAGTTATTGTGTTAACATTTTACTCCTTTATACTTGATTATGCATTATTACTTGGATTTCTGATACTGAACAACAAGAATGCCATACGTTAAAAAAGGAATGTCACATACAGGGTTCAGTAAGACTTTTATTTAATCAACAACTGAAAGTTTTTCTTGTGATCTATTCACAGCTTTTCACAAATATTTTGAAGCAGAGGTGTTTAATATGATGTTATTAGCATAGAACAAATTTATAGTTTCATTTTCTGATAATATATTTGCATTGGTAACTATTCTCAAGACATCCACTTGCTGTTATTCAGATAAAATTAAAAGTTAATAGAAGGTCTTCATAACACTTTGGGTAGTTCATTACAGTTACCACAACTTCCAAATCAATTTTTTGTAACATATGACTAGTTAATATATTTTCATTATAACATATTTGAGCAACATTACTTGACACCTCTTTATATATACATATATATATGTGTGTGTGTATACATAAAGAATTTATTAGAATTTATCATTCCAAGTCATCAACTCTCTCTCTCTCTCTCTCTCTCTCTCTCTATATATATATATATATATATATATATATATATATATATATATGGCTTAAAACATATATATATATATATATATATATATATATATATATATATATATATGGCTTAAAACATTAAGCTAAAAATGCTAGAGAAAACTTACAATCACTGATTGCAGGGGCACATGCCTATTTCAGCTACCCAGGAGGCTGATACAGGAGGATCATAAATTCAAGGCCAGCCTCAGCAACTTAAGGAAACCCTGTCTCAGAATAAAAAATAAAAAGGGCTGGGCATGTGTATCAGTGGTTGAATGCCCTGGGGTTCGTCCCCCAGTGCAACAGAAAACACCATCACCACCAACAAAAACCTCCCAGTCACGTTTTGACAGCAATATTTGGTTGTGAGAATAGTATTATTTTTATTCCTTTTGTGATTTCCAGTATTTTTGAATATTATTTATTGTTTTCTCTGTTTGCATTGAACTTTGTCATTAGAAAAATATTACAAAAGATGCTGCACTCTATTTTGGCCTTCCAACTTTTTCTCTATTTAACTTGCTTATTTCTTTTTTTTATTCCTTAGTTGCCACAACTGATATAAGTGTCTGTGTCCTCCACCTGCCTGAAATGCTGTTCTCTGCAGTCTGCAGCCACATTGCCCTCTCATGGCTCATGATTTTAGAGACAATGTCTATGCTCATAACATGAAATATGCTGATGAGTCCTGGCACTCAGTGGGTTGACAATCCCCTGCCAACATCAATTGGCAGGCCCATTCCTCTCTATCCTCTCAAATGGCTCTGTTTGCCTCCCCATGCTGACTGAAACTGTCATTTTCACGAAGCCCCCATCGTTGCAAATTAGCTGTTGCTGGCAAAAGTTCACGGGCAGTTTCCAGGCATTAATTTATGATCTGTGCATCTATTTACTCCTTGCAACTAGGAGAGCCCAGAAGCTCTTCTGAGTGTGAATCCTTATGTACTTACGCAACTTGGTTGAAAAAAACAAATCTATGTTCGTTTTTAGCAATCTGTCATTTTGCATCATGTTCATAATAACGGGTCAGCATAATTTTGTTTCTCCTCCTAAATGCCCTTATCTTATTCATTTCATTGATTGGGTTTATGTACAGAAAGGAGACACTTTCTATGTAGGGTTACCTCCAGTGATCCTGAATGGTGACAGTATTAATAAGACGAAGATGGAATCAAGGTCTCAACATTTCTCCTCCCTCACTTATTATTTTGTTAATTATTTAGGAACCTGGGAAAGAACTGTTAAGAGTAAACAAAAAACAAAATAAAAACCAACCCTAATGCTGATGTATTTTCAAAAGTTTTTTTTAACTACTTACAAATGCATTAAAATATTGCCACTTGTAGGCAACATTTATTTCTTATGCTATGAAAATAATGAGATAAACTTGTAAGCTTTCCCCCTGTATCCTTAGTGCCTACCAGACTCCTTGCAGGCACACAGCAGATGTTCAATAAATGGAATGTTGATGAGAACTCTAGGAAGGTACAACCACTCAAAGATAAAACTATTTCAGAATTTATCATTCCAAGTCATCACTCAATAATTCTTAATGTTAAAGTGAAGTCAGTACATACTCAGTATCTCTGTTTTACTTTCACACACACACATACACACACACACACTTGAATATAAAAAAAAATATTTAGAATGTCTTTTTTTATTATTTTTAAATTTATATATGATAGTGGAATGCATTACAATCCTTATTAAACATATAGAGCACATTTTTCATATCTCTGGTTGTATACAAAGAATGCCTTTTTAAGTTAACTCATTTATTACGCAGATATTCATTGAACCAGATACCGTTCAAAGTATTCTGGATATATACAAGGTTGTCAGTCCCCCTTCCTTCAGAGCGTTTGTGTTCTGGTAGGGAGCTTTAAGCTGAACTTAGTTTGGGGATGTATATTATTCCATTTTACATAAACTGCATTGAAATACTTGAAGCTGAGTAATTTTACAAATAAAACAGGTATCTTTTTAAAAATTTTTATTTTAAAAAAGTTCAGAGTTCTAGAGGTTCAAAGCCCTGTATCTGGTGATAACTTTCTTACTGGCAGAGTCCTAAGGTGCCTGGAGGCATCACATGGCAAGAGACATATTTGTCTTTTGGTCTTTTTCCATATTCTTATAAAGTTACTAGTATTCAGTTATGAAGGTTCTACCTTGATGAATTTATCTTATCCTAATTTCCCAAAGATAATAATTCTAAATGCCATTGTTGGGTCAATTTCCACTTTCTTGAATACCTCACAATAAGAAATAAAGTTTTTCCCAAGAACCCTGGGGAGACACACTCAAGCCATATCTAAACCATAGAAGGATGGGAAAGAAAAATGTCACATTGAAAGTGACAGTATAGGTTCAAAGCCTCCAAATCTTTTAATACTACTTCATTTTATATCAGTGGGGATTGCTGCTAGTTAATTCTTAACTACCACACTTTGTGCAATAGAACTAGATTATACCTCATATCGTTAAATTACTTTATGCTATTCAAATAAACTAAGTACAAGAATGAGATTACCATAAACAGTTGAATATTGTCTACTCATGTTAGACAAAGTAAGAAAATATAGTCTCATTTAATAAAATATCTTAATAAAGATAATTTTCAAGTTGGCAAATGCTACTTTAATCATAGAATGATAAATTTGAAAACAGGATCATTCTGTAATCCTATTCAGTGTGCCTCACACATATTCAAATAAATGTTTTAAATAAACATCCTGCCCAGCCTTTGGTTACTTTGTGAGAGTCATAATTTTCCCTAAAGTTCTTCAGCAAATTTCTTTTTATAGAGAAGTCTGCCTTCTGGCTTTGAATAATAATCAAAGCAAACAAAAATATAATTCCTGAGGCATATGCTGCATGATGAGAAATAGTCTACCCTATTCCCAAACTAGGAGAAAAAATATTCATCTTTTTGCAGGTGTAAGTTACCATTGCCAATTTTAAATGAAGCCCATTTGAAGGCTAGGCTAGATAGAAGCCATTAGTATAACAGAACAATTAACACTGTTCTCAAGATAGATGAGCAAATTGCTGATGCAAGACTTTGTAAATGTCACTAAGTACAAAGTGAAATATAGGGGTGTGTGTGTGTGTGTGTGTGTGTATTCATATGCATATATCTGTCTATGTGAGTATGTAAGCGAGTAGAAATACACATATACACAAATGTGTACACTTGCTACATTTGCCATTATGCAGAGTTCCACTAATTCTCACAGAGTGATAAATGGACAAGTAGGAAAAATAATCTGTGTAGTTTATTTCTTGCCATGAATGGCTAAAGTAGCCTATCTTTTGAAAGTGAATTTACACTATGAATTAATATGTCTTTCCCAATGCCATTTTAGACTTTTTGTTTTCAGTGAAGTTGGTAAAGTCCAGCTGCTATTGTGGGGTAAGGTACTAATGGTATTTAGGGTGTAATGACCTTGTTTATAATGGAAAAATAAATTTTATTTGTCAGAAAACATGAATGAGACAAGAGATTGCAATTCCCAAATCTTGCTTTGGGATTCTTTCTCTATTTACAGAGGAAGCATCTAGATTTAAAAAAAAAATTACCTCGTTTTTCTAGTATAAAAATCTCAAGGGAAACTTCTGTTTAATAGACAGCCTCTTAACAGTAGGAAAATAAGAAGCCAGTGTTTCTGTTCGTGACAGTAGGCCTCTGCATGTGGTGGACCATGTCCTACAGATGAGAGGTGAGTCAGGCTGAGGGGCAAACAGGTTATGGGAGGTCAATCTGCATATGTCAAGTGCCTCTATATATTAAAGAAGAAAAAAGCACTTTCAAATTGCAGTAAAATCAATTAAAATGTTTCATACTTTAGAGATAATCAGTAATGAGAAAAGAAGGAACAATAGTATTAGAAGTGAGTTCACTGAATATTAAGAGTATTGCCAGGCTACTTTATTCATGCTAACCAGGGAAGTTTAACCTGAGTGAAGCAATGGACTCCCAATGAATAGGTGGCTGAGGACTGAGAGCCATTATCATGCACACCTCAAAATACATGTGAATTAATGTTTTTATCCCAAGTGGGTAAAATTGTGCATTCTTTTTACATATCTGTGTGAATGTCATATAGAACAAACATTATCTTGCAACCCAGAGAACCATTTTTCAATTCCTGTTTACAAACTGTGTATTTACTGATTTTTACCCATGAGATTTGTTTTGTTTTGTTTTGTTTGCTTACTATTTTGTCCTTTTTGATGATAGTGTTGTGTCTATTCAAAATCTTTTGGAAGGTGAGAAGGGTGAAATCATCCCGTTTTGTGGGGTGTATATCCCTCACTGTTTTAATGCTGAATGAAGAAAATAATTTGATTATTGCTAGAATGAAACAGAACTGGATCCCTACTTTTGTTGGTAAAGACTAATGAAAGAATCAGAGATTAAAATGTGCTCGGGAGGAGGCCTCAGACTTGGCTTCTAAGAGGAGTAAGGAGAAAGCTGACAAGGAACAAGTACACACTTTTGTCACTGTCTGCAATTGTCATTTGCCTCTCTCCACTTGACATGTTTTTCTTCTTGTCTGTTTCAACAGCAAGGTTCTATTTTTGAGCTATCTACTGTTCTCTCTCATGTCCTGTCATCACATGAAGTTCCTTTAGGGGCTCACTCTCTCTGTTATAAACCTAGACTATGTGTCTTAGAACTGAACTCACTACCCTTTGTTCAGCTCCTCTCATAGGAATCAGCTGAGGGATGAATCCACTAGTCAAAAAGGTTGACATTTATTGGAAAACTTTTCTGCTCCTCCAGGCCTACCCACTACCCTCCTTAATCTAATAGTGAATAGGCCTGTAGCTTTGAGAAATATATGGGAAGAGCGTCCTTCAGCACAAAAACTATGAATAATAATCAGAATCAATATATAATATATGTATAAGACAAATTCCTGATGATAGTGAATTGATAGTTGAACCAGCTGCTCTTGAAGTTTTCCCTTAACATTAGAGTGTTACGAGTCGTACCATTCTGCTTTATTTAAGACAGTATTGGTTTCATTTCTTTTATTTCTGATCCAAGACATGTTTGTATGCCAAAGAAGGAGTAAAAATATATAGTTAAAGTTATAGAATTTTGTCACTAGATAACCAAAGTGTACTGAAAACACTGGAGGGTTACACTTTTGCAACAGTCCTTGAAGAAAAGAATTTTAATAGTTCAATGGGAAACACAAAGTACCGTGGCATTAGAATCACACAGCACGTCTCTTAAGTCCCAGATGAATTGTTTCTTCACTTTGTGAATTCACACATGTTCCTTAGCTTTTCTGAATTTGAGGTAGTGCTATATAAAATGAACCTGAAGAAACTTACCTGCCGCGATGCCAGTAACCTGCCCTCTTAAATGAACAAACAACCCTGATTTGTAGTATTTTCTAATTTATATGGAGACATAGAGATGAAATAACTGCTCCTACCAATTTCAAGGTACTAATGTAACATCGCTGAAAAAAGAATTGGGAAGAGATATGCCCCATTGGTCCCTTTGGGCAGTAGCCAATTGCCTACTCAGCAGTCTATCATGAGGACTGAGTTGTATAATACACTTGAAGTGCTTAATACAGTGACTGACACTCCCTCCTTTTCCCCTCCCTCCCCTTTGCCCTATCTAAAGTTTCCTGTCATACTCCCTACCCCCCATCCTCATTATGGATCAACATCCTCCTATCAGAGGAAACATTTGGCATTTGGGTTTTTGAGATTGGCTAACTTCACTTAGCATAATATTCTCCAATTCCATCCATTTCCCTTAAATGCCATGATTGTATTCTCTTTTAATGCTGAGTAATATTTCCACTGTGTATATATACAACAGTTTCTTTATCCATTCATCTACTGAAGGGCATCTAGGTTGGTTCCACAGTTTAGCTATTGTGAATTGTGCTGCTATAAACATTGATGTGGCTGTGTCACTATAGTATGCTGTTTTTAAGGCCTTTGGGTGTAAACCAAGAAGTGGGATAGCTGGGTCAAATGGTGATCCTATTCCAAGTTTTCCAAGCCATCTCCATACTGCTTTCCATGGTAGTTGCACCAATTTGCAGTCCCACCAGCAATGTATGAGTGTCTTTTCCCCCCACATCCTTGCCAACAGTTGATCAATCCAGTTCTCCCATCCTAAAATTATGACTGTATCATGCAATGAAGACATAGTTTACATTTAATTCATTATTCCATTATTATATTTAGTATTTAGTGACATTGCTAAGGAGAGTTTTGAGAATTACCTTTACTAGTTTCTTTTTTTAATGCTACATTAACTGATCCTAAAGGCCAACAATGTATATTATTATCTCCTATGATATACTACAGGCAATTATTTATACATAGTTTAGTGGCAAGTAATAAAAATTATACTATTCTGTAGAAAGAAGGTCAATGTGAAAATAAAGTAGGGCAAATGTGTTTTCTTTATCACAGTACAAAGCAAGCCACTTTCCTGTCAATAAATTATTTTACCTCTTATGAAGAGAAATTCAGTGTGTCTATTATCAAAGTGTATGGGGATAGTAAATACAGGCTCAACAGAGATTTCAACCATCTATATTATGTCTAGGTTTCATGTTTATTAAAGTACAGAATTCAGTTTGAAGTGTTCCTCATAATTTTAACTAGGTTCTCCCACATTTTCTTTCATCTTCATATATCTACCTTTCTTTTCATCTACTAAATAAAAAGAACTTATACATATCCCAGTTCTGTGTTCTTCGGCTAATTCTCCAGGAACTTCCTTACTGTGCCTCCACTTAGGAATGATTTACAGTATTCATCTTCTCCTCTTTTCCAGTAACTTCGGTATCCTGCTACTCATCCATCTAGGATGAGAAGCAGAGAGATGTTCTGTTTAAGAACACTGATTAAGGACCGGTCAAGGTACTCATCCCTCTCCCACACCCTGAAATTTAAAACAACAACAAAAGAATTATGAGTCTACTGAAAAATACAAGCTGTCAGAGGTTTTCAAAATTCTATCCATACTGTTGAAATGACAGTCCTCTGATTATGTATGAATCATTACTTTTGCAGAGGGAAAAAAGGAGACACACGTCAGGCATAACGCTCTTTCTGTGAAGTGGTCTAAGAGCTCAGCAGCTCCCACAGCCTGTCAGCCTGTGTTAGAACTCTTCAATGAAACACAACGGACCATTTATCCCACTCTTCAGACTGGGTGATTGGCAACAGGGCCCTTGAGGTCCTCTGAGGTATCCCTGTGTAAATTGAAAACATAGGTGGAAATGAAATTGTCTTAATCTTTAAAAGGGGAGCAGAGATTGAAAACTGACCCCAAGGAATGCCTACTTCAATAGATCTTGGACTCTATAAATCTATGCTCATAGGCTGGCTGAACTCTAGACAGAATAGTAGTAAATTTTTACTTCTTCATGACAAGGCATTACTTACAAAGGGGCATGAAAGCAAGAGCAGCAATTTTTAGAATATTTTTGTATCCATGGGAAACCACTTCTCTGTTATAAAACCAAGTTGTTGAAAATATTTCAATAGCACATACATACATGTGCACACACACCCATTATATTAAGAATACATAGAAAAATATTAGCCATGAATGGTGTGACAGGATTGTTCAAGTCAATTTTTATGAGTTTTAAATATGCATTCTTTTTTTCTGATCAGTGATGGAGCCAAAAATTATTAAAATAGAAATAAGGGAATTAACTCAGAATGGGACCAGAACTATATTATGTGAATAATGATATAATTATAATTACAGAAGCATAATTATGAAATTATAAAGGTATACAAAGACTATAATTATTAATATATAATGTATATCATCATAAAAATTAGAAATGATGTATTACTTCCTATGAAAATCATTCATCCTTATTACCAAAACATTAAAAGATTCCAATAATATAGAATCTTACAAAATACAAGATGAAAATTCCCAATAATCTCCTCAGCCTAAATAAATCACTGTTAATAATGTGACTCATACCTTTCCTGATTTTTAAAACTAGCCCACAAATTTGTATATTATTTAAAACACAATTAGGTCATGCTGTTAATGGTATCCAGAATCTTTTGAAAAAGCATAATTACCCATGTTTACACACACACCCACACACAGACACACACACACACACACACAACCGTTTTTTAAAATCAAGAATATAATTTACATACTGACATACAACATATGATGTTTTCAACACCACTGCACAGAGATCTTTCTAAATTTTTATCAGCTTATACTCTATTCCATTTTATAGCTGGAATACAAATGACTTATTTAATGAGTACGTGTGAAAACTTAAGTTATAATATTTTATTTTAAGAATTTTTTCTATATTTAACAAAAAGCGTATTTGAAATTTTAATATTGCCAAACTACTCTGCAAAATAGGTTGTGTGATTTGAAAAATATCTAAAATGGCTTATTTCTACATGTTCAAACCACTCTGCATTCGTGATCCTTTTTCACTTTTGCTAATCCGATAGGTGATAAATATCTCAAATAATTTTTTAAAATGTTTTTAGTTGTAGATGGACACAGTACTTTTATTTATTTATTTGTGTGTGATACTGAGAATCAAACCCAGTTCCTCACATTTGCTAAGCAAGCACTCTGCCACTGAGCCACAACTCCAGCCCTCAAATAAATTTTTAACAGTTATTTATATTTTCCATATCATTATTAAATATGGGGATATTTTCAAATATTTACCTAATAACATGCTTGCTTCTATGAATCGTCTATTTTTATCCATGTTTTTCAGTTTGTGTGTGGTACTAGTTACTGAATCCAGAGGCACTCAACTGGGTGATATCCCAGCCATTTTTATTTTTTATCTTGAGACAGGGTCTCACTGAGTTGCAGAGGACACCCTTGAACTTGCCATCCTCCTGTGTCAGCTTACCAAGTAGCTGAGATTATAGGCATGTTCCTCCACACGTAGCCCATTTTTTAAATACAATCAATATTTATTATAAAAGTGAAACGCTGACTACCTGATTTTCAATATCAAGTTTGATTTGATAAACACAATGCTGCTGTTGATTTTTCACTGAAAGTGGAAGAAACAATTGATAGCAGTTAATTCAGTGAATGTTTATTTGCTAAAAGCAAACATTGGTTGCTGAGACATTCCTTAGAAAAGGATTGGGTGAACTGTAGGGTGGTGTTTGGGAATTTTCTCTTGAATATTTAATTTCCCACATTAATTGGAGAAAAGTAACTATTTAATTACCCTGAATTTCTTTGTAGAACCTGATGAGAAGCACAATATTTTGTTAATCTTGACCTTTTATTTGGCTTTGGAGATTGTAACAGTCACACCCTGCTACTCTCTGCCTTCCTGGAAATGTTCTGTCTTCCAGATTGTCCCTGAATGTGGGCCTCATTTGTCTTCCTAGTATTCTGGCCTTCATGAGATTTCCTCCCAGTACTCTAGGTGTGCATTACCACAGTCCTTACCAACCTACTCTCTATATGTATATACTTCTCCATCACCTCCCTGTTACATTGTATAGCTTACATTCTAAGAGTGACCATTTGTGGAGGCCCTCAATGGTCCTGCTGCTTAGGTCTCCACAAAGAACTACCTTTAAGTCTTCTGCAAATGCTGAGCATATTCTCCAGTTATCTTTCCAAATCAGGTAACACTAATGATTTTACCTTGCAAGAATTTAAGCAATTCACATTTTCATTACCTAAAAAAATTACCTCAATACACATTTTTTCTTCCTTAAAACTAATTACCGTATATTAGCAGTGTTCATATTACACATATTTTTTTCAATAGAAAGTGAATTATAACATTTCTAAAATCTTCTAAATAGATCTAATTGTATCCTTTATTCCTTTTTTCTTAAAGCCACAGAGCATTAAGAAAAGTCATAAAATTTCTCTACTGTAACCTTTAACAAAATGACTGGGGAAAATCATTGGAAATAATTGGAAAAAAAGCTGTGGAGAATTGTATATACACTAGAATAGCGGACTTTGACTTTTCAAAAAAAGTTTTTAGAAATAACTAAAATATGCTACGACTTACTCCACCAATATCCGTGTGAAAGTCAGTTTATTTTTTGTTTTGTTTTTTGTTTTTTGTTTTTTTTTGCTGATAATACTAAGGGCTATTGAAATAATAAAATGTAACCAAATTCTGAAAATAATATTGTACAGATGAAACAATGAAAGCTAGAGCACATTGGGTAGGCTTGACAAACAGGTAGAAGGTAGAAGGCCGTGATGAGTATATGTGTTTACCTAAGTCTTTTAAGAAGAACCAATGAGGTGAGAGCAGTTCAAAAAGTGATTGATTGCAGGAAACACCTGAAAAGGAAAGAGAGGCTGCCTGAGATGCTGGGGAGGCAGTGGGGAGTTCCAGAGAGCAATGAAGAGGCCTGGCTCCATGAAGAAAGTGACAGAATGAAGAAAAGCTAAGGGGATTCTCAAGTGGAGAGGAATTTTAAGCAGTTTTGTCCAGAATGATGACGAGAGCCAAAGTGGCTCATCAGTGGCTTTCTGTCGCTGCTTGAGATGGGTGTGCCTCCTGTGCTTGCTGCATTCAGTCACAGCATGAGACCTGCCCACTGGAAGTGGGCCTCTGTGTGAACTTGATGATAGTCAAGGCAGAGGAGCTGGGACCTTGCAGCAGATGCACTCCTTTAGTAGGGGATCTGAGTGGTGGTCTAATTTCTTGGCTTCTGGGGGATTCATCTGACCTTGTGTTGTGCTCTGGAAAGGTGCCAAGGTCAGCAAGAAAAAAAAAACAAAACTATTTCAAGTCAAAGCCTTGTTGAGAAATTTGGCATTACATTCAAGAATTCCTGGACAAGTGAGGAAAAGCCTGGGTCTCCAGGATGGAACACCTTCAGGTTTGTAGGGGCATCAGGGGGTAGTCTACCAATCTGGAGGTAAGAATGAAGGAGACAGCTCTGATGGCTTCAATTCAAGCTTTTGTGGGTGAATTTGTTTTATTTTTAGAAAATGGAAACAAATACAATTAAACGGAGTCTTGCCATTGTTGAGCAGTTTTTAATGTATCCAATATAAGCACAATCCAGAGCTAACCCATTTACTAAGGAATAATCCTATTGTAAACAGTCTTCCTCTAGATTTCTAGTGGAAACAAGGTGTCTTTTCATTCAGTTAGCTGCAATTTTTGGAGCAACTCATAGTGGTGGGATTGGGAAGAGGGCAGGAAAGGGAAGTCAAGCCTGATGCCTCGCTGGATGTAAGCAGACCTACCTATTCCAACTCCCAGCAGTACCAAAATGGTTCCATAATCAAGTCTTAAACTATTCTTTATAGTTACAGAGAGAAGAGTGAGAGGCACTCTTTATTTTGAATATGCTGTCCAAGTACTTTTTCCCTGTTGAGTTGAAGTCACTGCCACAACATGAACACCAGGACTCAGTGTTATGTTCACAGGTTTAATTATTAAAAAGACACCAAAACATCTGTGCTCTGCCATTTTACATGGTACTAATTTAAGATGACAGCTTCCTCAGTGAAACTTTTCTTTTTCTGTTTTACTTGCGTATAGTGCCCCAGGGTGATTATTATAGACATTATTTCACACAGGGTGGTCCACAGTCATTTAACACCTTATATATCACAATGGAATTTCTGGATAAGGACTCATTCATGAGGTGGACAAAAGAGGAACATATCTGTAACAGTGGCCATGGGCCAAAGCTCACTCCCTGCAGGTGTTCACAGAAGTTACTAGAATCCAGTACATCTTCAGAGAATGCAGGTTCAGGAGGGGAAAACACTGACATGAAAGAACGCATTTTCAAGTATTCATTAAAAATGAGGGATGGATTTTCTTATTCAGATGAAAATCATTTGAATAAATTTCTCCAAAGAGTTACTAAGCAACACTCTTGGAGTGCTTCCAATTTTGGGCTGCTGCAGCTTCCTGGAGAGTCCACTAAATGTTTTGAGAGATCCTGTATTAGGGTCATTTTATTGTATTTCAAGATTTAATAGCAATGAAGGTACTCATAAAATACACTAGAACTGGAATTCATTTGGAGAAAATTAGAGAGCCTTTTATGTCTAGGGAATAAGATTCTTTGGACATGAAATATTTTCACTCACATGTTTCTCTTTACTAGGTCTTTTATATATTTCAAGTGGTATGCCTTCTTTTTAAAAAAAAAAATTGTCGATGTCTGTGATGCTGTGCATCAATTTTTGTTTGAAGATTAGTAAAACAAAATTTAGTCCAAGATGATTCGTTTTCTATGATGGACATGAAAAAAAGTGAGAACTGTCTGATTGTAAGGTAGTCTGAAATGGTTACAAAAGAGACATTTGAGGATTATGTGGACTTATGATAAACCTTAATACAACAAATTTTTAAAAATCAAATAAGTCCTGTAAATACTGGAAATACTATACATTTGTCCAAGTCTAGCCATAGTAGTAGGAATGATCCCACCTTTGTGTACATCCACAAGAATGGGGTCCTAATTAGAATAAGATATATTCCATGCTTGCATAACTATATCAAGTGGATGCAACTGTCATGTGTAAATAAAAAGAATCATTCAAAATAAATTTAAAAGATCAGAATAAAAAATAAAGAGTGAACCTTAATATAAACAATGGCATTATACCCTCTCCCTACCCCAATTTGAGTCAGCCTCCTTATATTAGAGAAAATATTCGGCATTTGTTTTTTTGGGGATTGGCTAACTTCACTTAGCATTATCTTCTACAACACCATCCATTTACCTGCAAATACCATGATTTTATTCTCCTTTATTGCTGAGTAAAATTCCATTGTGTATATATGCCACATTTTTTTTTATCCATTCATCCACTGAAGGGCATCTAGGTTGGCTCCACAGTTTAGCTATTGTGAATTGTGCTGCTATAAACATTGATGTGGCTGTGTCCCTGTGGTATGCTGTTTTTAAGTCCTTTGGGTATAGTCCAAAGAGAGGGATAGCTTGGTGGTTCCATTCCCAGATTTCCAAGGAATCTCCATACTTCTTTCCATATTGGCTGCACCAATTTGTAGTCCCACCAGCAATGTGTGAGTGTGCCTTTTTCCCCACATCCTCGCCAACACTTATTGTTGTTTATATTGATAATAGTTGCCATTCTGACAGGAATGAGATGGTATCTTAGAGTAGTTTTGATTTGTATTTCTCTAATTGCTAGAAATGATGAACATTTTTTATGTATTTGTTGATTGATTGAATATCCTCTTCTGAGAAGTGTCTGTTCATGTCCTTTACCCATTTATTGATTGAGTTATTTGTTTGGTGCTTAGCTTTTTGAGTTCTTCATATACCTTAGAGATTAGTGCTCTATCTGATGTGTGAGGGGTAAAAATTTGCTCCCAGGATGTAGGCTCTCTATTCACCTCACAGATTGTTTTTTTTTTTTTTCTGAGAAGAAACTTTTTAGTTTGAGTCCATTCCATTTATTGATTCTTGTTTTAATTCCTGTGTTATAGGAGTCTTATTAAGGAAATTGGGGGCTAATCCCACATGATGGAGATTAGGGCCTACTTTTTCTTCTATTAGACACAGGGTCTCTGGTTGTATTCCTAAGTCCTTGATCCATTTTTAGTTGAGTTTTGTGATTGGTGATAAATAGGGGCTTAATTTCATTTTGTTGCATGTGGATTTCCAGTTTTCCCAGCACCATTTGTTGAAGAGGCTATCTTTTCTCCAATGTATGTTTTTGGCATCTTTGTCTAAGATAATTGTAATTTTGAGGGTTAATCTCTGTGTCCTCTATTCTGTACCTGTGTTCTACCAGTCTGTTTTGGTGCCAATATCATGCTGTTTTTGTTACTATTGCTCTGTAGTTTAGTTTAAGGTCTGGTCTAGTGATGCCACCTGCTTCACTCTTCCTGCTAAGGATTTCTTTGGCTATTCTGGGTCTCTTATTTTTCCAGATGAATTTCATGATTGCATTTTCTATTTCTATGAGGAATGCCATTGGGATTTTGATCAGAATCGCATTAAATCTTTACAGTCCTTTTGGAAGTGTGGTCATTTTGATAATATTAATTCTGCCTATCCAAGAGCAAGGTAGATCTTTCCATCTTCTAAGGTCTTCTTTGATTTAAGATCTTTCATGTCTTTCATTAAGTTGATTCCCGAGTATTTTTTTTGAGGCTATTGTAATTGGGGTAGTTTTCCTCATTTCCATCTCAGAGGATTTGTCACTGATATACAGAAATGCCTTTGATTTTATGTGTGTTGATTTTATAACCTGCTACTTTGCTGAATTCATTTACTAATTCTAGAAGTTTTCTGGTGGAACTTTTTGGGTCTTCTAGGTATAGAATCATATCGTCAGTAAATAGTACTAATTTAAGTTCTTCTTTTCCTCTACATATCCCTTTAATTTCTTTCATCTAATTGCTCTGACCAGTGTTTCAAGGACTATGTTAAATAGAAGTGGTGAAAGAGGGCATTCCTGTCTTGTTCCAGTTTTTAGAAGAAATGCCTTCAATTTTTCTCCACTTAGAATGATGTTGGCCTGGGGCTTAGCATAGAAAGCCTTTATGTTGAGATACATTCCTACAATCCCTAGTTTTTCTAGTGTTTTGAATATGAAGGTGTGATGTATTTTGTCAAATGCTTTTTCTGCATCTATTGAGATGATCATTTGATTCTTCTCTTTGAGTCTATTGATGTGATGAATTACATTTATTGAATTCCTTATGTTGAATCAACCGTGCATACTTGGGATGAATCCCACTTGATCATGGTGCATGATCGTTTTGATATTTTTTCGTATTCGATTTGCCAGAAATTTATTGAGAATTTTTGCATCTATGTTCATTAGAGATATTGGTCTAAAGTTTTCTTTCTTTGATGTGTCTTTGCCTGGTTTTGGAATCAGGGTGATATTGGCCTCATAGAATGAGTTTGGAAGTGCTGCCTCTTTTTCTATTTACTGAAATAAGTTGAAGAGTATTGGTATTAGTTCTTCTTTAAAGGTCTTGAAGAACTCAGCTGTGTAACCATCTGGCCCTGGGCTTTTCTTGGTTGGTAGGCTTCTGATGGCATCTTCTTTTTTATCACTTGATATTGGTCTGTTTAAATTGTTTATATATTCCTGATTCAGTCTGGGCAAGTCATATGACTTTAGAAATTTGTGGATGCTTTACTATCTTCTGTTTTATTGGAGTTTAAGTTTGTAAAATATATTCTAATTATCCTCTGTATTTCTGTAGTGTCTGTTGTGATATTACCTTTTTCATCATGTATGCTGGTAATTTGAGTTCTCTCTCTCCTTCTCTTCATTAGCATAGCTAAAGGTCTGTCAACTTTATTTATTATTATGTCAGCTGCTGGCATGCATAGGTACGTGGTAGACATCTTTAGCTGCCTTGTGCCTTTCTGAAACTGACTGGGAAATCCCCTGTGTGTATTAATTCAGGGTTATCAAGAAATGTCAGTGAGTAGGTGGGCTCCCAAGTACTGAATCTTCTAATGGGGATAGACAGTGTTTGCCTACAAAGTACATAATAGCATATTTTCAGGTATAGGTATTGCTACTGGAAGGAGACACATCATTGACAATATTATCTGCTGATCAGAGGGGATGGGGTTATAAGTTAGGAGGAAGAAGGTGGCTCACTCCCACCACTTCCTATGTACCCTTTGAAACTTCTACTCTGTGCAAACAAGTTTAAAAAAAATAATGTAAAAAGTTATTTTGTTCTACAGTTGATGTTATTATCAAATAATGAGCTGGTTTCCAGTGTATTCACTTGTGGGTGGATTTTATGATTGTTAAATAAAAATTAAATAAAAACTTAAAAAAAAGAATCAACTTTTTGTTTTATCAATTTTTTCACTTGTTTCTTTTGTTTTGATTTCATTGATTTCAGCTCTAATTTTAATTATTTCTTGCCTTCTACTTCTTTTGCTATAGATTTGTTGTTCTTTTTCTAGGGCTTTGAGATGTAAAGTGAGGTCATTTATTTGTTGACTTTTTCTTCTTTTAAGGAATGAACTCCATGCAATGAACTTTTCTCTTAGAACTGCTTTCATAGTTTCCCAGAGATTTCTATATGTTGTGTCTATGTTCTCATTTACCTCTAAGAATTTTTTAATCTCCTCTTTGATGTCTTCTACAACCCATTGTTTATTCAGTAGCATATTGTTTAGTCTCTAGGTGTTGGAGTAATTTTTATTTTTTATTTTGTCATTGATTTCCAATTTCATTCCATTATGATCTGATAAAATACATGATAGTGTCTCTATTTTTTTTGTATTTGCTAAAAATTGCTTTATGGTATAGTATATGGTCTATTTTAGAGAAGGATCCATGTGCTGCTGAGAAGAAAGTGTATCTGCTTGATGCAGGTTGAAATATTCTATATATGTCAGTTAAGTCTAAGTAATTGATTGTATTTTTGATTTCTATAGTTTCTTTATTCAACTTTGTTTGGAAGATCTATACAGTGGTGAGAGAGGTGTGTTAAAGTCACTGAAGATTATTGTGTTGTGATCACTTTGACTCTTGAACTTGAGATGAATTTGTTTGATGAACATAGCTGCTGCAACATTGTTTGGGGCATATATATTTATGATTGTTATGTCTTGTTGGTGTATGGTTCCTTTGAGCAGTATGTAGTGTCCATCTTTATCCCTTTTGATTAACTTTGGCTTGAAGTCTACTTTATTTGATACCCCTGCTTGTTTTCTCAGTCCATGTGAGTGGTATGATTTGTCCCAACCTTTCACCTTCAGTCTGTGTATGTCTTTACCTATCAGCTGAGTCTCCTGGAGGCAGCATATTTTTTTTAAATCCAATCTGCTAGTCTATGTCTTTTGGTCGGTGAGTTTAAGCCACTAACATTCAGGGTTACTATTGAGACATGGTTTGTGTTCCCAGCCATGTTTGTTTATTTTTGTTATTTAACTTGATTTGATTTTCTTCTCTGATTAGTTTTTCCTTTAGGGTATTACCTCCCTCTGCTGATTTTCATTGTTGTTTTTTGTTTCCTCTTCATGGAATATTTTTCCTAGGATATTCTGTAGTGTTGGTTTTCTACCTATATATTCTTTTAACTTTTGTTTATCATGGAAGGTTTTTATTTCATCTTCAAATCTAAAGCTTAATTTTGCTGGATACAAGATTCTTGGCTGGCACACATTTTCTTTCAGAGATTGATATATGTTGTTCCAGCACCTTCTAGCTTTCAGGGTCTGTGTTGAAAAATTGGCCATTATCCTAATTGGTTTCCCCCTGTATGTAATCTTACTCCTTTATCTTGTGGCTTTTAAAATTCTCTCCTTATTCTGTATGTTGGGCATTTTCATTATAATGTGGCTTGGTATGGATCTGTTGTGATTTTGTACACTTGGCATACTGTAGGCTTCTTGAATTAGGATTTCCAATTTATTCTTCATTTTTGGAAACTTTTCTGATATTATTTCATTGAATAGATTGTTCTTTCCTTTGGTTTGGACCTCTGTGCCTTCCTCTATCCCAATAACTCTTAGATTTTGTCTTTTTATGCTATCTCATATTTCTTGAACGTTCTGCTTGTCGTTTCTTACCATTTTCACTGTGTGTTCTATATTCTTTTCAAGATTATATGTTGTTTTCTCATTGTCCGATGTCCTATCTTCCAAGTGATCTAGTCTGTTGGTGATGCTTTCATTTGAGCTTTTAATTTGGTTTATTATTTATTTCATTTCAAAGATTTCTGGGTTTTTTGTTTGTTTGTTTTTGGTGTTTTAGCACCTCTAGCTCCCTGTTGAGGTGAATCTTTGCTTCCTGTATTTGTTTATGTAGCTCCTTGTGGAAGTGATCTTTCACTGCCTGCATTTTCTTCCTTGAGTTCACAGAACATTTTAACCACATACATCCTAAACCCCTTCTCTGTCATTCCTCCTGCTGAGGTTGCCAATGATTCTAATGGTGTGGTGTCTTCATTTGTTTGGGGCACTTTCTTCCCTTGTCTTTTCATGTTGCTCCTGTGTCTTCATTTCCAGCTCTGTGTGTCTAGATTGTTATTGTTTTTACCCTAAAGGTTTGTAGTGCTCTTGTAGGGTTCCAAGACCTCTCCTTTGTGGGGAAGGACAATGTTAACAGAACCCAATATGGACAATATACCACCTATGAACAATTTGTTGTTATTAAGACATTTTCTGTTTAGTCTCAATGTACAGAAATGTTGGATTCAATTATTATCTGAAATATAATCAGTAGTTTTTTAAAAAGGTTTACAGTTTCTGACAGTGGACAAGAAACTGGGGTGTGGTTTAGGACGATATGCTGAGGAGGTAGGATGTGAGGATATAGAGTTAATATATCTTAGGAAGTGTGAAGGAAAAATCTAGCAAAGAGGGGTAGTAAGAAGATAATAGACAGGAAGTAATTTAGGGTAGGCAAGTATGTGGGATGACAGTAGAGTACATAAAACAAACCCACATATGTATTTAGAAAAATATAGATGTTAAAACAGTAAAATTTGGAGGGGGAAAGAAAAATGAAAGAATAAAAAGGAAAAAAGGACACATACGACTCCTCTATATTATATTATTCAGATGACTCAGTCCTCAAAGTCTTATTTCATGCAAAGTTCTTGGTTTCACATGTGTTGGGGATGTGAGGACCGGAGGATGGAAGGGTTAAAGAGAAAAAACAAACAAACCAAGGAACAAAAAACTCAGGAAGAAGCCAGGGTTGCAGCTAGCTTTAGAGATGCGTATCTTTCCTGCTTCTCTTCTCATCCACTAGGTGGCGCCGTCTGTTGTAAGCTGGTGTCTGCTCTCTGGATGGTGGAGGAAAACAGGGTGGGAAGACTGGTCCTGGTGCAGGGTGCTTGGATGCGGGGAGTGGCACCCACCAGTACCTGCAGAAAGACTGCACCTCACGGGTCATGGTCTCTTTTTGGGACCGCTCGCTAGTATGACGTGAGCACCCGATACTTTCTCCCTCTCTTGCCTGGAGATTTCCCAGTTCCTGGTCTCTCCCTGTCCTCTAGCAGTTCCCAGTTGAGGAAACTCTCACCCCAGGCTCCTATGGGTGGCTCCCTGGTGGCACTGCACACCTGTGTTGGGCAACTACTGTGTTGAGTTACTTCCACTGGAGAGGGGGGGAGGTTGAAAATCTGCTACCTGGCCCGCTGGAGATCGGATATGGGAACTGCCCCCAGATAAATGGCGAGAATGTTGAGTCAAGATGGCAGCGGTCTGCTTTCAACCCCAGGTGCCTGGTGAGGTGGGGGGAGCCTGGTGAGGCAGGGGGAGCCTGATGAGGTGGGGGGAGCCAAGCTATGGCATTGTGCTTGGGTAGGTAGCAGCTGAGTGACTTGCCTGGGAGTGGAGCGGAGTCTTGGCCATGTGCAGATGTGTTGACAGGTGATTCTGCTAAGGTGCTCGCTCAGTCTTGTGTGGACTGGAACTTCTGGCTTTGGATCCTGCTCCATAGCCTAGGCCCAGAGCCCCGCAGGGTCACACAGCTGGTGATTTCTGCAGAGAGCAGCTGGATAGGGGTCCTCTAACACTCTCAGAGATGGAGTATTCTGACTAGGCGAGATCTGCAGGTCTGGCAGCAGGAAACACAGGGTAGCTCACTCTCTTCCCGCCATGTTTTCTCAAGACTTGAGTCTTTCCTTTGTTGATTTTAACATTTTTTAATTTGTTCTAATTAATTATAAATGATAGTAGAATGCATTTTTGACACATCATACATAAATGGAGTAGAACTAGTCATTCCTTTGACTGTACATGATATAGAGTTACACCGGTCTGGTCCTGTAATCACATAGGCACATTTTTGGCACTCAAATCTACATCCCCTTTGCAGGTGTGTCTTCCTTTTTCTCCATCAAAATACATCCAGTTCCATTACAAAATCTTCACTCAGATTTCTCAAAGACCTATTAATGTCCATATGTATGAAACAATGGATTAAACCACAATTTTTCTCATTACCAAGGAAATAATGAATTTCAGGCCTGACCCTAAATTAACTTACATGTCTTTGTATCTCATAGCAATATCTCCAGATTCTCACCCTTGTCTCATTAGACAGAAAAAAAAAGCTCATATGCAAAACAGATCTTATTAGTAGCATATTGGTAGCTTTTGGTTTTGTAGATCACCAATCCAAAAATATTCATTCTAAGCTTCAATTTGCCAGACATTTTATTATAGTGGCAATTGATAATGTAAAAAATCATCATCACTTTCTTGTGTCAACATCTGTTAAATATAATCAATATTCAAGAGGATAACTAAAAGTTATCTTATTTTTGTGATGCATGTGTCTCTGATTTGACTCTTTTTAAATCTTAAGTCATTTGGGATCCTTTGCCTAATTCCATCTGCAATGGAGACTTGGCATGGTTCTCTCCTTGGAATCCATCCTTTTATGTGTTCTTCATCTTTGTAGAAAGGAGAAAACCTTTTTTAATCTCTCTTGTTGCCAGACACCTGCTCCACTTTTCTGGACTGGTTCATACAATGCAGTCATTTGCAGGATTATAATAAACTTACATGGGGAAAATTTCTGGCTGGAAGACTTGATTCTAGTTTCATCCCTCTAGCATTCTTTCCTATTGCTTCCAACCTTTTTTTTCTTAATTTTTGTCCACTTTCTGTTAATGTCTGCTACTGATTTATTTACTAATACAAAGGTTTACCCTAAATATTTCTCAGTTCATATGTGGTATATTCCCTGTTCTAGGTCATGTAAGATTGAAATCAAAAGCTTTTGGTTTAAATTATGCCCACGATAGCACTGATACCACCCAGCAATTTATAAAAATTATGACAATTGAATTGGCAATAATCTTTCTTGAACTGATCTGGTGCTTTTATGCAAATACCTTCACAGACATTAATTTATTTGACCTTCATGAAACCATATGAGCTAAGTGGGTCAGTTATTGTTATTCCAGTTTCATAGGTCAGGACAGAGGCTGAGAGAGGTTTAAAGGGCTGCTGGAAGTTCGTGGGGCTATTTCTATTAATTATCATCACCAAATCACACATAATGCTTCAATATTGTAATAAGAAATTTGAAATAACTGTTCAAAACAATTTTAAGATAGTGTAAAATATATCAGTACAATTCAGAAGAAATAGCCTATAATAATCACAGTTCAAATTGATTCTTAATATTCCTTAGCCCACAGCAACAGCAAAAACCTCCACAACAAAACAACAAAGCTCTATTTTTAAGTTATTATCTTAGCATCTTTGGTTTATAGGTACTTCCGTCTAGGCACTTTAATTTATAGTAAATGATAAAATACTTTTTTTTGTGAATTCCCAGAGTCTAATAAATTCTCATATTTTATTTTTTTTAAATAAAAGACAAGATAATGCCGTAGAAAGGTGAAAACATGAATTTCTCCTATGAATGGAAACATTTGTATAATCTGTCAATAATTGTTAGTATATATTTATTTCTAAATATTTCTGATAATATAATTTATTTCTGTAATTGATAAAACAATCTGTTTGAACAAACATGTTCTCTACATAATTAAAATCACATAAAGTCACACATTTTAACCATATATTGTAGAAGACCTCTATAATCTTGAAAGCTAATACTGAGGGCAAAAAATTATTTTGACCAACATTTAAAAAAAAGAGATGAACACCTTAGTCAATTTGCAAACAAATTTCTTTGGTCATTTTTCTGCAGAACATAATCAATTTTTTATTAAAAAAAAAAACCTCAGTAGCAAAATGTGTGTGGAGAATTTGATATTGTTCCCTGTGCAAATTTATTTGACAAATATGTATTTAGTGACAGGCTTATTGAAGCCCTCAGTGTTCTGCTAAAAAATCATTCTAATAAGTGAGGTTAGAAACCATAGTGGATTAATATTTATGCCAGGAACTTCCAAAGAAAAGCCAATACCCTTGAGAATGTCACAGATTTGTTTATCTCAAACACTATTTTCAATGGTGAATGTAAAGGATCATCCAAAAATTTTGAAAGCATGGCTGCTAAGCATCCCTGGGATTGATATCATCTTCATCAAAAGCTCTGTCCCCTTCGCTAAAGACAAAATTTCAGCCCAGGATAACATTTCTTCTCTATGGCATACTACTTCAGTGTGGAAAAATCACCTCATATTATGGAAAAATCTTCCTTCCTCAACTTAATTTATTTCAGTCTATGATAAGTAAAATCCCCAAATGGAAGGAACAGCTTTTCTGCTTGTGTGGATGCTTTATTAGTTGTTAGGTCTGCCATAACCAAGAATCACAGTCTGGATGGCATAAACAATGAAACTCATTTTGTCACAGTTCTGGAAACTAGAAAACGAAATCGAAGAGTTGGCAGGTCAGTGCTTTGAGGGCTTATCTCCTTTGCTTACAGATGGCCGTCTTTTCCCTGCGTTCTTAGCTTTTGCTCCTAGAATTCTTATAAGTCATGTTGTTTTTCTCTGTCAGGTGACATCTTCATGTTCCCCTGAACATCACTTGATTCTGGGTGGGTTCCTTGCATCTTTGAGTGTCCATGATACTTTTGCTTCTCATGGACTTCTCTCTCTGTTGATATCTCCCTTCAAATTTTTCTTCTCATAACGATTGGATTAGGGCCTACTCTAATGAACTCATTTTAACTTAATTACATGTTTAAAGGCCTTATATCCCAATATGTCCACATACTTTGGTATGTGGGAATTAAGATGTCAACACATGAACACAAATTATTGTAGAAGACAATACCCACTCATCAATATATGTACACTAGGAACCTACATAGAAAATTTCTCAAAACATCATTTTATCTTCCACAAATTAAGAAACTCATTGATTTTGGGGTCCTCTTTTTGGAACCCTGAAGTATGATCATCATGGTTTCATATATTAGGGTGATTATATTAAAATTGAATATACTTTGGTACAGAATTCTTCAGTGGACCTGTATCTGTTCTGCATTGTATACTGAAATATGCCCTGTCAGCAGGTCTCCCCAATTCACTGAAACATAGTGGACTATTTGTATCTAACTTCATTTATCTCTTTTTCCTTGGAAAGATGATTACCTCATAATTTCCTTAGCAGAATCAAATAATAACTAGATATTTTAAACTCCCTGTACTTAAAAGCATATGTGTATGCACTTTTTAGCTAACATTTTCCTTGTGTAAGGTATTTAGTTCCTTTGATTTACATTCTCATTGTTTTTATTAAATGACAGACCTAGGCTTCTTGGCCACTCCACTAGAAGGCATAACTTTAAACATTCACAATTTCCTAAATAAGGCCTCTAAGCTTAAGTAAGGTAGTTCATGATATACTCTTCTTGCCAATTTTAAATATTTTCTTGTTCCTGTTCTATACTCTGTTTTCTTAATGACTTTTTGAAGAAATATGCAATTTTGCTCACTACACAAACATTCCCACATCCAATATTTCTTTTCATAAATTTGTGAATGGAAACATTTGTATCTTCTTATCTTTTGAAATAAGTAAGACAATTCCTTTGATCTCTTTTTTTCTCATATCAGAGTTTAACTGATAATAGTTATTTCAAGGTCTTCCTTTGTTTTTAGATTCTACGTCTCTAAAAGTTTATTCCTAACTATGAGAAAAGATGTTCAAACTATTTGGTCATTTCCTTTACTAAACAAAGCACAGTTATGCAAAGATGAAAGCAATAAAATTTCAAGCATAATGAGAATGACATTTGCCTATGTGTTTGGTTGCTTCTTGTTTGTTTCATATTTTATCAACATTATTCTTAGACTAGAAATTGAAATGTGTATAAAAGTATCAGAGTGGCAGGAGATCTAGACTTCACATACATTATTTTCTGCTAAATCTCAGAACACATATAAAATTAGTAGGAGTTAGCTCTAAATTTAAATCTAGTACTTAGTGAATACTATTATGATAATTTTAAATGACCACATTGTTTTTTTTTTTTTTTTTTTTTTTTTTTTTTCAGGAAAATCAGTTCTCATCAATGAATTGGCCTGAAAAACTCTGCAGTGTAAAATCCCCTCGGAGCTCACCTTTTTGCCTCTTGGTCAGAGCTCTAAGACCTATATGACCACTCACAAGAAAGACACGTAAGTTTCCTTTTTTTGCCTCTATTAGTTGACACCATCAGAGCATCATTCAATTTTGTATGGATTTCTGGTGTTTTTGAGATTCAATAATAGTTTTTGTGATTGCCATAATTATTCTGAAAAAATACGTATTAGAAGTAACACATTTTTGGGGCTGGGGATGTGGCTCAAGCGGTAGCGCGCTCGCCTGGCATGTGCAGGGTGCTGGGTTAGATCCTCAGCACCACATAAAAATAAAATAAAGATGTTGTGTCCACCGAAAACTAAAAAATAAGTATTAAAAAATTCTCTCTTTCTCTCTCTCTTAAAAAAAAAAAAAAAAGAAGTAACACATTTTAATCCAGTCCTCCAGTTTCTGCTATGTATTACATGGAGCTCAAACTTCTCTTGTCCTTGGTTACAATTTGAAACTTTGTTTTAAAGAGGTAATGTCTTCAGAAATGAAAACTTGAAAGGTTAGGAAAGATTCCCTCAAGCTGCCTGGGTAAGATGCTGCAGTACAAAGTTCTTACTGATGGAGCAAGACCATCAAGACCATGACATTTGCATGACAATTTATTGGTCAACATAAAAAAAAAAATAAACACACAGTTTTGTCATTATTTCCTCTCACACATGAAGTCACACAAATTAGCTCTTTGAAATCACCTATCTATAGCCCTATAGCTGAGATTCCAGGAAATGTCTTCTGACTACTGTTAGCCAGGGAACTGAAGCCAGTGTGGGGTGGGGGAGCATGATTATCATTGGTAATGGAGAATTATTGTTCACCATGCTGTCTTAGAAATTCAGTCTCAAAAAACTACTATCAACAATAACAACAATAACAATAACAAGACCCTACCATGTTCACAGTAAAGGGTGCCTTCTTAAATCTCTCTTCAATGAAGAAACCAAACTGATGATATGAGAAGGAACTTAGGCCAGTTTTCACAAATAATGGCTTCCTGTTCAAGTTTGAAAGGCAATATTCCAACAGTGGTATTAAATTACCAGCATGGCTCAGTGCACTGTTCAACTTTCAATTCGTTGTCAAATGAAATTGGTATAGTGTCAAAAACCATCAAAATCCAAACACAACAATTTCTCCCTGGAGAAACATACTGTAACTATTACAAGGCACTTTTAAGGTTTATTGATCTGGAGATAGGAAGCATGGCTGGATGGGAAAGATGACAGAGATGAAGTGCATTTCTCAGACAAGCATAATAAACATGCTCCCAAGTCAGGGATCATAAAAATATGAAAGCAGAGCATTGGTTAATTGTCATAAATTCTGCTTTCCCAGCTCTATTTGCACCTGACTATAAATATCCAACAGGAACAGATTTGCTTCTCAATACATGGGTACCAATATAATATTTGCTTCATCACTAATGAGAAAATTAGAATACCAGTCTAGAAAATGTATAGGGATCTTGGGTATAGATGTAGCACCCTTAGGAGAGCTTCAGGGTTGTATGAAGCTTCCTGACATCAACTTCAGCAGAATTTAGAAAGTTGGCTAGCCAGTTAGTCACTTTTTTTTTTCTCCTTCATTTTTCATCCTCCTGTAGTATTGGACCTCTTTACTACCTTTTTGGGTAATGGCACCTACTGACTTGATTTTTTCCTGGTAGAATTGTCAATATGATTATGATTGTGTATATTATTATTAATACTGCCAATAGGGACAAAGTGAGTTTTTAATTAATACCTATTCTGGAATATTCTAATCATTTTCTTCTTCTTCAGATAGTGTTACTTCAAAGTTATTTGATCAAACTTGAATTCTTTGTTACCATTGGCAAAAGAAACAGTGGCTTAAGATAAAATCTGTACTGACAGATGTATAACCAGTTTATAATTCAAGAACACTCATACTACCTTTCTATTATGTTTTAATCTTTATAATGCCATTTGTTTTATACTTAGTTTATAGGATATATAGATAGATAGATAATATTAGAATAGTTCTGCTTCATAATTCTATATAGTTTTCAGTTCAAATAAAAATTATGCTATAAAGTATCAGGCATAAAGAATGACCATTTCTACTAAATTAGGATAAATGGTCTTTGAGAGTCATTAAGAAACATTTGAGTTTTGTGAACATGCTTGAAATTTTTTTGTGTCATCATAAGAAAGAGAATAAATAGCTCTCATAAGATTTTCAAAGGGCTTTTGACCCTATGACATTAATAACAAGGACATTAGAGGCTTTTCTGTCCAATTCAGGCACAATTGGATGATGCCCATCAACCTTTATCTGTATTTTTCTCGACATTGCAGCTAACATATGAGAACATAATACTAAAAAGTTCAGATGATATGGGAAGTGTCTTTAATTATGTAAGTCATATCAGTTCAATTGATTAGATTTATAAAGAAAGTCTAAGACATGGGTCTGAGAAAAAACATTAATATGAAAATCAATAAATTTGTATATGCTGTGAGGATTAATTAGAAATATATCATGGGAAACTCAGATTTACATTCATAAATATATTCATAGAATCATTGAAGTAACCTTAAGAAGAAAAGTATGAGTCATATATGAAGGAAAAAAAGCAGTCAAATATAATATAATATAATATATATTTATATATATTTATATGTATATACACACATTTATATATATACACACATACATTTATATATATACATGTACACACATATACATATACACACATATATAAAATAGTACTATATTACATATAAATAAATTAGATATTTAGCTTTCTATAGGACAGAAAATTTGACCATTGTGATATTAATTCTTAAAAAGTAATGTAATTTCAACATGGACCATATTTTATTTTATTTTTGAAATTTGGAAAGCTGATATTAAATTACTCCAAAAAAAAAATGAAATGAATGGACCATAATCTCATAGCAGATTATAAGGATACAACAAAAAGAGAATAATTTATAATTCTAGAATTGGTAATATTAACATATGGTTAAGTAGGCATTAAGGCTAACATGGAAATAAAATTTACTTATTCAGTGATGATGGCAGTCTTGGTTAGTGATTTTAAAACATGCTTAATTCAAGTGTATGCAAAAAAAAAAAGCATTGCTCATAAATAAAAGCATTCCTGTCACTATTAAATTATTTAAAAAATATAAAATTAGAAATATATCTGTGTAACTCTGGCCTCAAAAATATATAAAATACTTAAGAATAAAACTATAAAATTTATAAATGAAAAATCATCACTTTACCAAGGCCCCTCAAAGATCTAAGAGATATAGATACATGTCAAAAATCCTTGATAAAAGTACTAAAAACTCTAAGATGCAAGTTTACCCAAATAAATAAATATATTCAAAGCACTTCTGAACAGTTCCACAACAGAAATTTGCATGAAGCAAATTGTATTTGAAAAAGGGCATGGAAATATTGTAAGGGTAAAAGAAATTGAAGTTAAAGTGTAAAAGTTAAAGGGTAAAAGACCGGGTATTGTAAAGTTTCTAAGTTGCAAGGTCTGAGTTAAAATGTAAAGGATTAGGTATTGTTAGGTTTCTATGTTACCTGCAAAACCTGAAATTTCTGTAGCTGTTAAGACAATGCTTGGAACCACCCAGTAAATATTTCCCCTGACTACTTGGTTGTTTAATAACTGAAGGGCTCTGTGTGGTCGCACGTAGGCATTGCAGGGCCTAAACCAATCAGTTTGAATGTGTACCCCGTTTAGAACTGACCTATCACCCCCGCCCGACCTGTTCCCGCCAATGAATGAACTAATCATGTTTAGGAGTTGTTGTTCAATTTTCCCACGCCTCATGATGATTTGTTCTGATGTATACAAAGCCCTCCGCCCTCCCCAAAAAGTGTACTTAAGCAATGCTCAGCCCCTGCTCGGGGATCTGGGCTGCTTTCCCCTCCTGGGTGAGCCTGGAGCCTCAGCGCGCTGAATCGGATCCTCAATAAATCCCCTTCTGCCAATTGCATGAGTGGTCACTTGGTGGTCTCTTTCTCCGACGCTTCGCCGGACCCTTACAATATAATTCTAAATATTCTTCCAAAAGGTCAATGATGAATATGCTTTCTTTTTCAAGGATGAAAGATTATTGTGAAATTTTAGGAATTAAGAGAATAAGTAAATGGAATAAACAAACAAAGGGGCATAAAATAAAAATCTACAAACTGACTCTTCTATGAAAATTTATTTAATGATAAAAGTAGGCTTGAAAACCAGAAGGAAAACTGTGAGTTACTCAATAGATGTTCTGCTATTTGTTAAGAAAATTCCACCTGAATTGACAGTTAACTTCACTTCTTTTAGAATTGTCTGTTTTATTAAACATAAATATATACAAATATTAAGTGCAGGTATACAAACATATTTAATCAGAGGGATATAAACCTGAAAAATAGTTTCAGGTGGGAGAAGAAGTAAATAAAAAATCAAAGTTACAGAAAATAGATAGGGCTACATAAATAATTCTCTGTTGTAAGTATTATCATATTAATATTGAAAGTTCTTCTACAAATCAATAAAAAATTTTAAACAGAAGAATAGCCTATTTCCAGAATAAATAAAATGATATGTGACAATACATTTGGGGAAGTATGCTCTAACAATTATTCAGGGAAATTTAAACAAAGCAAGCGTGAAATGCCAATTTTTTCACTCAGGCATTAAAATATTAATCTCAAGAAGTAAACCTGCTTCTGTATTGTTGACATCATTATAAATTGGAACATCTCATTTAGTCAACCATTTAATGGTTTCTAGTACATTTAATAAGTTCAACTATGTTGATCTAGCAATTCCGTTACTAGTTATCTATACTACAAAATTTATGTTCTATAAAAATTTGTAAAGAAAAATTTAAATTTCTGATTCATGTGAAAATAATTGTAAAGAAATCATATTGTCATCACTAGGATGTGGTTAAATAAATTATATAGCATTTATACAATTACAGAAGGCCAAGGAACAAAGTAGATTTCTATGCACAATCATATGTCACTTAACAACTGGGATATGTTTTGAGAAATATGCTGTTGAGAGCCACAGCCGAGTTGGAATGGCCCCTGGCATTTTGCCAGAAGTAGTGGTTGAGAGGTGACACTAGGGAGCCATTAAGATGATGATAATTAAGTTAAGCTGTGTATAATTGCTGTGACTGGATGATGCTGGATTGAAACAGGCTGTGTATTCAGTTGTATATTAGACCCCTGCTGTCCAGCAATAGGGCGGCTCCTGCTGCTTCATGCCCACTACTTTTGAGTTCTCTTGGAGGAGTTCCCCTTGAGTTCCCGTTGAGCTCTCGCAGGGATTCCTGGAGAGTTCAAGTTGGTTGGTGAAGTTCTGGGGGGGGGGAATTCCAGTTGGTGTGTGGTGTTCCTGGAAGGGTCGCGTGGGTGGCGTTGGAGGGAGTTCAGGCAATAAAGGAGTTCCTGTTTGAACCTACAAATGCCGCAGTCTGGCTGGGCACAAAATAACCAAGCCTCCATGAGACATTTGTAGATATATTACATCCGCTCCTGGGGGAAAACCTTGTTACTAGTAGATGACAGCACATCACTGTACTAAATACCATTTAACACAGTGGTACTTGTATACCTAAATATGGCTAAACATAGAAAGGGACAGTGAAAATACCATGTAAAAGATGAAAGATGGTAACCTGGATAGAGCACATTCCATAAACAGAGCTTGTAGGATCCCTGGAGAGTCATTGAGTGAATGGTGAGTCAATGTGAAGACCTAGCAGATCACTTACAATACTTTACACCTTATAAACAAGTGTATATTTAGGCTATGCTAAATTCATTTATTTATCTATTAAATATTATACATATTGTGCTTTATTTCTAGTTCTTTTATAAATTTATTTTTTATTTATTTTTTAACGTATGACAGCAGAATGCATTACAATTCTTATTACACATATAGAACACAATTTTCCGTATCTCTGGTTGTACATAAAGTATATTCACACCAATTTGTGTCTTCATACATGTACTTTGGATAATGATGTTCATCACATCCCACCATCATTGCTAACCCCCTGCCCTCTCCTATCCCCTCCCACCTCTCTGCCCTATCTAGAGTTCATCTATTCCTCCTATGCTCCCCTTCCCTACCCCCTATGAATCAGACTATGCTAAATTTATTAACATTTTTTTCCTTCAATAGCAAATTATCCTTAGCCTCCTATAACTTTTTTATTTATAAGCTTTTGACTCTTTTTTTAAAATAACATCTAGCTTAAAATATATTCTATTGGTATCTGTACAAAAATAATCCTTTTATATCCTTTTACTATGAGTTTTTCCTCTTAATTTACTTCTAGATCTTCACAAGGCCAGGATTATCATCATCACTGTCTTCCAAATCCTTGTCTTGGAAGGTCTTTGGAGTCAGTAATGCACGTGGAACTGTCCCCTCCAATGGCAACAATGCCTTCTCTGGAACCCCTCCTCAAGGACTTGCAAGGGCTTTTCTTGAGCAGGTGTCACTCTTTTCAGAAATATGTCCATGTGGTTTGCTTGGTAGCTGCTGCCGCTTCTTTTTTCTTATCATAGATTTACTTATAAGCAGATAATGCACCCTGAACTTTTCTCTCTACTAATGAGGTTCTTCTGGTGTTTGAGTCCCATGTTTTCAGACCTTTTAAGGCGATTGTTGAGGACTGTCAACGCTTTGGCTAAACCCTTCACTGTGGCTCTTCTTGGGAGTTCTTATTTTCATCTGCTTCAGTTTTCTTTACTCTCACCTCTCCTTCAGCTCTGTGTTCCTGTTCTAGTTCCATTACAAACTTGAGGTCTTACTCTTATAAAAGTGCTCAGCTATTGAATGAAACTTCATGACCCAGAGCATCTCAGTGATCTAGAATGAGCCCCCAACATATTGGTAAAAGGAAATGAAAGAACAATATGCCAAATATATGCTTATTTTTGTTAAATAAAATAGATTTTAAAAATATGACTCTGTGTGTTTTTTATTTCATAGAACATGCTAGAAGATAATAAACATTAAACTTATAACTGGTTGCCTCTGGAAACAGTAGTGTTTGAGAAATATTAAAGATAATGGTATTGAGAAGTTTCAAAAATTTAACTGACTATACTTATCTATTGTGTGAGATAACAATATATTTGTTTGTATACTTTTTATAAATCAAACAGCAAAAAGTTTGATTTAAAAAAAGAAAACAGATAAACCATGAAAAGTACATAAACTGTGTGTGTATGCCAAAAGTAAGGAAAGAGAACTTTCTAAACTTTAGACAATTGCAAAGCAGCAAACAGGGTGAGGTGATACATGTCTGTTACCCCAGCTACTCAGAAAACTGAGGTAAAAGAATAACAAGTTCCAGTCCAGCCTGGGAAACTTAGCGAAATCCTGTCTAAAAAATAAAATAAAAAAGACTGGGGTTGTGGCTTAGTGGTGGAGCACTTGCCTAGCCTGTGCAAGATCCTGGATTCAATCCTTAGCAACCCCCTCCCCCCCAAAAAAAGGGAACAAAACAAAAAAGTACTATATTAATAGCTAGAACAACATTAATATCAATCATATGGAAAAAAATTAAAGCAAACCTTAGACTAATAGTGTATTTGGGTCAAATGCAATAAAAAGAAAAACCTGTGTTAAATTAACAATTTATTCATATTATGGACTGAAAGGAAACAAGAAAGACTTACAAGGAAGATTTCTCATAATATCTTGTAACAGAGTTTTTTTTTATTTTTGTATTTTACTATTGTTTTCCATAGAGGTAAGGCTAGGGTTAGAAATTCAGTGCTTTTGGGGTTGAGGCTCTAACAGGATATGGGTGAGACAGACCAGGTTGAAGTTACTTTCTTTTCTATTTGGAGGACTTCATGAGACATAATATTCTGGTACACATTCTGGTCTTCTCTTTGCAGATCCAGTTGTGGCCTAAGAGCTTTGTAAACTCCCAGACTCATTTCTCAGCACTGGAAAGTGTGATGTTCTGGACAGATGGCACTTGCCAAGAGTTCTCTGGAGGTTTGTGGGGAAGCAGTGCAGCAGACACTCTTGGGAGCTTGCCCTGATCCCTGGCTCCATCTGATGGAACACTGGGACTGTGGACAGTCTCAAACTCTCAAAGCTTCTCACAGGAAGTCTTTGTCTTCTCTCTGGGAGGATTTTTTAGCTTACCAGAGCAAATATCAACCAATGAGTGGTGGAAGACCTAGCCTCCAGTCCCCAGGGTCGAAATTTGACTCCATTTTTCACAATTTTTGGTCCCTTGGGACCACTCATGATATACTTATCCTAATACAGACACAGCTTCCTGAGCCTTGAAGGTTTTTTTTCCTGCCCTGTACAACTGCCTCTGTCTTCATTCTTTTAACTGTACACAATTACTTTTTTTTGAAAGATAGTGACCCTGTTTTACCTCAGCAAGTTGCTTCACTTTGGGTGAAGTAGAAGAATTTTTGCATCTTGTATATGTAGAAAATATAGTGAATAGTCATTGTAAGGGTTATTTTCTTTTAAGTACAATGCTTAGGTGTCTCTATTAAATAATAACAATCATTGTGATAAAATAAACATCATCATCATCATTATTATTATTATTATTATTATTATTATTATTATTATTACTCAAGTTCTCTGTGATAACAGAAATTCTCCATTTTCCCTACCAAGAATATCATTTGATATTGTAGTGGGGAGTTTATCCACAACCTTCTTGATGTCTAAAGCTATTGTTTTCTTATATCCCAAATATAATAGAAGCCACTCAATATACATCTTACTTTGACAGATGCTCAGTAAAACATTCTGTAATAAATATTTTCCTCCTTGTTTCTAAAAGCAATAATGCCTGAAGATTTTTCGAAACCCTTTTGCCTAGCCATACCAATCGAATCTGCTCTTCACTATTTCCTTCTATAAACTGCCATTACCCATCTTCCGCAGATCTCCTTCTTTTGTACAGATATTTTTTCATGATGATTCATATTTAAAATAGAGATTTAGCTGGCTGCCATGGTGCAAGCTTATAATCCCAACAACTCGGGAGGCTGGAACAAGAGGATCTCAAGTTCAAAGCCAGCCTCAGCAAATTTAGCAAGGCCGTAAGTAACTTGGTGAGACCCTTGTCTCAAAATAACAAATATAAAGGGATAGAGATGTGGCTCAGTGGTTAAAAATCTCTGGATTCAAGCCCCAGGATGGATGATAGATTTGTGCATGGATGGATAGATAGATGGATTTTGATAGATGAATGAATAGATAGAAAGATACATAGATGAAATACAGGTTTATTGTATAAATATTCACAACTGACTACTGAAGAGACAACCTAGCATGTAACAACTAGTGTCTTGCTCTTGAATTCTGCACTAATTGTCACTAGGCCACATATATTTTTCAATTTAGTTTGATTCTCTGGTATCATTGAATCACCTTTTGTGTCATCTCTGTGTTATCCTTTCCCGTGACTCCAACAAATATGTAGATTGTGTTCTTTATTATCCGCACCATTCATCATCTTAATTGAAATTTCTAGCTGGTTGATTAAGGGATATAGGGGAATTGGTATCTTAATTCTTTAAAAAGCTCTTCCTTATAGATGATTTTTTTTTTCTTTTTAGATCCACTTTTAAAAGTTTACTCCAATTTTGATTTATAAATTTGATATATTTCTAAAGAAGTCTTTTGTATATATTTTTTTTTTTTGGTAAAATGCTTTTTAAAAGTCCCTATTGAAATTTATAGAGAGGAACATTAAAATGTGCCAATGATAAGGAGGGGGAAAAGCTACAGCTAATAAAGCACAATTTTGAAAAAGAGAAAATTAAAGCCATGTGGCTGAGATACAATTCTTTCTTTCCTTTTTTCCCCCCCTCAAAGGTGGAAATGTTTGAAGTCAATGGAAGATATTTGGGTTTACTGTGAACATAACAAATGCACTAGTGATAAGTCTGTTGGAGCAGATGGAGAAGTTAGTTCAAAGTGACAGGGGGGAAAAGTGCAATTAAGATTTCATAACTCTGCTACCAAACTAGCATTCCAAACACCTGGTGAGCCTGCATAGCTGAGGAAAGAGGGAAAGAACTTCTAAAAAGGAAACTGAAAAACTTCTGATTGCTCACAGGTGTAGCAACCTCAGTATGAAAAATATGTGATTTTTGAAGTGCAGAGAGTTCTTAGAGATTAGGTCTTCATTACTTAAATTCTTTGGAATATTCCAGAATCTCAAAAAGGTACTCAGGTAATTGAGGAAAAAAATATTCCTTCTTTGAATGATTTTTACAGATTTTTTTTAAAGGTTTACTTTGAAAATTATGGAAATCTTGATTTTTTGGATCACACCATAAAATAGACAAGTTTTTCCTTTTTTATGAAATTAAGACAAAGAAATTCTAAGTTGAGAAAAATATCTATAAGCATAAAAGCTACTTATATAGAAGCCATATTAAAGAATGCACACATTTTAATGTGTATTAATCTTATAAATGAGGAAAAATCAGTATCACTTCTTTGTAATATTTTTTACAATAATGAAACATTGGTGGTATTCGTTGTTTTTGAGAGTCATTTGTATCAATGAAGTTTTAGCACACTTACATTAGTCCAGAAATTCAAGATAATTATCTCTTCATTTCTAATACATTTATGCTTTTTATCTATATGAGGGGCAACGGATGCCTGTGTTCCTCAAGATAACTTTGAAATGCAGATTTGAACTTCTAAGTAGCTGGAGTTCTTCTTAACAACTTACTTTCTCCCAAAATTAGTATTTTAAAAAAAAGGAAAATAGTTTCTCTTTAAATATTGAGTAATTGTTTGAATCTCAAATATAGTGAACTTTCTGTCAAGATCTTTCCCATCAGATGTTTGTCAAAATTTATACTGTTTCCAAGTTATTCATTTTTAGTATCTCCTTCCATTTCTTATTTCCACATTTATGTGTTTAAAAACACTTAGGATGTTTTTTTATTTTCTTTCCCTTAGAGAAAGCAACTGAAAAAAAAAATGAAAGAAATCTTTGCTAAACAATTCGTAGAACTTAAAGAATCTAATAAGAAATGGCAGATGTAAAGGCTTTCTTGTTTCTGAAATTTTCTCTATAGTGCAGAGGTCATTTTTAAGTTGAAGTCATCTCTCATAAATTAATCCATTTAATCCTATCTGTACATTGTATAGTAAATTGCTGTTAGGCAACCAAACTTTGTTAATTGTGCTTCTGCCTACTATAGAGAGTTAGATATTATTTGATTTTTGAAAAAGAAGTGTTCTCATGCAATTCTGAGTAAAACTACACTTGTAACCTATGATAATAAAGCATTGAAACTTTTTAAAATGGTTTTTATTTTATTATAAGCATAAAAAATTCACCAATTAAACATTTGAATATGGAGCTGAAATCTAGTGTTAAAATTCACTTAATTTCATCAAGGTGTGTGTGCATGTGTATTTGCCAGAAATTACAAAAATAGAATTTCACATATTATATTCTCAGATTACACTAATTTGTAGAAAGGATTTTTCTTTCTTTAACAAGTACATTGCTGAGTACCTCCAACCACAAAAAGACAGCCATGGGATTGCCCAGTTCTTTTTCTGTTTTATGGTGATGATTGGATCTGTACTAAGTCTTGTGTCCCTGAGTTGTTTGAGTGGGGTTCATTATCCAAGTGGAGACACTGTTAGTTCACATATTTTGCTAGAAATCCCACAGGTATCAAAAAGAAATAATCAGTTTTTCAAAATCATCTTACTTTCTCTCCCTTTATGTTTACTCTTTGAAGTTCCAGTGCAGTTGTTAGAAGCAGTCAAACCAAATAACTATGTGAAGTTTTCTAAGTTACTTACTTAAAGAATGTTAAGGCCCACCAATTTTAGATTGGTATACAAAGTATCTATCTCATGTCAGCTTTGTGAAGATTTAGTATAAACAACTTAGCATACAAAAGCTTCTTGTCATAGTGTTTTAAGATAGTTTTAAAACTCTGAAATCATTTTGGGAACAGTTTTCATATGAAATTTATGATTCTGGAAAGAGAATGTTATCATGTATATCTTTTGTATCCCTGTAATGCCAAGTATATGTTTGGCAAATTATAGAAATTTGTTAAGCATTTGTGTCAGTGAATAATAGACAAAATTCCTGTTATGTCTATTAGGTTCTAGTGTTCAAATTAGTAGTCTCACATTTCTAAGGAAGAGTTTATGTTTACATGGATCTCATTGTGATTCTAGGAATAGCTATCAATATATATTTTAAAAACCTACTTTTTATTAAGAGAAATGAACACAGTCTCACCTTTGATAGATTGCTTTTTCTAGGCTATATGATGTTTGCAAGATAGCTAAGATAAAATTATTATTCAACCCATTAGTTCAAACATGTAAAAACTCATATTTGTAGGAGGTATTATCTTATATTTGCTGAATGCCTATAGATAAAATACATTTAGAAGTCTATTGGAAAATATAACAGCCACGAGTATTTGTTGAACAAAGATTTGATAAATTATTTAAAGTTTTTTTGACATGTTTTTGATGCTGCAGTCATATTATTTCGAATGCCTGGCAGCACCATATATATGACTGTGATAAATTAAGTATGAATTCTCCTTGAAGGTGTTAACCACAGGTGGGACTTTTTTGAAATAGAGTGCTAATAGTCAAGGTGTTAGAAAAAAAGGTTAAAGATTACTCCTGTGTTATTGCCACATGAGGAGGACTGTTTGCAGCTAATGTTCTTTCACTGCACATGGATAGGAAGTAAAACAGACATCGCCTCCAAATGGTCTCTTTCTAAGCCCAGAAAATTTGAAGCATCTCAACTCAGAACTGGAGATGCTTACCAGGGTCATTGGGCATGAGTTCCAGGTGTTGTCTCCCCAGGCATATGAGGTTGTGAAAACTCTGTCTCTCTCTTTTAGCCTTTTCACAGAGCTTTCTGTTGACTTTTCTGCTCTTGCCCTCCCCATGCAGGACATTCCTCAAAGGCCTAGAGGCATGTTTGCATGCACAATGTCAGGCTCACTGCTTCTTTCTTTCTTTTTTCCCAAGGATACTGTTCACTCAAGTCTTACCTTCCTGGATGCCTGGGTTGTTTTCCAGTGCCTTCCTTGTTGAAGAAATATAGCTTTCCTAGTTATTCTCAGCTGGAGCCTTAGTGTTTTCACAAGCTACTCCTAATTGCCAGCAGCAGTCACCTAGTGATCAGATCTTTTAAAATTATTTTTTTAAATCAGCTTTTTATTTATTTTTTAATTTTTAATTAATATTCTATAGTTACGCATGATAGTGAGGTTCATTTTGATGTAATGCATAAATGCACATGTTCTATTGAAATCCCCAGTAATTCCTTTTCCCTCCCCTTATCCCTTACTGTGATCCCCTTCTTCTAATCTATTGAGTTTCCTTCTGTTTATTTATTTAATTTTAATTGGTGCTTTAGAGTTATGTACTAACTTAGAGCACATTAGGATATACTCATATAGGCACATAGCATAAGTTTGGTCAATGTCATTTTCTAGTTCCTCCCTTTATCCTCCCACCTCCTCCTCCTTGGTCCCCTGCTTCTACTCTACCATCTCCCTTCTATTTTCATGCAGTCCCCTTTTTCCTAGCCCTTTTTCTCCCTAGCTGCACACATGAGAAAAAAACATCAACCATTGATTTACGCAGTCTTGTCTTATTTTACTTAGGAGGATTTTCTCTAGTTCCAACCATTTGCTAGCAAAGGACATACTTCCATTCTTTTTATGGCCAAGTAGAACTCCATTGGGTATCTATACCACATTTTCTTTATCTGCTCATCTATTGATGAGTTTCTAGTCTTGTTCCTTGGCTTGGTTATTGTGAATTGCGGCGCTATCAACATGGGTATGCACAGTATGCTGAGGTTAGGGTGTTTTATTTATTTATTTATTTATTTATTTTGGAAAAAATATCAAAGAGTAGGGTCACTGAGTTGTATGGTGGTTCCATTCCTACAAAATTATTTTTTAATTGTTAGAGGAACAAATTGGTGTATCAGAACAGTGCAGCTGAAATAGGGCTTCCTGGTGAGATTTTGAATTACTGAGGGCAATTGCATTCTGCTTATTGTTCTCAACTCTGGAAAAAATGCTTTACTTTAATCTTTAGCTACTGAAATTTTATTTTAAGGTCAATCTTTCTAAATTTTTTTAAAAATTCCAGACATTTAACAGAAGGCTTTGCTACTTCATCTCTGCTGTATCATAAATTGTGTCTTCCCTCATATTCAAATGCTGAATCTCTAATCCCCCCAGTGTTTGGAGATGGGTCTTCCTAAAGTCCAGGGCTAGATGATTATTCCAGGGGGGTGTGTATGGTGGAATGACTAGTTTTATAAGAAGAAGGGAGGACACTGTGCTCTGTCTGGCAGATGAGCACCTAGCCGGAAAGTATCTTCTGCAGGCGAAGAAGTGGGCCTCCACCAGAAACCTAATAAAGCAGCACCTTGATCTTAGCCTACCCAACCTCTAGAACTGTGAAAATAAATGTCTGCTGTTAGTCACCAAGGCCATGGTGGTTGGATTTGCTTCTGGAGAACCTGGCCCTTTAGGGTCTCTAGTACACTTTTATAGTCACTTTCCTTCTTGTAAGTTCCTTACAAAGAGACATACTAATGACGATGTCCTGGGATATGGGATATTATTCATTGCCTTCAATTTTATAAAATTGTCCATTTTACCCATGAAGTACCTAGCTTTTTATATTGAAAATTCATTTTATACAAAGTTTTTGATATGGTTCTATAATTTTAATAATTTTTCTGTGAAGAGATTCAATCTGTTTTATAACATTTTTTTTCTTTATGAAAGATCCCTGAAAAATATTGAAATAAAAGATTTATATATATTTTAATCTCAAGAAGTAATTTTAGTCCTATAGGAAGTGTGAGGTATATGATATATAATACAAACTAGATCGATGTTACATATAAACATGTACAAAAACATACAGCACATCACATACATCCCATATGTGTGTATGTATGTATGTATGCCTGTTATAAATACATAGAACATTACAGAGTGCCAATAATTCTATCTGTATTATATAAACACTCCTAAAGATTATTTCAAAAATTTTCTAGAAAACTGTTAGAACCCTGTTTCCTAAAAGCCACAGTGACCCCTGACACACACCTGAGAAGAACCAGCACATTCTAGAGCACTGTTTTTCAACTCTGTGTTGTTGCTGGGCTGGAGTGAGATAATGTATCTGCAGAGTAAAGTGTCTACAAGATTTTTTCGGTATCTGCAGATACTTGAAGTTTTTGTGTGAAAATACTTTCCATGATTTATTAAAACTATATTCAAGAAATGTGCATGAATACCATAAAAATTATTTATAATGTTCCCTATGAATTGAAATTATTGGCATATTGGGTATGGACTTTTATAACTACGATTAAAATGTTCAAAGAGTGATGAGAAACAAAAAGAGAATTTTACTAGTGGGCAGTATGGAAACAACCAATGGTAAGACAGAGAAGTGAAAAATACATATATAAAATTAAGAATTCTACATAACATACAGCAGAAGTCAATGTAGTCTATTAGAAGATAAGTCTAAAGAAACTGCAAATTGAAGAATTATGAAAAGAAAACAATAGGAAGAAAATGCATTAAGAGCATAGTGGGAAAGCCCCCAGATAATTAGAGTCCTAGAAAACAAGAGGGGAAACTCGTGAGGCAGAAACAATATTGAATAATTTGAGATAATAATATTGAGATAATGTTTGAAAATTTCTAAAACATGAAAGATGCCAATCTACACATTCAAAAACTCAGCGAGTACAAAGGAGAATAAGGAACCACACCCCGGCATAGAATTATAAAACTACTGAAACCAAAGACAAACAGAAGAATTTAATATCAGGGATAAAAGGTAAATTACCTTCAAAGGGCAGCAATAAAACCAGTAGTGTAAGTAGAACTCGATCCTTTTAGACAACTCTGAGAAACACACATCACAGATGTGCTAAACCAAAGGCCAGGTAGCTGAAATCTCCTTATTCTGGGTGGACTTGGTGACTCCCTGGCCTTTGAGCCCTTCGCATGGACAGGCCAGGTGATCCTGTGGGTGTGGAAGCAGCCCTCAGGCAACCACCTAAGTGCAGGAGCTTGCTCCTGGAAGCCCTCTAGTGGATGGCTTTGGCTACAAGGGATTGAAAATGTTCACGGGTTTTCATCGAATGACAAAAATAACATGGAATGGGAAGATAAACGCAGGTCAAGTGTTGTCATCTCCTTGCATTGTCCAAAACACGGTAAAAGTATAATTGAAAGGAATGTGTCTTAAGTCTAGAGTGCAGTAATCGTTAAATATTGGTAAGCTGACATACTTTTAAAATGTTAGTAAAAAATTACAGCTAATAAACTATTATAGGGGCATAAACTAAATAAGAAGTAATCCACAGAAAAGGCAAGGAGAAAAAGATAGATGAATGGTCAATACAAATTATAGATGTTAAAGTTAAATCTAAATATATTATTATGTTAAATGTAACTGGCCTAAATATTACAATTAAGAAACAGAACTGGATCAAAATAAACCTAAAAATAATGGTGACAAAAAGCACCAGAAAAGCAACAGCATGCTGCTTATGAGAGTAAGAAGACAAATATAAGAAGGTTGAATGTGTGGAAGTGAATTACACATAGTAGTTTTATCATACAAAGGCTAATCAAAAGAATATTAATATCAGATAAAATAGGCTTTAAAGCATGCAATATTAGTAAACATAAATAGTGACTTTTTAATAATATAAACACCAGTGTAAATTACTTCTCTTGAAAATTTCTTAGTGGGCAATTACTTGACACCTTTGGGGGAAAAATTACTTCCTGATACTATCAGAAATATAGTTAGCTCTCAATATTAACAGGCTACATCAATGATTAAAACATCTTCTTAAACATCATATATTTGCCCAGAGGAATAAAAAGAAATATTCTTACTGACATATATTATAAGTGAATTACAATAATATAATTATTTATCAACAGTTATGAACTACTGGTATCTAGTTTATTAATTTAACAAAATGATTAAAGCACTGAATATTAGGTATGAGGGAGAAGCAATGTATCATTTCAATCTATTCTGCACCATTATAATTACATTTCCCATTATTCTTCACCTTGCTCTTTATTTCTTTATCTTGTGTCACAGATGCTTCTCAAATGAATACACTGAAGATTCTTCTAAATGTACAAGGAAAATGTTAGTGCAGACTTTATGAATCTATGAATTTGTGATATCTAAACTCAACTGGGCCCTCAGAACTGCCAGCAGATTATTTATTTTGTAAGGAGAACATTTTACCTTGTCTTTTCTTTCTTATTCTCCACAATAGATATTGGAAATAGTTTTCATTCTCTTTAAAAGTACTCTGCCATCTCTGCCAATGCTACTTTCTCTCTCTCTCTCTCTCTCTCTCTCTCTCTCTCTCTCTCTCTCTCTCTCAAAAATTTGTTCTAATTAGTTATACATGACAGTAGAATGCATCTTGACACATCGTACATAAATGGAATAAAACTTCTCATTCTTCTTGTTGGAAATGATGTAGAGTTATGTACATAAAGTAATAATGTCGGATTTATTCTACTATCATTTTGAGCCCCATATCCTCTTCCCTCCCTTCACTCCCTTCTGTCTATTCCAAAATACCTCTATTCTTTTCCTACTATTGTTGTGAATTAGCACTTGCATATCAGAGAAAATATTCAGCCTTTGGTTCTTAGGGATTGACTTATTTTGCTTAGCATATTTATTCTCCAATTCCATCCATTTACTGGCAAATGCCATAAATTATTCTTCTTTAAGGCTGAGTAATATTCCATTGTGTGTATATACCACAGTTTCTTCATCCATTCATCTGTTGAGGGATACCTAGATTGGTCCATAGTTTAGCTATTGTGACTTGAGCTGCTATAAACATTAATGTGGCTGTGTCACTGTAGTATATGCTGATTTAAAGTCCTTTGGGTATAAACGTAGGAGTGGGATAATTGGGTCAAATCGTGGTTCCAGTCTAAGTTTTCTTAGAAATCTTCATACTACTACATAGTGATTGTACCAATTTGCAATCCCACCAGCAATGGCTGAGTGTACATTTTCCCCCACATCCTTACCAACATTTATTGTGGCTTGCATCCTTGATAATTGCCATTCTGATTGAAATGAGATGAAATCTCTGTGTAGTTTTGATTTCTATTTCTCTAATCGCTAAAGATATTGAACATTTTTCATACATTTTTTTGATCGACTATATTTCTTCTTCTGTGAAGTGCCTGTTCAGTTCCTCTGCCCATTTATTGATTGTGTTATTTGTTTTTGGTGTTTTTTAAGTTCTCTCTCTCTCTCTCTCTCTCTCTCTCTCTCTGTATATATATCTTGCAGATTATGCTCTATCTGGGGTGTGTTTGGTAAAGATTTTCTCCCATTTTGTAGGCTGTCTCTCCATGGTATTGTTTCCTGTTGTGAAGAAACTTTTTAGTTTGAATCCATCTCGTTTATGGATTCATGATTTTACTTCCTGCACTTTAGGAGTCTTGTTAAGGAAGTCAGTTCCTATGCCTACATGGTGGAGATTTGGGGCTACTTTTTCTTCTATAAGGTGCAGGGTCTCTGTTCTAGTGCCTAAGTCAATGTTATCTTTAGAAGCAATTGTCTCTTCAATCACAAAGTAATCTAAATCTAGAACTCTTCGCTAACTCTCTGCCACACCACACAGCCTGAACAGGTCGCTATTTTTCTTTTCGTTTTTGTTTGTTTTGTTTGTTTGTTTGTTTTTGAAGAAGCATTTCTTTGCTCAAGTGGAGGCTTTCATTAGTATTCTAAAAGCCCCCGATGACTTCACTCTACTTTTTATTTCATCTGACAACCCAAGTCACCTCACCTTTTTTGTTGGTTTCATCACATCAACATTTAGATGACGTCAGGGATTTGTTAAATCATTTTTTAAAATTAACAATGCAACCATCCTTGACCCCCACTAGCTGATCTCTAATCTGCTCCCTCTTTCCACACTGAGCTTGCTTCTGCAGCTGTGTGCACTCTTCATTTCTTCACTCCCTTTCATTCTACCACCCACTGAAGTCTAGCCTCTGCCCCGTCAAGATACTAAACATTTCTCCATAGATCATCTTCATTGACAGCTTCATCTTGCAAGCTAGTGTGTGTACACGAGTGCGTATTACCTATAGTCTTTGTGGAGATCTGTCAGACTTCAGGAGTGGACAGTTCTTTGGGAGACCTTCTCTCTTGTTTTGGCTTCCATAACCTGTTCTCCTGGAAGTCTAACTTCCTCTCTGCCTTTTTCATCTTTGTCTTCCAGCAACCATTTCGCTTTAGAGCTAACCTTTCTCCTGCTGAGTATTAAATATTTCATGTTTGTCAGAAAATATAAAGAAAAAGATGATGAAACCCTTGTACTTACTACCTATTTTTGCTAAGCCTCAACTGTTTGCTTCGTTTTTCCAAAACGCACAAAAGTTAAATCAATAGAGATATAATTGATCTTTTCTGTGCACCTCACTTTAATCTCATTTTCTTAATTTTCTTCCCTGCCATTTTTTAAAGTCAATGTTTTATTTTTTTAATTTTACCATACTTCAAATCCCATGTTTGTTTACGAGTAATGTATATTCCTTCTTTGTGGCTATAACGGTCTACCTATGATCACTAAATCAACTTTGTGACGTGACATGCTGAAAGCTTCTGTATTCTTATTACTTATGGCCCTGTTTGACATATCAGTTTCTAAAAGAATGTTATTAAAAAACCTCACAAATATTATGGGTTTGTAAATTTATTTGTTTTTCAAGTTTGCTTTGTGTAATTTATAACTATGTTGCAGGACTTAGAAGTTACAGAAGTTAAAAATTTTCCATCTAAATCTTCATACTTCAAATAATTTACATGTTCTTAATTATTTACTTCCAAGTTATCCCTTTGTTGCTTAATCTCGTACCTCTTCCAACTCTGAATATACGTAGGATCATATTTTTACTATGGGGAAGCAGTTGGCACCTCATAGGGCATTCTTCTTTCTGCCAAGGAGGGTGTGAGCCACCTAAGAAATTAAAGTCTAAAATAATTAGTGAAGATCAAAAGAAAAAGTGAGAAAGATAGTCTCAAAAAGGTGGAGCCCCTGATAGGTCCAGCCCACACAGGAGCTGGAGCTAGACCATTAGAACATGGCTCCTGTGGTTTATTTAAGGGGTCCATCAAAAAATGATAAGATTTCAGGGGTGGAGTCTTGCTCTGTGATGTCTCGCAGTCAGCAGGTTGTTTGGCTTCTTGGCAGTCACGCCCATCTCAGAGGGGCCATGCAGCTACAGCAGGTCACCCCATCTCTGGTGCTGTCTGGGACCTGGGACAGAGCTGAATAATGGGGCTCCTGGCAGTCAACCAGAGGGAATGTCCACTGGAAGTTCCCAGACACCAGATTCTTCTACTCATTAGGCTGTGATGTGCAAGGTGGTCCACACAGCCCATGGATGGCTCTAAACATTTCATCGTATCAGTTTCTCAAATTTACATCATTTCCTATGTTTGCAAATATTATACTTTAGAACACACCCTCCCATCCCTTCATGCATATCATCTAATTGGATATTTAAGCATTTTCCATATCTCAGGGGAAAAAAAATCACACTTTCCTGGATCTTATCCTTGATATATGGAAAATGCTTAAATACCCAATTCTACTGGAATGGAGTTACTAAAGCTGTTTCCTAGAACTTGTTATTCTTTGAATAGAAGAACTCTTAGAACTATTCCTCTTGAAGGTACCTGTAGCTTTTAACCTTTGAATCTCAACATTCAGTACTTTTCTGTGTAGAAGCACTGGTATAATTTGGATCTTTAATGTATCCCAAAGACCCATTTTTTAAAGACTTGGCCTCTAGTCCGGCACTGTTGGAAGGTGGTGTTAAACCTTAAGAGATAGGACCTAGTACCTAGTTGGAGGTCTTAGGTCACTGGGGTGTGCCCTTGAATGAGATTATGGGATGCAGGTCTCTTGCTGTCTCCTTCTTTGCTTCTCAACTGCCACAAGATGGGAAGCTCACTGGGCTGCATACTTCCTGACACAACGTGATGCCTCATCACAGGGTCAGAAGCAACTGGGGCCCTTGAGGAATAGAACTGCGGAGAATGTGAGGCAAAGTAGACCTTGCCTCATGCTCGGTTGATTATCTCAGGGATTTAATTACACTAGTTCAAAGCTCGAACAAGGGCCTTCATAAATACACAGCTTTGTTTATGTCAGTGATGAACTGACATGCTTGTTCCTGTCTTTCACAGAACTAGCCATCAATTTCCATATATGTTTGTGTGCATATACATATAAGTAGACACACATATATAGACACACACACAAACATACATACACATACATACACACACATATATAGATAGGTATCAATATGGAGAAAAGAGGAGAAGAAAATGATGGTAATGATGGTTATATATATATATATATATATATATATATATATATATATATATATCTGAAATATGAGTTGATTCATGGTTTCTCATGATTCCAAACTATAACACTGATGTTAAGAAATGAACTTCTCTTAATTTTTTTTTATTAGCATCCTGGCTCTGAGAATCCTTACCTGTATTCATAATCAAGAGTTTGATTATATAGAAAAGCCATAATGAAACAGTATCCTAATTACGAATGTAATTGAGAGGTACTAAAATATGATTTATCTGTATTGAAGGCTCATGTGGAAACTTTAGTATTCCCTATAAACCCAGATTCACCTACCCTCTAAGTCAGCCTTTTCTGAGGACCCAATTAAACCCAAACAAGGTCTCCTTGTGTTTCTTTTGAGGACCTTACCTCATACTCCCTTGTTTTAGGCACTGTCTTCTACTCTTTTGTGTTGCCCTAGAAAAACATGAGTCTGAGTATTTTCTAAGGAATGAGTTTTATTTAATTTATGGTTCTGGAGGTCCAAGAGCCTGGTGCTCTTATTGGTTTCTCATGAGCACCTTATGCTGTGTCATAGAATAGCCAATGGAATCTCATGGTGGAAGTGGGTGTGGGGGGGGGCAGGGGCAGGGGATGCTGAGGGGAGAGATCATACACTGAGAAATGCAGCACTAGAGTGAGCCCAGGAAGTCAAACTTGCTTTATAACAACCAGATCTCACCACCAGTAATCCAGTCCTGCAAGATGTATCACTCCAATACAGTTACAGAGTTACACTGGGGTCACCGTGAGAGTTTCAGGGTCAACATGAGTTTTGGTGCAGGCACAGCACATTGAATCCATGGCAGGCAGGTCACTATCCTGTTTAGCTAATTGATTATTAATTCCTAAGGCATTAGTTCCTAAGGCAACAACATTTATGTTCTACCCATGTTTTCATTTTCTATTAATAATTAACACAATTGCTTGCATGTGATGGATGCACTGTTATGAACTTAAATTTAGGTTTTGTTTTGTTGGCATACCGTAAAGTAATAGAAGTGTTAATTTCAATAAAATATTAGTAGGAATATAGTACCTCTTCTCCTTTGTTGTTCAATGCTTTTCGAAAGTTTAGTGGCAAAGAATTGTACTCATATAACAAAATTTAACTGTGAATTTATTATTAAAAACAAGATCAATTCAGACCATTATGATATAAACTTTAAAATTTCAAACTAAAGTAACTCTGAAAGCCAGTGTTAAGCAACATTATTTTGTTTTATGGCACACGGCATAGCATTGTATAAAATATCACAAACCTCTTCATATTTACCTGACAGCTGGGTTATGGTCACTGTGGGGACTATAATTTCAAATTCATAATACATATTTAATAGTTTAACACTTATATTGCTCTGAAATAGGGTTTTGTACATAATTATCTTTTACTTTATTTCATTTTTAAAACGGTTGCATTTAAAAAACAAAATATGTTCTATAGAGATGTGAACAGATTTTGGTTTTTTTTTTGCAATTAGTCTTATAATGAATATGAGCAGACTTCTCACTAATTTTACTGAGATGGATTAACTGTTTTTAAAAATAATACTGTCATTACAATGTAATGGTGACAAGGCCCATTTTATAAAGGACACAAGAAAGTAAATTTGAGGTTTCTTTTAAAAGAAAGAATTGCTAGAGAATTATGAATCTAATGTCAAATTTAGACACAATTATTTGGTGGTAAAGTTAATTTAAGAAAGTTATACATTATTTATCATATTTCTACCTCCTGTCTCCTGTTCTCACTCCTCTGTCTCATTTAATACTATTCCCAGATACTTTATTCTCAGTGAAGGTAATAGTGGTTAATGATAGTTTCAAAAATTACCTTTAAAGGAACAATTTTATTTTGATAAGGATCAACATTTTTAAACTAAATGTTTTTTGTTACACTAAAGGTATGGATATCATCTATCTGTTAAATTTGAGCAGTTGTATCAAAGTGCAAATATGTATGTGTGGAATGAATCTTATAATTAAGTGCCTTCAAAGTTCAAAATTCAACATTTGTTTGTGAATTGTTATGGGTGAGACATGGTGCTAGACTTAACAAAGTTGGTGAGCAAAGCAGATAGATTCTTTGCTCAAATGGTTTATAATGTGAGATGAGGTGGGGAAATAAATTACTCAAATCCAAAAATTGATTAAATAATCATACATGCCTACACATACAGACATGCAGATCATACAAGAAGGCATCTTCATTGAGCAGGTAAAAGAGAGTATCAAAAGATTTTACAGTACTGTATAAAATGTGAAAGTGGAGAGCTTAGTCCAATATTTCCTAGATTGTGTACTGTAAAATATTGTACAACATAGAATAGTTAAATGTAGAAAGGTGTGGTGATTTTAGACTGAACTCTTTAAACCACATTGTTTGCAGATTTCCAATTTATCTAGTACTCATCAAGGTATCTGAGTTTGTTGAAATTACCAGAAAATTCTACTATAAAGGAGCCTCTTTAATTTCCTTTACATTTTTAAAAAAGCTATTTGATTAATAACAATTTTTCTTTGCTCCTTAATAAATATTTATATTCAGTATAATTATTTTACTTTGTATAACATAATTTTGACATGTTGACCTAGTCCAATAATATTATCTGACAAGTGAGAATTATCTGATTCTAGAAAGTCAAATGATTTCCCTCAAGGTATGTGTTTAAAGATATAGTTATTATTACAAATAAGATATCTTCATTATCATACTCTTGTTCTGTCTCTTGTTTCATTTTAACACATATTATTAAAATATTTTGTCTTGATGCATTTAGGTACTGAATTTTAATAGAATATTTTTATATATTTAAATTGAATAAATAAGACTATATCAATGTGCAATCATAATGTATATCAATAAAATAATCACTATTATATATATATGTGTGTGTATATATATATATATGAGTTTGTATGTCATCACTTTATATGAGTACACATGAGCTGATCTTTTATATGATTACTTACTCATTGCATCCCTTAAGGAACAAAGAGAATCAAATTGGTAATCCTTTCTCATTAGGGCTACATGACAATTTGTGAGTTTTTTTTTTTAATGGACTTTCAAAGGAGTATCCTCATGCCAGTCTAAAAGCAGTTAAGATTCTAGGAACCTAAGTTGTAGTAAACTGTTTCCCAATACAGTCATAAATGTGTGTACATAAAGAAGAATCAGAAACATTAAAAAAATATTTATTTTCCTATGACCATTTAGTATCAATAGAGAGCATATGTAGAATTTCTTTATAGTGGCTACTTTTCAGTGTATTAATTTGGCAGGAATATTTAAAGGAATAAAGAGCAGAACTAGTCAAAGCCACAATGAACCTGAATATTCTAGTAAGTAAATTTTCAGAGTGATGATGTACTAATTAATATAAACTCTAATAAAAATATTCCAATGAAATTGAAATAATGGGTAACATGATGTCCTCATGAAAAGAGTTCTGGTATGTTGTTATAGAAAAGGGAAAGTTTCTGCCTCAAAAAGGAAGAATTTATTGGGTAGAAGGAGAAGATTGAAACTGTTTTTTTTCCCACTTTTAATATTGGGAGATATAGTAAGTACAAAGCCCCAAACATAAAACACGCATGTATGCACGTGCATGCACACACACATACATACACACACACACACCACCAGAGAAAAATAAGCCAAATTAATTGGGATCTGAGTATGATTGTGACCCATATTATCTTTTTTCTAGCATAGTCATTGTTCAAACTGATCAATTCATCACCAATCTTTTGAACCCTGCTAATATCACCTTGTCCAAATCCTGTATATGAGCACATAATGGTCTCTTACATCAAGTCAATAATAAATTGAATTTTTTATACCATTACATGGTTGATTTCTGAATATCAGGTCTACTTAGAAAATGCTAAGTAATATTTATTTGTATAGTAGTAATTTATATCATGTCTTCATTAAAATCACTATGACCTTCTTAAATGCCTTTTCTCCCCTCTTCATTTCAACCACACCTCTGTAGGGATCACCTTTTCATCACATTGGTCCCTGGATTCAAATCATTACTGACTCCTTGTTACTCTGCCTGCTTTCCAAGGCTCTCTATGCACATGCTGCATGTTGTCTGCCTTCCTCTCAGTTTGTTCCCTGATACATGCACAAGTATTCATCAAGTTGTTCATCTTACTTTATTAGCTTAAATTTATATTTATTTCCTTTTATTCCCCCATGTTTATGTTATGCAAGTCCATTCACTTAGGGAAAAAACGGTTCCCTATTTACTTACCTAATCTTACGTACTCTTCCTCAGTTTGTCCACTGAGATTGTCTCTCATCATCCTGTCATTTATTCTTCTCACCACCTCTGATGTTCCATGGCATTTGGGGCCCATGTACATAGTCACCCTTTAATAATATGTCATTAACTTGGCATGTGCTTTTTGCCTCTTCAACTTGATTTGTATACTTTTAATGTTAGGATATATGTCTTACACTTTTTTTTTTTTTACTTATCTTTTACACATTTCCTTTATATCTGGCACAATGTTAAGAAAATGATGTGTGCGCGAAAATCCTTGTTGATTGATTGATTGAAATAATTGCATGTCATCAGGTTGTTTTCATCATTAGCTGACAGGATCAGGCTTTAGCGATCCAGTTAAACGCCGAGCCATCAACCTGCCAAGGGCAGACGCAGATGGAAGCCATCATCCCAGAGTCAGAGAACTCATTAACTCAAAAGGGATTGCCACATATTAAAAATTCTCTTTATGGATTTTGATGAATTGCATTGTTTGATTTATTCTTTTGTATTCAAACTATATTTATGATGTATCTAGAAATAACATTACTTTTTAGATAGATTAAAAAATTGTCACTCACTTTCCCTAGAGTTGTCATCTTGGTTTACTATTAAAAAGTTTTTAAAAATTCCCATGACTTTAGCCAAAACCATGTTTTGCATAGTACAAAAGAAGAGAAGGGTTTTTAGGAAGATTAAAAAAAATTGTATGTTTATTGAGGCAACAATATTTCTTATTAAAATAAATATCTTAAATGGAAACATAACAGTTTTAATATTTTCTAAATGTAGTATTATTTCCTTAGTTCCATTCATATATGTATGTGTGTGTGTGTGTGTGTGTGTATATATATATATAATAGGAATTAATTTAAAATTCAAGGAGTAGAACAAAATCAGATCATATCTTTTCCCATATGTTAACTTTGTAATATATTAATTACATATAATACTAATACATATTAGTATTTCATTACTGTAGGTGGTAGATGGTGATCAACATTGATAGTTGATAGTCAGATGTTTTCGTTACTGCAAGTTATTAATGTATCTTTTTGAATATGTACATGAAAATAATACGTGTAATTTTTACTATAAAATTTCATTTTTCATATATATCCTTACAGTTTTTACTTTTTGTATGACTTTGAATTATTATTATTTTGGTTGTGTGGATTCTTAATCCTCAAAGATTTGCCTTCTCATTGATTCAACCTTTATTAATCCTTTTAATCCCCAGCTGTTTTATTTTTCCTTAGAAATCATTTTCAATTTTTTCCCCTCTCTCTTCCCATAGATATGTTATCTGTGAGGGCAAAGGTAGTTGATTTCCCATAGCTTTTAGACTCTGTTTATTTTCTCACCACACTTCATATTTTTCTGCTTCTCCACTTCTTCCCCCACTTCCCAGATCCCGTAGTTGCTCTGTTTTGCCCTGATGGACTTCAGAAAATCACATATGGTCAACACTTTCTTTCTCTTTTCCTCTCCCTTCACCCCCTCTCCTATTGGATAGGAAATGCCTTTATTATTTTATAGTAGTTCTCAATTTTTAGTGTTACAATTTTCTCTTTTAACTAGGGTTTCATTTAATTCTGCTTTTAAAAAATTAAAATGAAATGAGAAAGAAATTAGGCCTCCACAGGATGGGACTTTTTTTCTGACTATGCTCTGTGCAAGAGCCGAAGAAGGAGGGTGGGAAATGGCAAGTTAGAATTTGTGTTCAAACCTTCATATTGGTAAATTATCGCACCTCTGATGGGTAAGTGTTTGCCTTTTGGACCGGGGCTTATCATATGTTCTCTTTTTTGTTGATTTAGAAGAATCAGAATTCTCATCTGTTCAATGTTTGTTTTAAAAGCTGAATTTTCAAAACAGAAATTGGCAATTTAGCTGACTTGAGTGTGGGTAGGTGGTAGATGGTGATCAACACTGATAGTTCATAGTCAGATGTTTTCATTACTGCAAGTTTAACTGGGACTCATATGCAAATGTGTCAGATTCTGAGGATCTCCAGCCCTCTGTTGAGGAATGTTAAGTAATTCCTGCTGTTATGTGGCTAGGACTTCCTCTGCAAGAGATACTGGTCAGCAGCAGTTAATGCTATTTTTGCTCTTTGGTGGTGATCCAAGAACATAAAGAAAAGAGAACATCTGGATTTTCGTTAGTTCCTGCCCTGCTGAAAAGCTCTGTGTAGTTTTGTTTATTTTTCTATTAATACAGTCTTCAAGTGCACTTTTCCAAGGCAGCCACATTTCAAAACCATGAACCTTATCTCATTAAGTGCTAAAAGTAAACAAAATGTCTTTTAAACTCCTGTGAGAAGTTCTAGTCCTGTGACTCAAGTCACTCTCCAAAACACATGTTCCATGCTTGATCTACTCCTATTCTGCTTCTTCCTGGGAATCGTGACATGTCTTTGAAAAAAACTCTAAAATGTGCCTGTGTTCCCCATTTAGTGTTAACTAACCACTCTTACATGAGTGTTTTTTGCAGTCTTTGGGAAACAAACAAACAAACAAAATGTTTGTTAAAAGTAAGTGTAACAATTCCTTCATGTATGTGACATCTCTGAGATACAAAGTAGTAATTTTATTTCCAGAAGGGGTTGGAAAATAGGGAGAAGAAATGTGTTATCCTTAAGGTTTAGTTGTTCATTCTCAAGTCCAAACAAGTAAAAAAAAAAAAAAAATCCTTGTGAATTTTTTTTTTTTTAAGTATGAAATTCCTGGATGATTTTTTGAAGGTTTAATTTATCTTTTAAGCAAGACAATCATTTAAGATAAGTGAGTTTGTCACCAATATAACTACTGCTTCTCCAAAAACTGGAAAGAAATGACCTTAATATTGATAATGAAGTTGCTGCCTATCATCTTTGGTTTTATGTTGACTAGGCCAATGTAAAACAGAAGAAATAAGTAATTTAAAAAGTTCTTTCAAATCCTAACAAATGGATTATCAGCTGCCATCTTCTATTTGGGATGCTAAAACTAATACCATAAATGGGATAGCTTATGAAAAACCTCTATATATTTCTCACAGTTCTGAAGTCTGGGAAATCTAATGGTAGACCCATTTGCTTGGCTTCTGATGTGGCTTTTTGAGGGCACTGTAACCAATGACCCAACTACTTTTCAATAAGCCCACCACTTTAACACTGCTACATTAAGGACCAAGCCCATGAACTATTGGGTGAAAACACATGCACATCATAGCATGAACATAAACTATGTTTTAGCTTTTTCATAGCTATAATCGAAAGATGCAACAAGAACAATTTTAGAAGAGGAAAAGTTTATTTGGGGCTTATGGTTTCAGAGATGGCCAACTCCATTGCTTGGGGCTAAAGTGAGGCAGAACATTGTGGCAGCAGAAAGCAGCTCAGGACATGGCACCAGGGAGCAGAAACTTCTGCTCACCACAGGAACAAAATGTAAACCCCATAGACATTCCCTCCACTGGCCTGCCTCCTCCAGCCACAGCCTACCTGCCTATGGTTATCAACCAGTTAATTCATTCAAGTGAATTAATGCACTTATTAGGCTAAGACTCCCATAATCTAATCATTTTACTTCTAAATTTTCTTGCATTGTCTCACATGTGAGCTTATGGGGGGCACTTTGTATCTAACCATAACAATGATAAAGCAGGTTTTCAATTTAAATTATCAGTCTACAGGAGAACTAGCTTTTAAAATTTTCCAGATGCGGAACATCAGTACTAAATTCATTATTAGCTTTTAATAAATGATAGATAATTATTAATTTTCTTGATATATCTTAATATTTATCTATGTTTTTCACAATTTCACAAGTAAAATCAACATCATTTAAAAATTGTTTAACAATGTTTCTTATCAATATCTCTTAAAAACTAACTTAATTATAAGATTATTGGTCTTATATTTCTTTCCATCCCAAAACCATGAAATCATTATACTTAATGATTTTTTGTTAATTAATAGACTGTAAAGGTATTTCTATGAGGAAGGGACTATTCCAATTACACTTCAGTTGGGATTATGAAGTTCTAACCATCAGCATTTCACCTGCCCCATGCCAACCACATATGTTAACAGAAGCCCATTTGAATGCTGTATAACATCTTGGCCTGCTTGGTCCTCAGTTTGTAGCCAAACATATGGTGAGGGGCTTTGGAGAAGAGTCTTCAAGCTGGCAGGCTGCTGTTGATGTCTCTGGGCTCGCATGCTCAATTTACGTCTGTGCAGTTCCAAATTGGAGCCTGAGCCTTGTCTACTTGTGCTGAAATGTGAGGAGGTCCAGATTTTTTATAGCTCCTAAGCCTCCCAGACAAGTATAATTATCAGCACTCCAAAGAGCTGGGAATATAAGCCAAATGCAAACAAATTAGGGAGTGAGAGCAGAAGAGCTACAGCTGTTGGGTCAAATTGGGTGCAAAATGGCTTAGGATTTTTGGAAATTGGAGAAGAATGTCACCACTGTGAACTTTCAGTGATAAAATGAACTTGCTCTTTAGCATTTTTTCTTTCTATTAGTAGAGGAAATCAACTCAAGAGGAGAATAACTTTTAAGTAAACATGAATGTGGCAAAAATAGGTGGGCCGAGATGGAAAAACTTCTGCACAAGTCGATTATGTAGGTTATTTGGTGATTGCCAAGTTTCATGGGGATAGGCATAAAGAATATGAGTAGCTCATAGTTATTTGTAAAATTTAACATCTATGTGCAAAATTAAAAAATCTTAATCAAAATTAGAAAGAACTAGAAATGCTACTTAGCCTTGTCTCTCAACAGCAGTTATTTATTGCTTCTCTTCTGAATGCTTATTTTCTCATTTCATGCTCATTTTTATTTTCTTGTGAACCATCTTTGCTAGTCTTGCTCTTAAGTATTGCACGCATGGAGTGACATGCAAATGAAGGACTTCAGTCAAGATTCCATTCGCACTTTGAACACATTTCCTTCTCTGATTTGGAGACATATTTTGTGTTCCATGATGTCTTTGGCAGTGTGATTTCTGGAGCAATGGGGTTTGTTGCAGCCCTGTGGAGGTAGTTAAGTAATGAATGAAACAGAGGGGAAAGACCTCAGGGAGCAGGGAGGGTCGTGGTGAACTGGAAACCATAGGCCCACCTACAAAATGCTTTCATTTCTCAACTAACGCTGAATTTTTGTTGTTAGGCAGGAATGTAGAAATCTGAATTATCATGAGGTGTTTTATGATTTTTAAATGGGCACAAAATTATTTTTTGCTACTTCAAAAATATTGTTATTCTTAAAAGCATTGCCAAAGCAAAACTCCAAACAAAGCTCTCTGAAGGCTGTATTTAGCTTAATGGCTATCAACCTACAAACTTTGGTCTAAAATTAATGACCTTCACCAGAATTTCATTTGAATTTACTGTCAAAATATCATTTTCTGATATTCACATGATCATTCTATGTGACCACTGTGACAGTGACACTTCTGTGCTAGAGGACTATACAGTTAGGAGTTCCAGTGCCATTTCCTAAATCAGTCCATCTCTCCTAACCCAGTATTTCTCCACCTCCCCCCCCCCCATTTTTACCATGTCTACAGCTATCCTGATTCTGTATTCTGTGGTCTCTCAGGTGGCCCTGGACTACTATAATACCTAAGGTTTTTTTTCACTCAATAACCAATGTTTGCTTCCTTGGAGGTGATTAGCTCCCATTGATAATGTGGGGCCCAACCCCACAAGGCAGCTGTGCTTCTGCAGTATTGCTATACCCTTGAGTTTGCTTCTAGGCGAAGGGCTCAGGTTGCTGAGGCCCTAGCACTAGTCACAGTTCCAGCCCGTCTCCACCTGGGAGATCTCTTTATGGTTGACACAAGGATCTTTTTTGTACCTTAACCCACTTTGCTTTTTCCCTCAAATAATCTTGTCATTTGGTAAACCACTAAAATCAAATTCCAAAGTTTTTTGTGCAAACTTTCTGTTTATCCTATTTTTTAAAGGCAAGAATATGCTAAATTATAATAGATGAGAAAGATATTTGGGGTTTTATTCTCTTGTGGAGTAAATAGGAAGAGTCAAGTGAATCCATACCTTGAAATTGCTTGAAAATTGTGTATGTACAATTTTCTAACAAATATATAACTTTCTTCTTCTATAAGGCTATGATTTTTGATAGAGTAGATCATGGTGTTCTCATCTTTGTTATTCTAAAACCCCATAAAATTCCTTTGCATAATATTCTTGAATAAATAAATGTCTTGAGCCAAGGTTTAGTATATTAGTCTACTGCATGACAAATCATCACATGCTGAGTGGCTTATACAACAGACATGTATTTTCTCACAGTTTCAGAGCATGAAATGGCTTATAGATGGCTGCCTTCTTGCTGAGTCCTCACACAATCATCTTTTTTTTCCTGTGTACATGGGGAGAGAAAGAGAAAGAAGCAGAGAAATCTGGTGTCTCTTTTTTTTCCTATCAGTCCTAGTGGATTAGGGCTCACCATTATGACCACATTTAACCTAAATTACCTCCATAAAGGCCCTTTATACAAATACAGTCACATTGGGCATTCAACATGAATTTCAGAGTGGAGTGGGAGTGGCACAATTCAACCCATAACAGTGGCCAAAATTTTTTTATAATAGTAAATATTTTATGGTCTGCAGACCATATGATTTATGTTGCAAGTATTCAACTCTTGCCACCCTAGTATGAATATGTGAGAGAGCTGTGTTCCAAAGATTCACAAAATGAGGCAGAGAACTGTATTGCTCCTACAGGTTGTGGTTTGCTGAACCTAATATAGACTTCTCAGTGTTCTAAGTTTCTTACTTAAGTACACATTTATTTATTTGTGTAAGGATTCCACAAAATCTCCAATAGCAACTTTTAATGTCTTCTATTACCTCAAAATACAACATCATGAGGCTTTTTACATCGAGTAATAGAGGTAAGAACATTTCATTTTTACTCTAATGTGGAAGAAAACAATGTTCATTTAGTCAAACAAAAACAAGCATTTTCACACTCAGTATCTTTGCCCAAGGTGTGTCTTTTCTGCCTGAAATGACATTCTCTCCCATACCTACTGCTGCCCCCCAGTCTGTCTATTTGCAAAGCAGCCACCTAGACTCTGTCATGTTTTGAAGCAGCCCAAATTCCCGAGTTATTCTCTCTCTCTCTTTTTTCTTGAACCTTCTTCACTTGGTGATTACCAACATTCTTCCTTTATCCTTTGTGACATTCTTAGTCATTTCTCTATCACCTGCCAGAGCTCTGAAATTTGAGAATATCATGGGAATACCATGTCATTTTGCAGCAGGGTGTTTTCAATGAGGGCTGATTTTTTTTTCCTTCCTGGGAAACTCAGCAATGTCAGGAGAAACTGTTGGCTTCCATAACCTGGTGAGGAAAAGGTATGCTGCTACTGAAATCAAGCAGGTCACACGCAGGGAGGCTGCTAGACAGCCTGCAAAGCATTGGCCTACCTTCCACAGCAAAGAATGATCGGACCCAAAATGTTAATGGTGCTGAGACTGTGAAACCATGATGCTTTCCATTGGAATGAGCTTGTAAAGCCCCTCTCTTAGGTGATTCCCTGTTCCACTAAAATGGATTCATATGGTTTCTGTACTGTTTATCTATTTATCCATTTGTTTTTCAATACTAACTGGTTCTGGGGGCAGAATTACCTTAAAGAAATCACAGAAGCAGTGTCCCTTTTGGGGCCAATTTTATTTGATACTATGAAATATCTGTAGGAAAACACAGGAATATTTGACAATGTGCCATAGTTGGAACGTGCACCATTGGCAACTGACAAACAGCAAGTTCATCCAAGTTTCTATCACCATGCTGGGTAGAGCCAGCCTGGCCTCTGTGGAGACTTGGAGGCTAGAGATGGAAACACCAATTTAGAATTATTTCCGGATGAATTACCAGATAATACTACCCCTCTGTGCAGTAGAGTTTCAAAATGGTAAAAAGAAATTAAGTAATTCTTCATAGAACACAGAAAGTATTTTTATGAACAAAATAAAATACATAAACTGATGTAGATTATTAAAATACAAATACCTTTTATTGAAAAAAGGAGAAAATAAAAGAAAGAAGTAGAAAGAAATAATTGGTAAATTGGATCTGGAAGGAATAATGGAAGGGAGGAAGAAGAGAAGGAGGAAGAGAGGGAGGGAGGCAGAAAAGAAGGGAGGGAGGAGAAAGGAAGGGAATTGGGTAGAAAGCATGAAGCGAGGCGTCAGACAGAGGCAAACTGAAATTTAGGTTCTGAATCTAATGGATAGTATCACCTTGGGCGAGTTTTTTATTTTCTTCTTTTTCCTTAGCTCAAAAATGGAGATAGTATTGCTGTTATGGAAATTAGATGAAAACATATAAGGAAAACATCCATCACTGTGTCTAGCACATCGAAATTGCAAAATATATGTGTAAAAAATAATGTCTGACAATCTGTAGAGCATGACTTCCTTGAAGTAATTGAATGCTCCAAGATAAGGCTTTTTAGGACTGGGCAGAGCAGAGATATGTTTTCTATGAATATATTTGTGCTGGTAGCAGTGAAGTTAATAAAAATCTCTGTTTTCACCTTTCCCCAAAGTAAGTCAAGGATTTTAAGTGAACCCCCAGTTCAATTTCTTCCACTGCCATTTCCACTTTTAAAAGTAAAGTGTGCCTTAGACAGATGCTATTACTGTCTGTTACCACACTCCAACCACCAGCACCTGTCTCCTAGGCAACCCAGGTCGCTGCAGCAGGCTACTTATTATCTCCCTCCTTTCCCTTGTACTCTTTTCTAACTTAAAAAGAATTCTGATTTTTACAAGGCAAAAATCAGTTAATTTACCCTCTGTTTAAGAGTCTTTGCTAGCTTTTGCCCTTCCAATAAAACACAAAATTCTTACCACGGCTCACAAGGCCTTGCTTGGTCCCAGGGCTCATGCCCTCCCTTCTGTTGGCCTCCCTGTTCCGGTCACTCTGGTTCTTGGCTGTTCTTTGAGCACACCAAGATATTTTCTCCCTCAGGAACATTGCAGAGGCTCCTTCTCTGCCCTTCCATAACTGAAGACTGCCAGACTCCCCTGTTAAAGTTGTTCCTGGGGTTCTGATCTCTAAACCTGCATTGTTTAAACCCGTTTGCACTTACTACCTACCTGTGACGTAGTTCAGTGGCACAGCCCTTGCCTAGCAGGTGTGAGGACCTGGGTTTAAGCCCTAGCCCCAAACAAACAAAAACACCTACAGATATTTTTTTTCCCACTCAGCTATCAACTCCATGAAAGGAGACCAAGGGTATATAGTTTACAACCACGTACCTGGGATTTATCACCATACTTGAGAAAAACTACTTATTACATAAGTTTTACACAAATACATATTATTTGTTAGGTAAGATGTATGCACAAATGAATGGACAATGGAAAATAGGTTAAATATGATTTCTTCAAGAATTTATCAAACATGTGGGAGGTTGAAGAAGAATACAGTATTTATCAATGTGTTCAACCTTATTTCAAGTGTTTATTTAAAAATTATTAATCCAAACACATGAGTAACAACATTTACAAATCAGTTGCTATTTTACTCCTTTAGAGCTGCTTCTTCTTTATGAGTAACTATGTGCTTTGATATATGAATTATTGTCAAGAAAATGTTCTCTAAACACAGGTGGTTTTAATTTCCTACTATGATCTCTCTCTCTTTCTCTCTCTCTCTCTATCATGAGTATGTGTGTGTGTGTGTCCCCACATACTTGTATTTAGTTTAATATTATTTGAGTGAGATTGTTATTAAATATTTTTTAGATCAAAGACTTGAATTATGGCAAAGTAACATACATTTGACCCTCCTTATTATTAGTTTCCACATTCTCAGATTCAACTTAACCACTCTTGAACTAAAAATATTCGGAAAAAAAAATTTACTGAACATTTAAAAACCTTTTCTTTGGTCATTATTTCTTAACAGTATATTATACTAGCTATTATATAACATTTTTATTGTATTAGTTATTGTAAGGGACATAGAGATGATTTTAAACATATATGAGGACACAAGTCGGTTTTATATAAATACTATGCAATTTTATATAAAGGATTTAAGCATTTATAGGTTTTGGTACCCTGGGGGTTCTGGAACATATCTCCCACAGACACCAGGCAATAACTTTATTTGAATATGACAATAATTCCAAACATCCTAATTTTGTATAATTTTGAAGCATTTTTGTCATTGTAGTCAGAGAGATGATCTAAAGCAAAGTCCCATGGAACAGTTTTTTCATGCATAAAATATGAAGTTCAGAAAAGCTAAAAAACATAACATTCAATATTACACTGCCATTCAGAGATGAGGCCAGGGGTAAAACTCCATTCAGACTCAACTCCCTGTTTATTCCTCTTGACTTCAGCTTTCCTTCCTTATAAATGAACACCTTTCCTTCTATGTATGTGTCATCTGTGTGTCACTAGGGAGAATTTTGTAGTTTTGAAAATTATTAATTTGCTTTTCTTCTTCTCTGCCCTAATTCCTAAAGCAAGCAAATGGCTTGACAGATCCTTTATGTGACTATCAATGGAATAACAGCCACCATTATACATATTTTTGGAAAAAATGCTATGACCTCTCATCTATTCTAGATAGTATAGAAGATGGAAAAGAATTTGAGATATTGGCCCTGTATTTGATGAGCATAAGTTGGATTAATTTTGATCCTTCAAGTGTTTCTTGTTTCATGCTATATGCAAGTCATTGAAGAAAGTACAATGGCCATCCAAGAGAAATATGAAGCCTGCCAATGTACACGCAGTTTAACTGGGAAACAAATCGCAAATACATGGCATTTCTAAATACGAGCACATTCCAGTATGTAGATATTTGAAAAAGAATTGTAAACTACTAGAAATAGAAAATTAAAGTAGAAATTCAGGAGAATGATAGATGAATCTGGATTGTAGTGATGATATGGAATTCAAGTTCCACTAGAATAAGCCTAGACAGTCAAGAGAGTGAGTTGGCAGTCTATGCAAGGAGAATCTCATGAGTCCTTCTTGATAAGAACTCTGGAGAATTCACTTTAGAATATATCTTGAGAACAAAAGAGTAATGCTCAAATCAATTACAGAGCAATGTACCTTTCAATTGCATTGGGCTTTAGCATAGCAAGTTGCAAAACTTGGGTACCTTTAGAATTAGGCTCTACCATTAAATGTTGGGGTACTGACATATCTTTAGCAGGTGCACATTCCTTTGCAATGTTTTACCTTTGGGGTTCCACTTTTAGTTTAGTAGGTACCTGAAACTCTGAGACAGATTAAACTAGCAGAAGTTTATTTGCTGAGTCTGCAAAGTTATGAAGCAAGGGAAAAAAAAGGTGTAAGTACCCATATGACAAACACATTCACTAGTTTCCTATTTATGAAATTAATCTCAAATGGTCTCAATATATTTGTAGGCCTGCTCATTGATTATGGTAAGTTATTTATTTAACTTAATTTATATGTATTTATTATATTTTGATAACAATACAAACTTTCTTGAAAATGGAGAATTTTTCAGATTGCACACAGACTTTTCATTTTACATTTGCAAATAGACTTATAATTAATTCTCTAGTACATATAGATTAGTTAATACATATACAAGTATAATTTGCACATAAGGAGTAGATTCTCAGGATATGTAATTTTGATATTCATAGTTTCATATGTGATTTAATATATTATAATATTCTTATAATGTGTAATGAGGATATCAATATCTACCACATAAAGTGGTTTTATGGATTAAATGAAGTTGTATACATAGCCTATCTAGAAAGAATTTGAATTTCACTGTGAACCTTTGTCCAGTATTTATATAATAATCAGTTATATAAATGCCTTTGAAAGCAAAAGAAGACAGGATGAATTGCTTATAAATGTCAAGAGACTCATTTATATATTTATCAAAAGTTAATTTGCTAATCTGACTCATCCTATTTTGCAATTGGTTTGAATTGTATTCTAGTGGCCTTAAAAAGATACTATTCAATTACTACTGCCAATAAGAAAATCACACAGAGACTGTGTGTAATTATAAAACTGTATGTGCATGTAAGCTTATTCTTATCTCCCATGAAAACTTTAAAGCACCTAGAGTATAGAGTATGTGGAATTGGTGTTCAGTAGAATATAACAAGTATTTGCATATTTAAGTAAATATATTTGGGAAATATCCTATGACACCATTTTATTTTTTTATTTTTATGTTTTTTTTATTTTAGATGCATATGACAGTAGGTATATTTTAATACATATATGTAGTGCCACTCATTCTAATTAAGATCCCATTCTTGTGGTTGTATATGATGTGGAGAGAGTTATACAGGTCGTGTATCATATATGAGCATAGGCAAGTTATATTTGATCCATTGTACTGTCTTTCCTATTCCCATTTTCCCTCCATTCTCTTCATTCCCCTTTTGTCTAATCCAATGAACTTCTACACCTCACCTCCCTACCCTCACTTGTTATGGGTTAGCATCCACATATCAGAGAGAACATTCTGCTTTTGTTTTTTGGGGACTGGCTTATTTCACTTAGTATAATATTCTTCATTTCCATCCATTTACCAGTAAATACCATCATTTCATTCTTCTGTATGCTAAATAGTTTTCCATTGTATGTGTGTGTGTGTGTGGGGGGGGTTTGTGTGTGTATGTGTATCACATTTTCTTTAAACATTCATCTGTAGAAGGGCCCCTAGTTTGGTTCCATAGCTTGGCTATTGTGAATCAAGCTGCTGTAAACACAATGTGGCTGCATCACTATAGTATGCTGATTTTAAGTCTTTGGGGTATAAACCAAGGAGTGGGGTAACTGGGTCAAATGGTGGTTCCAAATGTATTTAGCAAGCTCTATAATGCTTTCCAGAGTGGTGGCACCAATTTGCAGCCCACCAGCAGTGTATGAGTGTACCTTTTTCCCATATCCTTACCGACATTTATTATTACTTGCGTTCTTGATAATTGCCATTCAGACTGGAGTGAGTTAGAATCACAGTGTAGTTTGAATTTGCATTTCTATAATTGATAGAGATGATGAACATTTTTTTCATATAATTTTTGACCATTTGTATTTCTTCTTCTGGGAGTGGCTGTTCAGTTCCTTTGCCCATTTATTGACTGGGTTATTTCATTTTTCAGTGTTATATTTATAGTTATATTTTTTTAAAGAGAGAGAGAGAAGTTTTTAATATTTATTTTTAGTTCTTGGTGGACACAACATCTTTATTTTTTTTATTTTTATGTGGTGCTGAGGATCAAACCCAGCACCCTGCGCATGCCAGGCGAGCCTGTTACCGCTTGAGCCACATCCCCAGCCCTATAGTTATATTTTGAGTTCTTTATATATCCTGGAGATTAATGCTCTATCTTAGGTGCAGGGTGTAAAGATTTTCTCCCATTCTATTGGCTCTTTAGGAATCTTATTGAGGAAGTCAGTCCCTAAGCTGATGTGATGGGGAATTGGGCCTGGTTTTCCTTTCCAGTAGGCTCAGGGATTCTCATCTGATGCCTAGGTCCTTGATCCACTTTGAGTTGATCAGGGTGAGATATAGGGGTTCGATTTCAATCTACTACATATTGATTTCCAGTTTTCTGAGCACTGTTTGTTGAAGAGGCTAACTTTTCTCCAATGGATGTTTATGGCATCTTTGTCTAGTATGAGATGACTGTATTTATATGGGTATGACACCATTTTCTAGCTGCTACCTATGTATTTACAATACTAACACTTTTGAAAACAAGGTGTGAGGTAGCTTCTATTTTTATATTCATTTTGTATATGACAAAACTGAGGCAGAGAAAAACGAAGTAAATTATGTAAGGTCAGGGAGGCCATAAGGGGAAAATTCAGTCCAGGGCTTCTGTCCATTCCCTAGGTCACCAACCTGTTCTTTAATCAAGTAGTCAACTTGGAAAAGTGATAAGATGAATTAACTTAATTGTACATCCTCCTATTGTTAGAGATTGAGGTAGGACCAAGAACTTCTCTAAGAAACTGTTTGACTCTCAATGTAGTTGGCAAGTTTTCCTAGTTCATTTTTGGGGCCTGCTGTATGATAAGTTTCTTTGAAATGAGTTCCTTAATACATTTAACTTTACTTAGGCGATAGCTACAGGGAAATATTATGACCCGCTTCCAAGACTGAGCTTTCTATTTGGCTTCATAAATTGCTTGATGTCAGCAGGACATAAACACAATCTTTAGGCTCTGTGGAAGCTGAAATTCTGAATAAATTTCCTACAGCCTTTTAGAAAATAATGAACAACAGAATTGACTTTTCTTTGGTGTTTGTAGACAAGCACTGAAGGCAATGTCATTGTTGGACTTAGAGGTAAATAAGCTCAAAGAGTCTTCCAGCACCCTAAGTACAGTAAGCAACAGCAGCAGCCTGGGAGGTGCTCAGTTGCAAGGACATCCTGAGTACATGAGAGGCCGCACAGCATCCCTTTCCCATTGCCACTGCTTTCTGCTGTGCAGCGGCTCTTTTAAACTGTCATCACACTCGAGCCATTAGCAAACTCCCTGTCAACAGTAACTACTCCTTACATAAGATGCGGAGGGTGACCTCATTCCATTTCTTGCCTCTGTCTCTGACCTTTGCATGTAACCAATGGGTCACCTTCTTTGCTCACCAGTGAGGAGTAATGTGGCCAAAACTTCTCGGTGCATGAACGATTCCATTCATTTTTCTTTTTTTTTAATATATATATTGCCCACTGAATTTTTCCCATTCCATTTTTATGACTTTCATTTTTACAATTCCTTTCCTTAAAAACATAAACACATTTTTTTTTTATCTGAAAAAGAACCCCATGACCCAATCCTGTTAAGTCTCCTTGGCTATTTCTCTTCTCTTTCCACTAACTTTGCTTGAAAGATGGTCAGTATTTTCTGCCATGCTTCCTCTCTTCCCATTGAATCTTGATTCCTCTGCTGTCTGGATTTTCTGCTGATATCTTAAAAAAAATCCAGAACTGATTTATTTTCAAAGATGTTTCACATATGAGAAATCCTATTTCTGAATATAATCTCCTCTTTTTGTTCTTTCATCAAAACAGCTCTTTCAACACAAACATAGATTGAGCTTTATTTCCCATTGCTTCTGAGACATCTTTCTCTAAGAGAGCTGAAAGGTGCATCCAAGGTACTAAGCCCAAACCAAACACATCATACAGATCTACCCTCACAACTACACCTTTCACTTCCTGCCTCAGCTAAAGGCATAGTAGTTTCTCTCTCTGCCAAGCTAGATATCTGGGATTCATCTTAGATTCTTTCTTCCCCCTAATCATTAAATCCAACCATACAAAAAAAAAATGGGTGTTGTAAGCAAGCACTCACCCTTTGTCACATCACAAGTCTCCCAGAGTAAGAAATAGTTTCCTTTAGTGGGTTGAACAGTGTCTTTCCCAAATTCCTGACAACTGGTAACCTCAGAATGAGATCTTTTTTTTTTTTTTAAATAACATTTAATTTTTAGTTTTAGGTGGACACAATATCTTAATTTTACATTTATGTGGTGCTGAGGATTAAACCTAGTGCCTCATGCATGGTAGGCAAGCGCTCTATCATTGAGCCACAATCCCAGACCCTCAGAATGAGATCTTATTTGGAAATACCATCTGAAGATTTAATCAGGAATTTCAAGATGAAATCATCCTGGATTTAGGATGAACCCCAATATGATGACTATTATCCCTACAGAAAGATAAGATGCACACCTGGGCATTCAGAAAGAAGAAGGTCATGCGAAGACAAAGCAGAGTGAAGTTAATTGCCATAAACCAAGAGAAGCCAGGGGTCACAAGAAGATGGAAAGGCAAGAAAGAACTTTCCCTAGAGGCTTCAGAAAGAACTAGATCCTCCAGGAAGCTTGGTGCCAGAGTTCCAGGAATGAGAAAGAATACATTTCTATTTTTTTTTTTTTTAGGCCACTCAATGTGTGGTACTTTGTGACAACAATGCTGGAAAACTAACACACTTTCTAAGTGATATCCATAACTGCTAACACCTGCATGCTTCTAGGGAATGCTGATTGGTGATCAGTTGAAGGCTTTGGGTGTCTCCATGGAAAGATGCACTGACATTCATATTCTAAATTTTACATACAATTTCTTAGGTTCCCAGAAACTCCAAGTCCTTGATATATCCTTTGTATCCATGCAGGTGATTAAGAACTCCTTTTGTACTTAGAGAATCCAGGATTAGTTAACCATAGTACAGTTCTGATTGTGTTGTCCTCTGATTTAAAAACATCAAAACCCTTTCTGAACCACAAGGCCTTTACAATGTGTATTGTTATACATAGCAGCTCCCCTGCTGAACCACCCTTTGTCCTGTTGCTACAATCAAATGTGCTTTTCCAGAACACACTAGGCCTCTGTGTCTTTGCACATGCTATGTGTGCTGCCTGGAACTCCTTACTTTTATTTTTCCCTGTTTTTTATTGGTTCACTATAGTTGTACATAGTGGTAGGATTCATTGTTACATATTCATACAGGCACACAATATAACAATAGAATTTGGCCAATATCATCCCCCAGTATCTCCCTTTCCTCTCCTCTCTTCCTCCCCTTGTCCCTTACTTCTACTGTACTGATCTCCCTTTGATTCTCATGAAATGCTCCCCACCTTCCTTTCCTCTTTCCTCTATAGCTTCCATATGTGAGAAAAAAGCATACGATCCTTGACTTTCTGAGTTTGGCTTATTTCACTTAAGATGATGTTCTCAATTTCCATCCATTTTCCTCCAAATGACACAATTTCATTCTTCTTTATGGCTGAAGAAAACTCCATTGTATGCATATACGACATTTTCTTTATTCATCCATTGACAGACATGTAGCTTGGTTCCATAGTTAGGCTGTTGTAAATTGACTGCTATAAACACGGGTACCCATACATCACTATGAATGTACCTAGCCAACCAGTGAATTCTTGAATCTCTGAATCACTCATCTGTGAATCAAATGACCTCACTGACAAAATATTGTGTTGCTCCTACCAGGAAATACAAGTCCTTGACTACACCATATTTATGAACTAAAAGGTGCTTTACTTTGAGTGTAAAAATTTTAATTGTGCCTGGCATGGTGCCACATGCCTGTAATCCCAGCAGCTTGGGAGGCTGAGGCAGGAGGATCGCAAGTTCAAACACAGTCTCAGCAACTTAGCAAGGCACTATGTAACTCAGCAAGACCCGGTCTCTAAATAAAATACAAAAAAGGGCTGGAAATATGGCTCAGTGGTAAAGCACCTCTGGGTTCAATCCCAAGTACTCCCCCCAAAAAAATCTTTTAAATTGTGTTTTATAACATTTTGTTTCCATTTCTAAATTCATCCACTGTATTTCCAATTTCTTTTTTTTTTTTTTTTTTTTTAATTTTTTATTGTGGGTTGTTCAAAACATTACAAATTTCTTGACATATCATATTCCACACTTTGATTCTAGTGGGTTATGAACTCCCACCTTCACCCCATACACAGATTGCGGATTCACATCAGTTACACATCCATTGATTTACAAATTGCCATACTAGTGTCTGTTGTGCTCCGCTGCCTTTCCCATCATCCACCCTCCCCCCTCATTTCCAATTTCTTAAAGAAAATAATTCATTATACTTACAGAATATGTAGTATGTGTATAAGATAAAGTATATAAATAAGATATATGTGTGCAATATATATCATTGTACTAAATATATTTTTATTAGAAATTAGGCTTTACCAGATGTGGTAGTGCATAACTGTAAATCCAGCAGTTTAGGAGTCTGAGGCAGGAGGATTTAAAGTTCAAAGCCAGCCTCATCAATTTAGTGAAGCGCTAAGCACCTTAGCAAGACCTTGTTTTAAACTAAACAAATTAATAAAAGGGCTGGGTATATGGCTAAGAGTTTAAGCATCCTGGGTTCAATCCTTGGTACCAAACAACAACAACAACAACAAAAAATGCTTTGGCTTCATATAACCTGGAATTTTAGAATCACACCCTATGTACTTTTTGATGTTGATAAAATATATAAATTTTATATACCCAGTTTTCTTCTCTATTAACTGATATTAAAAATATGAGAATTAAGAGAAAAGAATTCTAAAAAATTAGTATAGCACTGGGTTTATGGTAGGAATCAAATTTATATGAGTTAAATTTAGCAGTGATTCTGAGTTTATAAACTTATAGATTTATGGCAACATCTCTTAGTTTATAAGTGATATCTCCAAACTTTTCTTTTCCTAATAATCTACCACGTGACAAAACTAGAGTTCACTGACTGCATACTCATGGTCCAGGTTAATATGGTCCCTTTTCTATGTACTTCCTGAAAAATAGCTGCTGAATCCGGTGACTTGTATTCCTTTGGCATGTTGTATGACATATGATCTATAGGAGGAATGTGCTATCTAGTTGCTCCTTTGTGATGTTAGTAGCCATTAATGCTAATATCTATGTCTAATGATTCATCAAAATTTACAAATTGATGCTATGTAATACTATCCCTTCTCTTTTATTCACCACCTAGGATGCTATTATAAATAGATATATTCCAGATTCAGTTATTTGGATATCCATGTGGCTCACTGGAAAAGGTAGTATAAATGACTGATACTTTCATTTTATGAATCTAAAGATGACTATTTTTTTAATAAGATGATGAGCATATAAATCTATATATACTTAATGGATTTAAATTCCTTGAAATTTTTATCAACATAAGCTCAAGTTTTCCCATTGTCAGCCAGTGGAGCTCTCTTGGGGTTGTATCCTGAGTCCCTTTGGCAGAACTGTAGCTAAGTCTTTGATAGCTGCTTTGCAATCTAGTGCATGATGTGACTCATATTGAATATGTCCTGCCCAGGCCTTGGACTTGACATTTTTTCAGGAAACTATTTTATTTTAGTGAGAAATACTATTCTAATATGTTTGAAATTCATGCTATCAATAGATGTTTATTGTTATTTCATTGGTCAAAACTTTACTGATTTTCCAATAGACCAAGCAAGGAAACACGTGCAGATGGGTAAGTAGGTAGATAGGTCGGTAGATAGATAGATAGACCAAACAATTCATGGGATCATATTGATAATTTTCATTTTAAAATTAAGGCTGAAGAGCTTTTATTCTACCTCTTTTCAGATGCTTATGTGTCTTTGCTTTCATATTCAAAATCATATTTGTCAAGGATACACATAACTGCTTGCTTGTTGTGTAGATTTTCATTGCTGTGAAAATATTATTGGGGGCTTATTGTTTCAGAGGTCCCAGTCCACAGACAGATAACTGCATTGCTCTGGGCCCAAGATAAGGCCCATGGTGGAAAAATGTGGTAGAAAAGCACTGCTCCATTCATGACAGCCAGGAAGCAGAAACTAGGGAAGGTGGGAAGGTCCATGGGAAAGAACAACCCGTCTGGAGCACATCCCCATTGACTCATTTTATCCAACCATACCCCACCAGTCTACAGTTACCCCCTCACCAGTTCATGCAAACTAGAATGGACTGATTAGATTACATCTCTCACATCTAATCATTGCATCTCTGAATATTCCTGCATTAACAGGAACTTTTGAGGGACACCTGATATCCAAACCATAACACTTAGGTAATCCCCATGTTATACAGAGCACTAACAGATATTATCACTAAAAAGATTATGAAAACATTAAAAAGTTCCAACAAACTCAGTGACTTGAAACAACACAGATTTTTATCCTGGTGTTTTGGAGGTCAGAAGTCCAAACTTAGCCTCACTGGGCTAAAACCCAGGTGTCCATGGAGCTGAATTCTTCAGGGGAGAATTCATTTTCTCGCCCTTTCCAACTGACACAGACTGCCTGATTCCTGGGCTCATGACTTCTTTCTTTATCTTCAAAGCCAACACTGTAAGTTCTGTATATTTCTTTGAGTATGACAGTCTTGTCTTTTTTTTGTGATTCAACTGGGCGCACTGGACAATCCAGAGTAACCCCCTATTGCAACAGATTTAATTTAATTGTATCTGCAGGATCTTTTCGTCATGTAAGGTAACACATTCACAGGTTTGGAGGACTAGAATATGAATAACTCAGGATGGAGGGCATCATTCTGTCTACTCCAGTGTGTGTTCTGTGAGATTAAGAAAAGGGGCCACCACTATTTTCCCCAAATCCTCTCCTGAGCTCTTCTATGTTTTTCTCATTATAACTAATACTGATGCAAGCCTCAAGTTTTGAGAGAAGAATTTCGAATATTAGAATTCTCCCATGTCTGAAGCATGCCTGAAGCCATGTGTGCTATTTTACAATATGTTATACCCCCAAAATATTTTAAACAAGGGTAAGAAAAATGAGTTGCTAGATATCATTGGTGTGTATGTGTTTACAAATCTTTGACTCTGTCCTAGTTTGGGTATTTTACAGTAAAAAGATACACTTAAATGAAGAAAGCAGAATGGTTAAACTTTGCAAGTTACTAAATTATGACAAAAAAGTCATTATTTCTTGTGCATGTGGGTTATAGATGAATGACATTGGAAAAGCCATGCCTACCATGTCTGGTTGGAATTAAAGCTCTTCTGAAGGAGGACGTGGAAGCTATTCAGGCTGCACATTCTTTAATTTCTTTTATTAAGGCCTGCACAAAGTCAATGTAGCTAGAAGGCAATATACAGGCTTTCAGAAACTACAAAGTGTAACAGCTGGTCCCAATTACCCTCACTACAGTGTGACCATATGCACAAATGTTCAGCTTTGTGTTTAAGTTCATGAATTAAAAAAAAAAAAAGAAAAAAATGAATTCCTTATAAAAATTTGAGAAATGCTGTGATCTGTGCATACATTTGTTTCTGCTAAATTTTAACCTTCTATCTATGGTCAAGTGTGACTGTAAAGCAGTTCAAATAAGGCAGCATGTCTAAGCTGGCAGAACAGGAATCTTTTTAGCTTTAAATATACAATACAATAGCTTTAAAAAGTTCATTTCCTGGAACAAAACATTTGTCAAGAAGCACAGAATTTTTTTTTAATTGAAGCACAGAATTTTAACAGAATTATTTAACCAGGAAATCAAGCAAGCTGGCATTAATCATAGAGGCATGTAGGTAACTTTCATATCAGCTGAATAAGACTAATGAGATTTGGCACTTGTGACTCCAATGACCTTTATCAGAATCATAGGTTGCCTTTAAATACATCATATTGAACTAGAGATAACAAATATACATGTTGAATCGACCTTTTTAATAGCAATATGGGATTGAAAATAATACTTTTTCATATTTTCTACTTGAACCTCAAAGGTTTTTAACACTTCAATTATCTCAGTTGATTTGAATTCTAAACATTTTTGTTTGAACCAGTATGCTCAGGGTTGCTTTACATTATCTTTAGTAATGAGTGACATGTACCACTGAGGACACATTCGCTAACATTGAAATTTACTGCTTAACCATATTTCAATAAAATATACCTTTTATTTTTAAGTTGGGAATTTAGCAACTTCTTCAATTTAGGAACATGTATCAACTCATTAATTTAGTGACAAAATGATAATAAAACCCACCTTCTTATTAGCTAAATGGTATCATAGATGATAAAAGATAATTATAAGCTGAATTAAACACATATGTGTTCTGTATTTAAGAGACAAACCAATGTGAATGAGAACAGACAGCATGTTTACATAGGTTAAAAGTTACATAATTCCCCTGACTTGTAAGTATTTACTATTTTAGGAAAATATTTTTTTTTCGGAGAAAATTATTTAAGTAGGTAGTCAGGAGCATAAAATGTTGATGCAATTATATATTATAGAAATAGTGGTAAGTGGCTACTATTTAAAATGTCCCTAATGTTAATTATAATTTACTAATTTTCAGAGTCTGGAAAGGGAGAAATGTAATAATCAGACCTTCTCTCCAGACATGTTTTAGTTACTATTAATTTGGAGACCGGGAAGTAAAAATAAATTACTGGAAGGCAAATGCATTCCTGTTTGTGTGGTTTGGCTTTTTTTTCCATTTGCAATTTCAATCAGCATAACAGAACATATTAATATACTTACTTTTTGTAAGAACCTTTGTTAAACTGGATGAATGAATATTTTTAAAGTCCCACTATCTAAACTGTATTAAAATATTTCACTGACTTCACTAGTGACAGAACAGAGAGTTAGTTGTCTAAATGGCATTAACCTTTTCAGGGAACTGTGTTTAACAGTGTTCCAACCATCTAGTTGCACTGTGTCCTGGCAGAACATAGTGGTTCTGGTTGAATGTGCTTCTCCAGCTTCTTAATAGCTAAGGTTCAGACACAATACCACTCTCACAGTTGGAAATGCTTTCTGCACATTTCTCTTATATTGTCTTTCTGTATAGTTTTCGTAACTAAAGAGTTATCTTGCTTAACATAATTTTCACACTGTAGATTAAAAATCATTTAACTTCTTTAAACTTCTAGGTGTTCCAAACCTAAATAATAACTAGGGTTCCTCCTGCTATATGATTCTCTGAACTATAAAACTCAGTGCAACTCGGAAAGTTAAAAAGGCCCTTCAATCACCAGATGAATCTTTCATCATGCATCAGAAGTGTGAACATTAATCATCTATTTAAAATTCACTGTCAGAAATATTTCAGGTAGAAGAAAATCACCTAATATTTCATATTGGTATATTTCAGTTATGGATGATGATTCAACTTCAAGTGATGTGTCAAGCACAATATTTAATATTATTCTGGGAAGATTATTTCAAATTATAAATCAACATCCAAATAAACAACAGTGCTTCTCTTGAAAATCATAAATATCTGTCAAATATCAATGAATTATTTTTTATACAAAAGTCAAGTATTGATGCATGAGTGACTTGCATATTTGTTATTGCTACTTCCAAGTCTATTCATGTTTAGAAGTCTCTTGATGTGATCAATAAGCATCTTAACCGGGCAGTCAAGGTCCTCAGCAAAGATTTTTTTCACTACTACTATTCTTTTATATTTCTTGTTATAAAGTTTTCTGTTTTCCATTTGCTATATATTTAAAATGAAGATTTAAACTCTTTAGAGCCTTAAGGAAAAGTAAAATAAAACCAATCTTTCAGAATAGCTATAGTTAGCAGTCTAAGGTACATGGAAGTAAGAACCTGCTTTTATTCTGTGTCTTCCCCTGAACATTAGGCAAGGCCCCATTCATGGTGGTAAGGGCAGAATATTCTGCAACTTCAACCCTTCAGCACTTCTGTGCCTTTACTGCATCTCAATGCAAAGCACAGAACATTTTTGTTTACATTCTGGATGAAAAACAAGACAAAACAAAAAGACTATCTTTGGTAAGAGAAGATCTCTGCACTAAAAATACTGAATTGTGCAATCTATGTGGTCTTGATGTTCATCACGTCCACCATATTAAGATTGAACAAATCAAATAGATATTTTTGTGGCACTCTCCCACTTTTTAATCTGATAAAATCAAAATGGATATACTGCACATATTATGAACTTATAGACATGCAAATTACTATGGGCTTAAATAATAATGCAACATGATTAGATTTGATTAAAGGGGCAAGTGATCACACTATTGGCAGCATATGAAAAGTCGATATTATTGTCAAAGTCAAAAGAACATCCACATTGAAAATACCTTTACCCATTTGATACTTGAATTCTCTTTGTTCTATGTACAAAAATAAAAATGATCACCAATTCCTTTGCAAATATGCCTTAGAAAACATTAGAATATACCTAACTACACAATGGTCACAGCATTCATATAGAATACATTAACATTTCATATAATTCTTGTGGAGACAGAATTTTTGTGTGTAAATGTGTGTGTATAAGTGGGGGAGACAGAGAGAAAGCACATGGTGTAGAAATGAACCGTATAGAATAGCACAAAGTACAAATTTAGAATGTGTATGCACATTCTACCACTCCTTTTCAATTAGTGGAGATCAAATCCACCTTTGTTAAAATTTTAGTTTGGCTCATGTCACTACAAATGGTTTTACATGCACACTAGTGTACTGGGCCATTATTCAGGTCCATAAATTCTGCAATCAAGATTGATTGGGTTGAGATGAAAGTTAGCATCCAGGCTTCATGCTAAGATTCTTAGACTTGATAGTCTATGATCCTATTTAGAAAGCAGCAAGAGGAACAGTTTTGTGCTTGGGTGAATTCCCACAGATTACTTTTCCAGGCTTCCTCAGAGAGGGTGGACCTGAATGTACTTTGTGCTATATTCCCACCTTATTTTCATTTCCACATTAGAAAACACACAATTCTCTGCAGGCTATTTGATGGAAGAAAGAGGCTTTGAGAGTGTTATCTGAAAGAATTATGTGTATGGAGAGTCAATGTTGAGTTCAACATGGAGTAGAACATCTTAGTAGACTTGCACAGCAATATTTTGTATTAATACACAATATTGTATTTTGATCTTAGTATTATGAAGCTTCAAGAACAGTTTATTTTTGAAACTTTGATCTCTAAGTATATGGGAGCAGAATCAATGGCTATGTTTAAACATGTCCCTAGTGCAGAAAAGCCTCTCATTCTAGGAAATTCCTGTCTTCAGGCCAGTTCTAATAGAAAGCCACACCAGGGAAGCTTTTAAAGGGAATTTCTTCTAGAATAAAAAATCCATTAACAGGAATTAACTTGCTTCTGAGCCAATACCAGCATGGACTGTTTCATTTTAATACATGAAAATGTGCTTGTAGCCTACCTGGGATTTTCAGGGTTCGAGAGATCTGGTCTTAACCACTGCCCTGAAGGTCTAGAGCTGTCTTTTATAATGAAGATACTACTGAGAAAAAGAAGAAGAGGAGATGGTATAATGATGCTTCTCATTGAGTTTAAGACCGTAATTAAAGGCACTCTGACTGGATTAGATCTTAGCAAACTAGATATCAGAGTTTCCTTCCATATACAAGCCTATGATCCAGTCACTTAAACTCAAGAGAAGTGAGACCAGAGAATTCTAGCTCTGATTCTACATCAGTTAGTTGGAACACAGTAGACTTCTTTTTCATTCTAGCAAAACACTATTGAGATAGTGAAATGCAAATGCAGTTTGTTCAGCATCTGTGCTTCAAAGCTCTTAAATTTTATATATAGAAAAGGAATAATTCCTTTGCCTGGATTCAGTAGCTAAATCAAAAATCTTGATTCCATAATTAAGAAATTGCTTAAAACTAAATATCTGCAAGCTCCTTTGCAAACTCACTTTTGTATATTGCAATTTCTTGTCTTTTCTTGTCTTAGTTCTCTTTCTTCTGGTATTCCTGGACCTCCCTCTTTTTTTTTTTTTTTTTTGGTGTTTTTTGTTGTTGGAAAACAATGGAGGATTGGAATTTAATATGAGGAGGATTATACAGATAGTACCTAAGAGAATTTTCAACAACAATGTAGTTAGAGAGCACATTAATTTTCAAGGCTGCTTTAATGAAAGGACACAAACTTGGTGGCTTAAAACACAAATTTACTCACAGTTCTGGAGGTGTTCTGGAGGCTAGATGTCCAAAGTCAAGGTGTCAGCAGAGCAATTCTTCTTTGCAGGCACTGGGAAAGAAAATTTGCATTTTCCAGTTTCTTATGGACCCAAAGGTCCTTGGCTAGTAGCAGTATGACTCAAATCTCTGCCTCCATCTTTACATGACCATCATTGCTATGTGTGTTCTTTTCATCTGTCATTCATGTGATAAGGGCATCAGTCATTGGGTTTAGAACCCACCCTAAATCCAAAATGCTGTCATTTTTTAGATTTTCAGCCTAAGTATCCAAAGAACTCATTTTCTTCGGGGTGGGGGTGTACCGGGGATTGAATTCAGGGCACTCAACACGGAGCCACATTCCCATCCCTATTTTGTATATTATTTAGAGATAGGGTCTCACTGAGTATCTTAGTATGTTGCTTTTGCTGAGGCTGACTTTGAACTCAAGATCCTCCAGCCTCAGCCTCCCCAGCTGTTGGGATTACAGGCATACACCACTGCGCCTGGCCAAAAACCTCATTTTTAATAAGGTTATTCACAGGTATTAGGGACTTGGAGGTGATGTAGGATTGGACCCAACACAGAGAATAATGACAAATATTGTCTGAACAATACTAGAAGATAAAGTTTTTTTTCTAAGGGCTGTTTAACACATTGTGATATTATTTTCCCCCAATACAATTCATATATCTTTAAAGCACAGTAGCCACATTAAAGGGAAACTGCCAAGGAATGTACTTTAGACATATCTCACTCACAAGTTTAAAGATGAAAAAAAAAAAAAAGATGGGTAAAGCAGAGCAGGAAACAAAACCTCCAAGCTTTGATGCTTTTCTCAAATGTTGATATAAAAAACATGCATAATTAAATTCTTAGAAATCCCAGAAATAAAATATGCTTGCATAAATTGTCAGAAATAAGAAGTATTTCTTATGTATTTCCAGCTTAAACCACAGAGAAATACACACACACACAGAGCTAAAATTTAAAAAAAAACTATTAAAATAATTAAAAGTCAGAACATGAGAGGTTTGAATATAAGTAGAAAAATCAATAATAGTGAAAAAAGAAAATCTTGATGATATGTGTGCTTGGCCATCTTTTTTGACCACAACACTGTACATTTATATTTGAGTGTTACATTAACTCTTATATTCCTGGCATTCAGAAGAGATAGAAAGGGGAGGAGAAGAAAGCGGAGGAAGAGAATGTGAAGGAAAAGACAATCACTAGCAGTAATTAGTTATCTACCTTCTTAATACATAGAAGAAATACTACTTTTTAACTAGCTTCACAGAAGAAAACATTTTTCTCTATGATGTAGTTATACAAGTAATTGATCAAAAGGAAATAATATAGAGACACAGAGTAGGTTTTGAAGTTTTAAAAGTGAATACAGTAATAATTTTCACATGACAGTTTTTCCAGTGGAAGTTTATAAAAGCAAAAACCCAACTAAGAGAAGGTGACTCTAAACAGAATCAAGGTAATTTTGTCAGGCTTAATCCAATTCAATTTAACTTTCTAGAAGGGAATGTGTGCTTTGTATTTTTCCAACTCATTAAAAAATAGCTCTTTTATCTTTCTCACCTTTGAAGAGAGTTATCTTGAGACAGTCCTACTCGTTGATGAAGGTAGTAGGTATATTAGTTTGCCACAAAGCTAAAGGCTTAACACAACACAAATTTCTCAGCGTCTGTAGGTTATGGTTTCTGTGGGCTTAGGTATCTCAGCTGTAGGGGTCAGATGGGCTGAAATAATCTGTTTGCTTAGGAGTCAGCAGGGGTGGGGTTCCTTCTGGAGGCTAAGATTTGTTTCCTGGCTTGTACACGTGGGTCATTGTGAAATTCAATTACATGCAGTTGTTGGGACTACCTGGCAGTGCGGCTTGTTCTCAGCTTCAAGAGCTGCTTGCATTCTGAGGCTCCTAGCTTTCAAAGGCAGCAATGATGGCTGATTCATTCTCATATTTCTCTCCTGCCTCTTCTTTGACTCTTCTACTACTCTCCTCCTCCTCCTCCTCCTCCTCCTCCTCCTCCTCCTCCTTCTCCTCCTCCTCCTCCTTCTCCTCTTTTTCTTTTTTTTTTACCTTCAGGTATAAGGAATTATTAAAAATATGTTTGGATTTTGGATTGGAGGAGAAAATGGAAGATATCTAGCATACAATATCATCTCCTTCAATTGATTATTGTAATAGATTAGTAAATTAAACAATTTATGTAATCCAATTTCACTTAGAAAGGTACATGTGATTACACTGGGCCCAACTGACAGCTCAGGATAATCTCTGTAATTTAAAATGAGCTGATAGCAATTGTAATTCTATATGCAAAATACCCTTTGCCAAGGAGGATAGCAGACTCATAAGTACAGCTGGTCTTCCATATCCATAGATTCTGCATTCCCAGATCTAAGTGACTACAGATCAAAATTATTTTTCTAAAAACATTTGTACTGAACATGTATGGACATTTTTCTTATCTCTATTCTCAAACTGATACAATATAACAACCATAACAGTATAGAATTTACACTGTATTAGATATTATAAGTCATCTAGAGATGCTTTAGGGTATATAGGAGGATTGGGAAGATAATATGCAAATTTTTCACCACATTATGTGAGGTACTTGGATGTCTGCAGCAGGTTCTGGAACCAATTGGTAGCAAATAACAAGGGACAACTTTTCGATGACAGGAAATGAAGATCATGGGGACTAATGTCCTTGCTATCACACTACTCTTTGATCATTAGATAATGATTAACATGGGTACTGGGGGTTTTGTTCAGTGGTAGAGTGCTTGCCTGCCATCATTGGGTTTAATTCCCAGCAGTGAAAACAAAAACATTGATATAGATATAGATATAGATGTATATTTTTAAGAATGGTCAGCTTTGGATAACATGGCTTTCCTTACTATTGCCAAATTAAAATAGTCACATCTATAAGTAAACTAATAATATGCCTTATATAATATACAGATCAATTGAACTTTGGGAAATAGTTTTCGAGTAATCAGTAGCAGGCCAATCTTTTTGAGTGATCTATGTTTTTATGTTGGCTTCTTATTAAGGTGTTATATTAACTTTGTTTCATATTTTTTTTTGCAAATTTTTTGTTTGTTTGTTTTGTTTTTTGCACCAGGGATTGAACCCAGGGTTGCTTTGCCACTAAGCCACATCCCTGGTCCTTTTTTACTTTTTAAATTTGAGGCAGGGGCTTGCTAAGTTGCATAGAGCCTTGTTAAATTGCCCAGGCTGACCTCAAACTGGCCTCCTGCCTCACCTTCCAAGACACGGGGATCACAGGCATGTGCCCCTAAGCCTGGGTCTTTGCAAGGTTTTATTTTTTTTTTTATTTTTTTATTTTTTTTTTAAATTTTTTTTATTGGTTGTTCAAAACATTATAAAGCTCTTGACATATCATATTTCATACATTAGATTCCAGTTGGTTATGAACTCCCAATTTTACCCCAAATACAGATTGCAGAATCACATCGGTTACACATCCACATTTTTACATAATGCCCTATTAGTAACTGTTGTATTCTGCTACCTTTCCTATCCTCTACCATCCCCCCTCCCTCCCCTCCCATCTTCTCTCTCTACCCCATCCACTGTAATTCATATCTCTCCTTGTTTATTTTCCCATTCCCCTCACAACCTCTTATATGTAATTTTGTATAACAATGAGGGTCTCCCTCCATTACCATGCAATTTCCCTTTTCTCTCCCTTTCCATCCCACCTCATGTATCTGTTTAATGTTAATCTTTTCTTCCTGCTCTTCCTCCCTGCTCTGTTCTTAGTTACTCTCATTATATCAAGGAAGACATTTGGTATTTGTTTTTTAGGGATTGGCTAGCTTCACTAAGCAAAATCTGCTCTAGTGCCATCCATTTCCCTGCAAATTCTATGATTTTGTCATTTTTTAGTGCTGCGTAATACTCCATGGTGTATAAATGCCACATTTTTTTTATCCATTCATCTATTGAAGGGCATCTGGGTTGGTTCCACAGTCTAGCAATTGTGAATTGTGCTGCTATGAACATCGATGTAGCAGTATCCCTGTAGTACGCTCTTTTAAGGTCTTCTGGGAAAAGTCCAAGAAGGGCAATAGCTGGGTCAAATGGTGGTTCCATTCCCAGCTTTCCCAGGAGTCTCCATACTGTTTTCCAGATTGGCCGCACCAGTTTGCAGTCCCACCAGCAATGTACAAGAGTACCCTTTTCCCCACATCCTCTCCAGCACTTGTTGTTGTTTGACTTCATAATGGCTGCCAATCTTACTGGAGTGAGATGGTATCTTAGGGTGGTTTTGATTTGCATTTCTCTGACTGCTAGAGATGGTGAGCATTTTTTCATGTACTTGTTGATTGATTGTATGTCCTCCTCTGAGAAGTGTCTGTTCAGGTCTTTGGCCCATTTGTTGATTGGGTTATTTGTTTTCTTATTGTTTAATTTTTTGAGTTCTTTGTATACTCTGGATATTAGGGCTCTATCTGAAGTGTGAGGAGTAAAAATTTGTTCCCATGATGTAGGCTCCCTATTTACCTCTTTTATTGTTTCTCTTGCTGAGAGAAAACTTTTCAGTTTAAGTAAGTCCCATTTGTTGATTTTTGTTATCAACTTTTAATGACCACACAAATCACTCTGATAACATGGTATCGTGTTCTTATTCAGTTCCTTATTTTTGTACATTATACATTGTTAGTTGTTTCTTATTATAAAAAATGTAGACCATATTGCTCTCATTCTCAGGCATTGAGTTTTTCCTTTGTCAATATTTGGTGTATTTTATATATGATATCTTTAAAGCTATGAGATTATTGCTCCAAGTGAAATGAAAGATACTTTTTGGTTGTTTTCCAGGAAGAACTCAATCAACACTATCACATGTGATGTAGGGTAATATTATTTTCACTGTATCTTAGCCCATATACTGTTATCATTTTTTATGTTTTATCTAATTTGACAAATGTCTCTATAAATTAAATATGGTAAAATTTATCTTAGGTTAATTCTTGCTCTTTAACATTATTTTTTATGGTATTTAAAATCAAGTTTCTGGGAATAGAGACAAGAGTAGATAGTTTCCTTGGGAATTTTATATAAATACCTTTCTTAGGCTAAAAATAGTTATGCATCCCAAAGGAAACTGGACAATTTATAATTAGAAATGACTAAATGTTAGTCACAGTCTGAATTTTTAAAGAACTAGTCTTAATATAAAAAAGATGTGCTTGATTCCCCCCTTAACCTACACAATTGTATTTGAAGAAATGACATAATGTTCCTAAAAATTGTTTGGCTATTATGATGGAGTTACATAAAACTGTGCTGTTAGTATTTTATTTTAAATTTAGTTATAGTAAAATGAGTACCTCAGGATATTGCCCTTTGCTTATTTGAAACTAATAAGCCTCACCTCTTTTTTATTTGTATATTTTTCTTCCCAAATCACACACAAACCTAGATTGATTTTTGAAATTAGTAAAGTAGACTAAAATAAAATATTGCCATCATCCATCATTAATTCATTTATTGGTACATCATGTATTTATTTTGATCCTAAATTATCAGCCCAAGTTGATTTATTCACAGCGATAGAATAGTCAATAAATATTTCTGAAGTGTACTTAAATTCTTACTCTCAGTAAACACATAACATCTATAAAGCAAGCATGGATAGATGTCCTGTACTTTTGTTTCTTTTTCTTTAATTAACTTTTAATTTTAGAGTAGGTTTAGATTCAGGATTTTTTTTTAATATAACAGAATTCTCATATACTCAACAGTTTCCCTAGTTGTTAATAACTTATACTAATAAGGTACACTTCTAACAATAAGCCAATGGTGATATATTATTAGATAAAGTTGGTATTTCATTTAAGTTCACTGATTTTCACCTAGTGTCCTTTTTCTGTTCCAAGATCCAGTCTAGAAATTTTACCACCTTATTTTAGCCTCCCTGTCTTCTCTTGATGGAGAGAGTTTCTTAGACTTTTCTTGTTTTGGGTAAGCTTGACAGTTTTAAGGAGTAGCAATCAAGTATTTTTTAGAATGTCCATCGGTTGAGATTTGTCTGATGTTTTTCTCAATATTGGACTGGGGCGACGGGTTTTGAGGAGGAAGGCCACAGTGGAAAAGTGCCATTTTTATCACAATATTATCAAGGGCATACACTAAAATATAATTCCTGACGACTTCCGTCTCTCGTGACCATCTGATCAAGGGTTTGTCAGGCTGGTCCCTGCAACGTGTCACTTTTCCTCCCTTTCCTGTACTATACAAGGTAGAAGTGAGACTCCTGCTCCTCCTCTGTGACAGTGGGATAGCTACACTATCTGGTAGATCTGTCTCTTCCATTTATTTATTTATTCAATTACTTATCTATATTAGCATAGTTATTCATTTTATTCTTAGTGTTAGAATTCAATATTGACAATTTGTGCCTGAAATTGTTCTTTTGGCCACTGAGAATGCCTTCAGTTGGCACCTGTGTACCTTCAATATGTTCCCATGATTGTGGGCCTTTGTTTGTTATTGGACCACTTCCTTACTTTGGACATCATGAGATATTCCAGTTCATTTCATATATTCTCTAGCTTAGCTTTAAATTTGGCCATTTCTTCAAGCAGCCCTGGTTCCTTCTACTGCAGAATGGTATTAGAAACCAAGATCTGGCTTGTGAGGTGACTTGGGTTATATTAGATATCTAAGTCTGTCCTTTACACTGGAACTCTTGGAACTGTAATCCCAAGTATACTTTTATTAAGTTCCAAAAGGCTCATAGATGGCTGGTTGCAGGCTTGAGAAAACACAAGGTGCCATTCCAAAGGAGCGAGTTGGTGGTTTTATGATTTCCTGACACTGTGTCCCATGGATATACATTGGTGCATTTTGTATATCATGCACCAACATGTCTTCTTTTCTGCACAGTGTGGAATCATGAAAGGTAAGAATAATTATAATAGTGAAGGGCTAAGATGGCCGACTAAATATCTCACTCTCTCAGCTACCCCAGGCACCTTCCTGTGGCATGAGATACCAGAATATTCCCAATTTCTGGTGCTGGCCAAACCCACAGCAGAATTACTTACCATGGCTACAGTCTACTAATTCTTCTATTGAATGAAAATCAATTGAGTATTTACCACACACCAAACATTATTCTAAGCGCTATAAATATAATATTGAACACCATAGATAAAAGTCTTCTCTCTACAGAACATACATTCTTACAGAGAAGATAAGGGAAAGACAGGTAAACAAAGAACTAGTTGTAATCCCATGGAAAGATCAAAACAGTGGAGTATTTTGGATGTTCAGAACTGATACCCAAGTAAGGAGGATTGAGTCAAATGCCAATATTATAGATGAGAATTCTGGGAAATAAGAGAAAGTATAAATACCAAAAGGTAAAAACAAGCTCAGAGCTTTATAGGAACTATTAAAAAACCAGTGGGGTCAGAGAGATACAGAAGTATAAAAATTAGCACAAAACTGAGGCAGTGAGACCAGGTGGGGCAACTTCCTACAGAGATTCTGGGAGGTTAGAATTTAGTAGATGATGAAAGGGCAGCTGGAGACTCAGTGGATGGTATGATGCAGGGCTACAGCGTGGTTTGATCTGGTTGTCACATAGTGAGGCGATTATAAGGAACAAATTGTAATAGCTAGTTGTAGCTATTATAATTTATCTAGCACTTATGACATGCCAGGTACTCTCTTACTGAATTTGCATATATCATTTCAGTCATTACTTTAAAAAACACTATGAGGTAGGTATTAATTATCCCCATTTATGTTCCAGGAAATTGAGGTTTAAAGAGATTAAAAAGAGAAATGAAGACCACCTAGCTAGTAAATAGGGGAGCCAGCCAACATTTGAAACTTACTGAATTAGCAGCCATTACATGAATAAAACAAAACAAAACAAAACACAATGTTATTATGCAAATTGAGAAACGAAATGGTCAGTTAAATGTTGAAGAAAGGATATATTGAAGCTGTGATTTCCGATAACATTAATATACTTTTGCCAGGCATGGTGGCACACACCTGTAATCCCAGTGACTCAGGAGACTGAGGCAGGAGGATTGCAAGTTCCAGGCCAGCCTCAAAAATTTAAAATGGGCTGCAGCAATTTAGAAAGACCCTGCCTCAAAAACTAAAATAATAACAACAACAACAACAATAATAAATACTAGGGATATAACTCAGTGGTAGCGTATCCCTGGTTCAATCCCCAATTCAAGAAAAGAAAGATACTTTTGGCTAGTAATGCTCATCTAATTCTGCCCTCATTCAAATCAATTCTTCCTTATACAACAAAGTGATAAGATACCCGCCCCCACAATGTGACTGTCTTCTACAGGAATTGGAGAGAAGCCCTCTCAGACCAGCAAAGGAGGAGAGCAGTGCCTCACCCAAGCTTTACGGTGGAGTTCCCTGAATTTTATAAAATACAAAGGGTTTTCCTCAAGTTTCTAAAGGTTAGAGGACTACTGTTAAAGAAAACTAAGCAAGATGATAATTATTTTTGGAATGAAGTAAATTAAAACAACAAATCTATACATGAAATGCATCACCATTAGGAAGAGGAGCAACTGGGCTAGAATTGTCTTTGACCAATTTTATTTAGTTTGATGAATAAAAGCAATGAATACCAATTAAAATCTAATATGTCCCATTCTAACGAAGTATGATAAATTAAATTAGAATAAACAGATAGCCATGAACCATGAAGAAGATGATTTGAAATAGATATTTAATTATTGAATTACTCTTTCAAAGTTAGACTCCATCAAGACTTCTGATATTTAGACCCAAGAATTATTATATTTTTAACACAAATTCAAAGTTAGTATATGAATTTATGATATAAAATAAGAGTGTTTTCTTTCTGAGAACAGTTTTTTTGTATAAAAGAGTAAATAATTTAAAGACTAGATTATTGCATTTTCACTAAAAGCTCAAGTTTTATTTTTTTCTTTTTTATCCTTTTGATATATTTTTTTATTTTTGTTTTTAAAGCAGTGAAGTTGCAAGAATCTCAACATAGATTAAAAATAAAAGAAAGTTCCTGAAAAAAATTCTGTTCATCCTTTCTGTCTTCACATTCTTTTTCTCTAAACTTTTTTTGTTAACAAAATATTATGATAATTATAATCCTATGGCATGAAAGTGCAAGGTTCAAATAGATGTTTTTATATCAAAAGTGGAGAATGAGTGACTTTGAACAACCCTGTAGTTTTCTTTGCACTGAAGTTGGAAGTTTCATGTTATTTATTGATCATTTCCTGAAACACTAGGAGTTCTAGTCTTATGATATCATTATTCTTAACATACTATTTGATGCTTTCAATTCAGAACATTCTATTTAGATCTCACTTCTAGCTTCAATAGACTATCTTGAAATGAAGGATTAGTATCCTTGTTCTCAAAAATACTATATATAAACAAACTGTATCAAATTCATGCCTTTCATAACACACATACTAGGGTGACTTTGAATGATGCATATTTGTTTCCCACAGTATTTCTCCTCCCCATATTTAAGAAAATATACATGAATATTTATACATTTAAAATGTTCAACATCATATATTTATATATATATATATATATATATATATCATACCATCGATACACTTATATACATATATATAAATATTTATATTTACATGTACAAGTAAATATATATATGGAATTTTTCAGAAAGTAAGTAAATTTAACTGTCAGAGTTATTTATTGGATGCACAGTTGTATGGTAATTCTTTAGCAACTACTACGTGCAGGTGTTGAATGTTAAAGGTACTGAATGTGTGAGACACTGAATGTTAAAGAAGCATGTGAATAAATCAAATGAACTGATTTCCATGGGAACACTTGCCAACTTTACGTGATACCTATGTGAGAAAAAAAGACCAACTCTGAAATCGACAATTTTGGTTGCAATCAAGTAAGAAAAGTTAAAAGCCATAGCGAAAGGGGCAGAAATAACAGTAGCAATAGGTTTATAAAAGAACAGAGAAATAATTTTTATTTATATTTTTATGTAAATATTTGAGAATTGTCCACATTCAACTGAGTTTCTAGGGTGGTCCAAAGAAAAACTAACCGAATGAAGCAGAATGGGATTGAAACAGAAAGCACATCTTGTCTATATTAGGAAATGGTCTTGAACTTATGCTTATACTAAGGCCTTGGGTGTGATTCAGAGTTTACATTAGTGGTACAACTGGGAAGTCGTGGACTTTCCAAGCTGCAGTCCCATGAAAAGCAGAGCGCAGAGATGAGCTGTGAAGGATGTTGTGTGGGAAAAGAAACAGACCCCAAATCCTTGGTGCTCTGCTCCCCTGGGCTGGGGGAAGCCTGGAGCTAACACAACGGGGGCCAGAGTTCAATGCCTGCAGAGCCCTGTTAGTTTTCATATACCCCATGGATACGGATTTTGTTCCTTTCCCTAGCCAGTCGTTTTATAAAACCTACTATTTGTCACAACAGGAACTAGACAAGTGAAAGTATGGAAACTTGGAATAATGATGTGTCAGCAGTTTTATTATTTATCATGTACAGAGGACATGACCACATTATATTTCTACAATACTTCTCCTTTCTTCTTATTTACTACATAATATCAGGATAGATTCTGGAAAAATATTTCTAATATTTGAAATCCTAATGTAGATATTTTGTATAGTTTTAAGTGCTGATACCATTTTGTATGGTATAAATAGCTTCATTTTCTGTCCCCCCCCCCAATAAGAATATGAGATTTATTTATTTATTTATTTATTTATTGCTTGCCATGCTGAAGATCAATCTCAGAGCCTCACACATGCAAGTACTTCTGGAGCTGGATTCCCCAGCCCAAGAATATGATAATTTTTATCAAGGAATCTTTGGTTTAATATTTTATGCATGCTTTGGGGGAATGTCATGACTGTCTTGCATCCTGAAGGATTTAATCAGTGGTTTCTTCTCCCCATTTGAAAGCAATATCGAAAGAGTATTAATTCATTTGTCTGGTAGTTATTGGGTCCCTCCAGTTCCAGAGTGCTTAGTGGTTCCTAATTATATCTAATAATACACCAAGATAGGCATGGATCCTGACTTCAAAGAACTTGCAGTTTAAATGATAAGAAAGATCTTTAAAACCAAACCAAACCTATAACTAGTGTCATAATGTGATATAATGAAAAATGTAGCAAAGGTAAGGAAATGTATAGTATGTGTTGGAGTGAGATAGAGTACTTGACTGTGTAGCCATTCTCCTCAGGCACAAATACTTCTTTACATCTGGCCAAGCACATATAATACAGATAACAATGAACCCTCAAGAAGATAATGTTCCATGTGCATCTTGATTGTTTCAAATTAAGACTTCTGAAATATTAAAGATGATCAAATATTAACATGGTACCAGCATCTGTTCCACAGTTTCTATGGATACAGAATGAAACACATGTTTACTTAATAATCTAAACTTCATTGTACCTCAGAGAACTGCCTTAACTTCCTGTTCACTCTCTAGCACCATTTCAGTGTTGCCTGCAGTCTGTAAAGCTTTATTGTCTGAGTTGTACTTACCTGAGGGACCACTTATCTGCATTCCACAAAGCAAACTTTGGAGCAGTTCTGCTGACAGTCCCCGTCTCCATTCCAAGAGGCTGATGAGGCGGCACAACTCAAAGCAAACTGCTTGAAATCTGTGCTCCCCTTACCTGCCTTCACCTCCCAGTTGCTGTTCTCAAACTTAGGAGACAGAGTACTGCTGCTTCAAGAACACCTGTAAACAAAGAGTCTTTCATTCAGTTTTAATTTTGGTTAACAGTGTGAAAATATTGTATTGCATGTATCTGTGATATTGACATGTAAAATATATATTCAATAGTCTTTATTATTTCAGAAACTTGAAATAGTTATTTCCAAAAAATGCTATAATACAGAAATTTCTTAATAATCAATCCATGCCAGTCCAAGGAAAATAAATATGTAACTCTAACCATTATCTTAGAAAGGATGATTTACTGAGAATGTGCTTCAAGCATCATTTAAAAATAAACTTGTGTAAGTAACTCTAATGAGGAGGTAAATTTATGCAATGTTTTGCTTCAATACTTCAAAATACTGATTCTAAACTATGTAATTGTAATAAGAAAAAGTTAGATGGGGAATTGTAGAATTATAAATTTATATTACTTCATTGGATAAAATTGCCCCCAAGTATTTCATGTCAAGTCTATAAAAAAGAAGAAAATCAGTATTATTTTTTAAAGCACTATTGAAATTAGTATAGTTGTATTTTACTTTTCTCAAGTATATGATTTTTTTTTCTACAGGAAGTCACTGTTTTTCTCTGCTTCTGTTTTTCATAAATAAAAGGATAGGAATACACAACACTATTTTGAACTTAAATTTTGGCCACATTTCCTAGAATACTAAGAAAATGTAGTGTGGCACACGTGTATATAGCAACATTACAAAACATTGCTTTAATTAATTGGGTATTTTTTTCTCCTCAAGGCACTGACTAACCTCAGTGCCTAATTTCTAGAACCTATGTAAGAGTATTGTCTACTAGGCTCTATTTTCCCTCTTAAGCAAATATCATTTTTTAAGTGAAATGTCATTTCAAAGTTTCGGGACTACAGAAAAAAAAGTGTCAATTTTGGTTCTGTAGGAAGATTTACCTCTATACTTAATTACCTCCACCATCTATTCTATGTCTGCTGAACACCATCAATTTATTTCACTTCCATGATTATTGCTTGTGATACAGTGAAGCATAACAGAGTAAAATGAAACACCAGGAACAAAACGTAAAGGAGGTCAGACAAAAGAGGAATACAAATGGCAGGGGGCCACATAGAGATGTTGTGTAACGATATTCATATTCCAGGTTTTCTGCTTCAATACATGACTTGGCTGCCCCCACAAAAATTATTAAATCTTATTTTCAACTTGCTTATTTGTTTAGAATTTAGTTTAAAGAAATAGTCACATATAATTCTTTACCAAAGGGAAAATAATTCTGTTCCTGAGATGTTGGATATAGGGGACCAAAATTATTGGTTGAAAGTTGAGAGAAGATTTGATGTCCCATTCTCCTCTGTGTCAACAGATTAGGTTTGAGAGGTTGGAAGGTATCATATCGTGAAGAGTGTAGGTCAGCAGAATTATAGTGTGAAAATTAAAGGGAACTCTGCAAGAATTTTATTCAGAGAAAAAATATAGTACTTTAGGAAGATCAGTCTGTTCTGTAGATGAATTACAAGAGAAGCAAAATAGAAGTACAAATCTGTTAGGTGACTATAATTAAGGCTAAAAAAATAGCAAATTGAACTCTAGTAATGGCATTCACACATCCTATTACTCTTTCTATCTTTATTTTGCTGAGGTAGAAGCTAAAATATAGAGCAGTTAAATAACTTGCCCGTGCTTACACAACTAGAAGAGGGCAGAACCAGAAAAAAAAAAAAAAAAATATATATACATATATATATATATTTTTTTTTTCTGAGTCTGAAGTCCTCTGGATGATACTATGATACTATTTCTGATTAGGGATGGAGATAAATCATACTTTGCAGTGGATCTGTAGATAGAATTAATAGGAGTTGGTCACTGAAATGATGTGAAACGTGGATGAGGACCTAGGCTAGATGATATGTAGGTATGGGCACAGATAGCATCTGTTGTTCATCTGAGGCTATGGAAAAGAAAAGAAGAGCATATATAGACTAGAAAGAAAAAGCATCCAATAATGGTACCCTAGAAAACCCAAGATTATAGCCTGGTGGACAAAGAGGAACCCATAATGATGATTGGCACAGAAACAATAATGTCACAGAAACCCACAGAGGATGGGATCTCAAGAAGGGTGCTTCCAAAGATCCAAAACTCTACAGAAAATATGACCGATACATGGAGAAAATTTCCCACTGCATTTTGATTTATTCACAAAAAGGTCATTGGTGACCTTGGAAGGAATTATTTCTGGGCAATTGTTGAGGCTGATTTAATTAAGTATGGTTAGATGTAGCTGTAGACATGAACCTGAACTTTATGATTTATATTTTAAAGAAAAGCAGAATAGTAAAGGAAGATTGTATTGACTTATTTACAGTCTATGCTAGAAATAGATTTCACCTGGGAAAGCATTTTTGAAGAGAAAGAATGAAAAACCACGAGGATAGAGTAAACTAGGAACATTTTGGAGAGAGAGAGAGAGAGAGAGAGAGAGAGAGAGAGAGAGAGAGATCCAGAAAGTAGAAAAGAGCTGATAGAAGGACAACACAATGAAGGACCCGAAGGGACCATGACATCTGTCTGCATTACCTGAAAAACTCACCTTGCTGAAATTCATATTGTATGGGATTGTTCATACCCTGTGTCCCTGTGTTTTCTCCCAGGAAAAAATAACTTTTTGAAAAATAACTTCCATTTCTTTCCAATCTTTGTACTATCACTTCGATGTTCCCGAACAGGGTCGATACCCTCAGATATTTTTGTGCAGAAAACAGTACTAATTTGCACACATGTGTATTTGTGAGAGACAATGTGTGTGATTATCTGAAAAGGATCTCTGCTGGGAAAATTCCGTTGAAGTGCTGTGTTTTATACTATTCCCTTTAAAAATGATGGCTACTTGAAGTCTGTTTCTAGAGGTTTAATGGTTTGAGCCACACTGTTTGCTAAATACTCAAATTTGGTATGCAGCTTTATGACAGGAAGTTGGCCTTCAGAGCAGGAATGTATGTAAACAAAAAAATGTGGCTCACAGGAAGGTTTAGTTAAATCAAATCCTGAAGGCTGCCCCCTCTCTGAGCTTCTTTCTGTATCTTGATTATTTGCAGATGCTTTCCACAAAGCTAGAGATGAAACCCAATAGTTAACCTCCCTACAACTCCCAAGGCAGTTCGCAGTCAGCCCTGAGTGTGGACCAGCTAAACCAAACAATGAGAAGGAAGTAAGAAATTTAATGCTATCCTGCTTCAAGATGCAGGAAGTACTTTTTTCTCCCTCAGGAATCAAACCTCAAGACTGAACTTTTAAAAGAGAGACTGAAAACAAGTAATACAACTGCCTGGAATCATCACTATAAATACGAAGGGTTATAAGTTATAGTTGTTTGGTCCTTTGACATTATTATAAAATCACATGCCTGCTGAGCTTCAAATCCTATTGTCTTGCCAGAAGTGCATAGCTCTGCTTTTCTTGGCCATAAAAATGCTAAGATGCCAAGGGCTACAAATTGTCTTATATAAAGTCATGGAAATTTTATAGGTTAAAATAGATAAAGAGGAGAAAATGACATTTTTGTCAGTCTCAGAAACTCTGTCTTCATGGGTGAACGGAGAAAATTCCCAGATTCCTGCTATGCTGTCTAATACCAAGATGTAAGTCCATTCTTCTGGAAACTCAGAGCTGCTTTGTTTTACCTGGCTAAGTTATTGGGAGGGTAGGGGTCCTAAGGAGATGAGACTGCTTTTACATGATTGGAAGTCTTCTTGATGAGTTATCTTTTGCTAAAGGAACACTGGAGAAACACACTGTGGGAGAGATTGGTGGGACCAGCCTAGAAGAAAAGCCAGGGTCAAGGGTCACACTCCTCCTGGGCAGCAACCATCTTCCCAGCAGTTTGAGAGGTGAACAGTGTAGGTGCCCACAGGCCCTACAATTAACCCCAAGTTAGATGCAGTAGGAATCAATAGTTTTGTTGAGAGTGTTGCCAAGAGGGTGGCTGCTTGTGACCACCCAACTTCAGGACTTCTGCAGGAAGAGCAGAGGTGAATTCTCGAGCCTCTGCCAGTGCCTAAGCGGGATGAAGAGAGCCGCCATGTCTCCATGCTGAGCCTGGGGACAAAATGCCAGAATGGTGGACAGGACAGTGGTGGGGAGGGAGGGGAAGCGGGCAGCCCTCAGATGTGGAAAGTATCCGTGTTTTCCTCCTTCTTCCTACCTAGGACCTGAGATGCTGGCACCTTGAAAAGGGAGCAGGAAGAAGTCTGAGGGCCACATTGAACCCACCCCTTCTTGTAGTCATTAATGTTTCAGCTCATACATAAATAAGGGAAAGAAAAGAGATTTTTAAAATGTAAAACAAAAATTTTAAAATGCACAGGGATGGGTGGGTCAGATACACTAAAATGCGAAAGAATCACTGAAAGTGGTTGAAAATAATGGACTAGGACCAAAAAATTATTAACAAATGTAACTTTGAACCACCAAAACATGAGCTTCAGTGTTGCCTTGATTTGGACAATTACTAAAAACTAAAACCTCCATGGTTATAAGTTGGTGATTTGAGATCATTCAATAAATCTATGAGAAAAAGTAGCTCAACTTTGGAACAAGTGCCTTTGGAACAATAATTTAAGATTCTTAAATTATTATGAAATCTCATTTTGTTTACTGTTTATTGACCTTGAAAAGTCTGAGTGACATAAATCCACTTGTCCTCCATGCCCAGTGTTTTGTTTTTCACTTTTTCCCCCTGACTTAACCACCCAATCATCCCTTCAACTTTGTTTTTAAAGCATACTGGATTTGACTATTCAGTGGAGAAGACGTTCTGAGAAGAGAAGGCCTTATGATGCTGTGGGCATGGCTGGGACTTCAGCTTTGGAAGTAATGATATGGCACACTGACTTCCATGGGAAAAGGTTTGTGATGGGAGAAATGGAGAAGCAGGCTCTAAATTCAAAGTGTAATTGCCTGGCATAACTTAGGAGGCAAAGTGGAGTCATAGTCATTGTGGATTCTTGAAAAACATTTTTCTTTGGGATCAGAAGTTTGGCAGCAGGACATCTGAGTCTTGGAACCAGAGCTTCATTGAGCTGTGAGGACTGGAAATGCTATTTAAGTAATCAGCATAGAGGAAATGATAGAAGCTATGAAAATTTATGAACTTTCTGGGGGAGTGAACTTAAAGGGCCATGGGTAAATACACAGCCATGGAGCAACTCCAACATATGGATGAGTGGGAGGGAGAGAAGAAATCAAAAGTGAAAGAGGAGGAAGAAAATGGAAAAGTTGAAAAAAAGTAGGAAAAAATTGAAAAGTTGAAAATGACTCAGTTTTGTACAGTGTCAGAGTAACAAATGAGGAGACAATTTTAAGGAGACATCTATTAGGTAAAATGACGGACAATTAAAAGAGACCTTAGGATGTTGTGGTAAAAAACTGTTTTGAGCTTCCAGACTTAGTGTTTTTGGTAAATTACAACTTTTCAGTTGTTTCAAAGGGGGAAAGTAAATTAAATTGCTTAGTCTTTCTTTTATTTATCCAAAATTAATAGTTGAACAACTTTTTATTGGTTCGGTGCATTTGATGATCTTTTTGTGTCTCTTATGAGAAACTTGGGAAAACCCCTTCATCCTTGAGTTTTCCAACCAGTTTATGTCTAATGGTTGTGTAAACTTTTCAGTCCAAGCTACTCAAAAATGCCGTGATCTCTTTGAATCATTCAGTCCAGAAAACTCTCAGACAATGATTTAAGACCATTCTATCTTTAGAACTGTATTTTGGCCTCAGCTGGGGAGAAATATTTATGCTTCCTTATTAAATTTCTGTTGAATTAATTGGGAGAACAACCATTGTGGCTTATAGGTGAAAAGGTTTTCCTTTTTATCTTTATACTTTTATAGAAAGAATTTTTGAATAAGAACCTTTGCTGTATGTCTCCTATAATTTCTTATTTAGTTTGCTAAAATAGAAAAAGCTAGTGGGACAAGTAACAAGGCTCAATTTGCATGAATATTCCTTTAACCCCTAGAGCAAAGGCTTCTGCAAAGGATACTTCTTAACCTCCAGGTCAAACTCCTCAAGAGACGCTGAAGATTTTTTGGAACAGAATATATAAGAAGGCACAGATTGAGATCACAGGGCAAATATAATTTTAAGTATAACAAAGATTATTTTACTCCAGTTAACTTTTGATCCACTTACTTAGGAACCTTACTCCAGATTTTTGTGTCAAAGGATATAAGGTCCATTCATTCATTCCACAAATATATAGCAAGCACCTACTAGGTGCTAGCTAACAGAGTGAAAGCCGAGAGCTGGAGAGGCAAGCTTAGATTTTAATGACCCTCTTGTTTTAATATGTAGAATCATGCAAAAAAAAAAAAAATAGCCAGTCTTGCATATTACGTGATTAGAGCTTGGACCTAAAGTGAGAAAATGAGTCATGGAAAGGTCTCTACAAAAAAAAAAAAAAAAACCCTACACAAAAGAGAAACAGCAAGAGAGATGTCCTGCAAAAGGGAATGAGCTGGGGCATGTTCGAGAATCAAGAAACATTGTGGCAAAGGAGTGGAGGAAATCAAGCTAGAGGTGCTCAGGTCTCGATCACTAGGGCTGGGTCATTGGGATTTTATTGCCATGGGTAGTGGGACGCCACTAGAGGGTTTTGAACAACAAACAGCATGGGTCTATCTGATTGTATTTTAAAAAATATCCTACAACTTCTTTGTGTAGAGTAATCCTCAATGGGACAAAAGTTAAAGGAGAAGACTCAGTTATTGATGTGCAGGAGAGAGTAAATTGAACTGAGATGGTAGCCGTGAAGGGTAGAAGTGGTTCAAGTCAACACATGCAGCATAATCGATAGTAAATTGAGAGTGCCAGCCTATGTATTTTTGACAGATCTTCTTAAAAACACAAAAGAGTATTATTCTTCATGTCAGCATGTCAGTGCTTGGGTCAGAACAGAAAAAGAGCTATAATCATATAAACAGGGGTCCCTGGAAGGAGAAAAAGTCACAAAAGGGTGAAACTCTGATGGGGAATGTTGATAATGGGAGAGGCTGTGTTTCTGGGGGAACTGGTGATATATGGGAAATCTCTGTGGTCCCCCCTTTAATTTTTCTGTGATTTTAAAATTGCTCTCAATACAAAGTATATTTAAATAAAAGTGAGACAGTTTCCTTATTTTAATGTGAGCTAGACAAAAAATAGTAGGAATTCAGATGATGATAAAACAGCAGGATTTGGGGGATTTTATAGACCTTAAAACAAAGACCAGTATTGTGATGGTTGCTATTTTATTTCTTCCACTAAATGCATTTCAAAATTATAGCAAAGAAAAAAAAAGCAGTTCTTTTAAGTCCCTTTATCTAACTATGTTTCAATACCTTGTCTGTCTGTCCATCTTTCTTCCTTTCCTGCACCCTTGCCGGCTCTCTACCTTTGTGACAAGCACATCTTCTTTTTCCTTGCTGCTCACTGGACAATTTAAAGCTTCATCTTCTTGCCTCTCCAAACTGCCCCAAAGGTCCATATGTCAAAGGCCTGGTGGCCATCGTGTAGTGCTGTGGGGAGACCCTGGGACCCTTAGCTAGCAGGGGGGCCTTGTGGGAGGAAACTGGGTCTCCGGTGGCATCTCCTCCTCTTCCTCTGTTTTTCCTTTCCTGGTTGCAATGAAGTGAACAGAAGTCCTCAGCCACAGACTTCCACCATGAGATACTGACTGCTCCATGCCAAAGCAATAGCATCAATTGTGCATAGACTAGACCCTCTAAAAATGTGAGAAAGATATGATTTTCCTATTTTTAAATTTATTATTTCAGGTATTTGTTACAATAATAAAAAGCTAATAAACATGCCTATATTCTAACAGACTTTTTTTTTTTTTTTGTGGTGCTAGGGATTGAACCCACGGCCTTGTACATGTGAGGCAAGCACTCTACCAACTGAGCTATATCCTCAGCCCCACTCCTATATTCTAAAGACTGACCACAAAATTTAAAATTACTTTATATCACATTATTATGATTATTATTCTTGAGGCACTGTGGATTAAACTTAAAGGCCACATCTCCAATCCTTGTTATTTTTTTATTTTGAGATACAGTCCCACTAAGTTGTTGATGCATCCATGAAATTGAGATCCTCCTGCCTCTGCCTCCTGAGTTGCTAGGATTACAGGTGTGAACTACTGTGCCAGGTTATAATAGTACTTTTGAAGTCATTTTAGCACTTGCAGAGTTACAGATAGCTTTGCTTTTAGAGTACTTTTTTAATATCAAAATTATGTTTGACAGAGAAAAGACCAACTGACCAGTTAAATTTGAATTTCCAATAAACAACTAATGTTCTTTTAGTATAAGTACGTTCCAAATATTTCATAGAACATGCTTATACTAAAATAAGTTTTCTATATTTTTATTTTCCAAATCTGGCAACCTTAACCCACGTTCTTTCAAGAAACTCTCAAATGCATTTTTATTTTTGGTTTACCCTATATTTCTTACTGTCAAAACACATCTATTTACTGTCACCAAGAATATCTGTTTATGTTAGAATTTCCAGACTTCCAAAAGGAGGGTTCTCCTGGTTCTTATACCAATCTCTCTTTCCTTATCAGCATTTTCTAGTTAGTTTTAAAGAATGCAGTTCATATAATGAATGCAAACATCTTAACTTCTGACCCCTATCAGTAACAGGGGCAGAGCTTGTGACTTAGGTACATATGGATTGAGGAATATGAGCCAGTACTTCAAGTGCTAAAAGGGAAAGCATCCTTAATTCTCTTTTTCTCCTTGAGGAATTTATTTTCTTCAATAGTTTGACCAAGCTTGTACTTGAAATAACACATTTTCTTTCTTCTTGGACTTTGTATATCCCATACATCTCCTGCAAGGCATGAAGTGACTAGCTGAATATTTTTAAATAATTGGGTTGGAGTGAGTTTTCCCCTCTCATGAACACAGGATTGTCTTGCTATTGCCCTAGGTATTGTATTGCTTTGATTATTTTTCTTCCTCACATTAAATGCAAATGCAATGGACCATTTGGTGGTTTTTCCAGCTCCTGGATAGCATGAGACTTATGATTCTTAAGAAGAAATGCTTATAATCTAAATTCACTTTTGTATTTTTATGTCTGGTTCTGTTTCCTATCTTAAAATGGCATCTTGAATGAACTTCATATAGAGGCAATCTTTATCCTCATTGAAACCTCCTCCCCCCTTCCAGAAAGGAGAAGAAAGACTTTTCTTTAAATTATACTTTTCATCAAACTGGAATAAACTCAGGCAGTGAGTCTGGAAGTCTTTGAAGGGAGAGAGAGACACACACGGAGTCAGAGAAAGAGGCAGACCTTGTTTCCTTGCAGTTTGCAGATGTTAATTACCATGAATATGGGGGAGGAAGCTAAAGCAGCTGGCATGGATTTTTGACAACCACATTTAAATTGTTTATAAGAAACTCTCTCCAATAAACATGGGTGCTCAAGATGCAACGATAGATTGTGGCATCTGAGAATTTTTAGAATTGTGTGTGCCCAGAGGCTATGCAATAGAATGCAAAGTCATCTATAAAGAGAATGAAAACTGCACAAGTCAAGGGTGGGCCCCTTGAATAAGTATTGAACACTGCACTGCTTTCAAGATGTGCAAGTCTTAGATGAAACTCATGAGAGATCTATTGTGAGAAAGGCCCAGGTAGAATATTCTAAAAAGAAATGTTAATATTAACTCCCAGTATTCTCATTCAGAAATGCAAAAGGAAAACAAAGGAATTCCTTGGAAAAATAGAAGCACTAGAATTTTATCATCAACAAGAAAAAGTCATACTTCCAATCATACAGAATAAATTACCTCTGATTTAAAAGATAAATATTGTAAGAGCTTAACACTTTGTGAAAGAAATATACAAGTTGAGTGTCCCTGATCTGAAAATCCAAAATCTGAAACTTTTTGTATGCCTACATGATGCCACACGTGGAAAATTCCATACCAAGAAGCTTTATTTCATGCACAAAAGTATCTCAAATATTGAAATCACCTTCATGCTATGTGTATAAAATATATATGAAACATACGTTAATTTCACATTTAGACTTTGGCCTCCTTCTCAAGCTATTGCATGATGTATCTGCAAATATTCTGAAATCTAAAAAAAAAAAAAAAGATCCCAAATTCAAAACACTTTTGGTTTGAGCATTTTGGCCAAAATATATTCAACCTGTATTAATATACCATCTTCAACATTTGGGGAACTTTTGATATTCCAGTTCAGATTATCCTAAAGAAACAGAGTATATGAGGAGAAAGAATCAGTTATGAGGCAAAAAATTTCAGCAGAATGGGCAGAACTTGGACTTCCAGTCATCTGCTTATGTGTGTATTATAAATATGTGTCTAGAGCCTACTCTACCCAGAACAGCTGCAGACCCTGGAGATATAATGGGGAGGGCCAGGAAGGTCCTGCATGGCTTCTCAGAGATCATGGTTCTAGGGATAATCAAATGTGAATATAGTTCACTAACTGTGAATTGTGCAAGGGATTTAACTTCAACTTCAGTTTGTTCTTCTAAAAGAAAATTATACATGTATATTATACATATTATGTATATATATATTACATATATACACATATATACACATATATAATTTATTTCAGGTGAGTTTTAAATAAAATATATTGGGATGTACTGTAATATGATTTTGTGTGTGTGTGTGTGTGTGTGTGTGGTTACTATTGACAAATGTATGCAGTAGTGCAACAATCAACACAGGAATGGTATGGAACATTTGCAATTGCCCTAAAATGTGCCTAAATGTCACTTTGTAGTCACTCTCTCCCTGAAACCCAGTCCCTGCCAAACACTGGTCTGCTTCCTGTCACTATAGTTTTGACTTCTAAGATTTTATAAAAAGGTAATCAAACATTACATTTTTTTAATGTCTGGCTTCGTTTGCTTAGAAGATTTCTTTTAGATTTTAACTGTGCTGTTTTGTGTACCAACATTATCTCATTGTATGGACATTCATGGGTGTTTTGAAAATTAAGAAAGTTCATAGATAGGTTAGTGGGGAGTTCCTGATTAGTAATTATTGAATGATTAGTAACAATCAAATCACAAATAATTCTCATACCCTAGATATTATTTCCCATTGATATTTAAGGAATAATATTGTATTCAAGAAATGATATTTTGGGTTCATCTTAGAGCCTCAGTTATAAATGAAATGAGAAGTTGGGAAATTTATCTGGAAGATTGAGGCTTCCTTTGATTCAATTAGTAGACATGTTCTGTAGATGGATTTACTAAGTTACATTCCTTTTCTCAATTCTGCCTTCACTCTCTGTGTGTGTAGATAGTGCCATACTTAGAAATATATAATCTCCAAGGGTCAGCTTTTATTGTTGCAGACATGACAATTTATGTTGTTGCTACTTCAGCAATCAAAGAGTCTGTTAATGGCATCATAAAAGTTGACACACCATTTTTTTTCCTACAGGGAAGAAAATTAGGAAGTTTAATTTCAATACAGAGATGGAACTCAGAAAAGTGACCACAGATAAATCTACAAGCTATTTTCAGAAAGAGGTTTAATTTCCCATGTCTTATTCACTATGAGTATATTCTCTGAAATTAGCTCATTTTTATGTGTGATCAAAATCCAAAGAAATATTCATGTTATGATTTCTATAATCCCTGAAGTCTAGTCTCTTCTGTGCCAAGAATTTTGAAGCTAAATTTGGGGCATAGCTTGACCTATAATATATTTCTCATTTAAAAGAGTATATATAGTGGTTCAGAGTTTGAAATTTGGATTTGGAGTTTGCTTTTAAGAACTGGTGATGAAGATTTGCAGATTTCAACCTCAACTCCCAAGTGAATCCAGGATGTATTATTGAGATCAGTAGGCTGCCTGTAATTGCAACCCTTAGGCTCGCTGCTTAGACTTAAATACCACTTATCTGAAAACGGCTTAATCAGAACTTGTGGAAATGTCACTGCCACTGATACAAAACAGGTACTCCATCAAGTGTTACATTCGTCTTTAAAATATTACTTCATGTGCTAGTTTCATCATTACTATGTTATTGATTATCAGAAGTTTTAATCTTAACTTGAGGTCTTTAACCCTTCCTATGCTAGTTCTCCGTTGAAGCTAGGGACCACTGTGGTGTACCCACTACAGCACTGTGGGGAGAGCTCAAGAAAGTACTAGTGTCCTTTTAAAAGTGTGTCCTCCTCAGCATGAAAAAAAAGGACTAAAAGGGCATAATTAGGCTGGAAAGGGACTAGATTTGGATCAAGGCATGACCAGTATTCATTTTGTATTTCAAGTTAGGTCCATTTCATCTATTTGAAAAGCTACCATGAAAAGAGTCTGTAGTTCAATGCTTGGAACTGTGAATAAAATGAGATAAAACCACCACCTTCCCTTTTTCAACATTAGCCTAAGAATTCCAGTCTCTCTTCTCTCATTGTTGACACTGCCATCAGGAATCAGTGAGAGGGTGACAGTAATGTGTGTGCACGCACGTGTGTGTGTGTGTGTGTGTGCATGTTCCCATTTTTCTCATCCAGTGCATTATTTTCTATTTAGTTTGGCTTCATAGTGAAAGGCAGAGGTAAGTCATAAACAAACTTCAAACTTGAAAAAGGCATAATTATTGAAAAAAGTGAAGGGAACATAAAAACAGTCAGAGAACTTGTCTCTATAACACAAACTGTCCCCATAAAATAAAGCTTTTTGAGTTGGTCACTATGATTCATTTAAACAATAAAGTTCCATTTCCAAAGAAATTTTTTGTGAAAATATATTGTATTTTAGTATCATCGTATTTCTTGCAACTAATCTTTGTACTTTGTTTCTTGTCTTTTTTCTGCCTCACATAGGATAAATTCCTTAGAGAGTTTATATAACCAGTGGCTTTAAAATTTTTTGTTAGTGTGACTGCAACAAAAATGTGTTTGGTGTTGGAACTGGATGCACAAATATATACTTGAGTAAATGTATCAAGTTATGCATATTAAATAAAAATTAAATGTTAGTTTTATAAAAACAGTAGTTACATGTGCATCATAAGTGATAGCTGTTCTGCTTCATCCCATTCTATTTAATTATTTTTAGAAATGTCCTTTATAACTTACTGCATTTATCTCATAACCTACCAAATGTTTTGGGAATCAGGTATTAGGAAACATGGATGTACGTGATGTATTTATCCCCCAATGGCTTGGAAGAATCTATGCAGGCTTGCAAAACCTTTCATAATATGGTCTCCCTGCAGTATATAATTCTGATTTTTATAGGAAAGGGAAATTGTGAATTTTGAGTAACTGTTGTCACGTTGAGATTTTTTTTTCTGCATCTAAACTGTTATTTAAATCAGGAGTCCTGGCTTCTAGAGTTTTCCCTGCTGTATATTAGTAATGTGTTCTTGGGCACTCATTTCACCTATAGGACCCTCAAGAATTCTCTATGTGTTCACATAAATAGATGCATAGATAGATAATGTGTATATGTATATGTTTATACACACAAACATATAATATACATTACATATATGCATATTTGAATTATTTTAATGTTTTACCCTGTGCTTGAATTATTTTTGTAAAAATATAAAGAAAATGCATAACTTAACTTATTACTTCTAAGTTTCAGTTTAGGGTAAAAACAAGTTGTGAATTACTTATCAACAGTAAGTTATAACCATGTGGTTATTTCCATATTTCCAATCATTGACCTTTCCATAGTCACCATAGAATTCCCCAGCTCTGCTGCAGAAAAACAATGTTTTGGCAGGAATGTAGCTCAGCAGTAGAGGGCTTTTCTTCAGTTCCAGCCCCAGCACTGAAGAAAAAAGCTTCCATCTTCATTGGCTTGTTAGTAGAGCTGGTAAACGTTAGGAAAATCTTAACTGGAATTCAACATGTAATCTCCACTTAATGTCTAGCCAGTAGCCACTAATCCTGGCCCTAACATCTCTCTCTCTCTCTCTCTCTCTCTCTCTCTCTCTCTCTCTCTCTCTCTGTATCTTCTTCAGTGAGGTGTCTATCAAGGTTTTTGCCCCATATTTTAATTGAGCTGTTTGTTTCCTTATTGATAAATTTTAAAGTGTTTCTGTATTTTCACTAACTATTCTTTATCAGATCTATCATTTGCAAATGCTTCCAGACTATGGCTTGTCTTATTCTGTTGACCTTGTCCTTTGTAGAGCAGTAGCATTAAATTTTTCAAGAAGAAGTATTGCCTAAGAGATCAAAAATGTAATCCACACGTAATAATAATCCAAATACATGGATAAACTTCATTTACATGTTTTTAAATTATCCTTTTCAGTAAGAGTGATATTTAACTCCATGTAGTGAAAATCAATATAAACATAAAGCTTCCTTTAAATTATCATTGGAAATGTTTCACTTAACATCTTTCCCCCAAAATTTTAATGTAAATCGTTTAAGGTTTCTTATACATTATACTTGAGACCCAATAGATTAAGATGTCTCTATTAAATTTGTTAATCCTTATTCAAGACATATAATTTATTGTTTGACCAAACACAGTACGCACACACAGGACACAAACTTCATGTTTCTGGGCTGTGGTTAAGACAGCTTTAAACATCAAAGATTCTCATTATACTGATGTGAATTGAACCACAGAGCCAAAGAATAGCCTTTTGTGGGGGGAAATGGAGCTTAAAAGAAATAGCTAAGAGTTATGCTTTGCCCTGTTAGAGAGCAGATTTCATAGTGTGTACAATGAGATCGTCTTTCTCTCCACAGCCTCATTCCATGTGCCTGATGGGGTGAGATGTCTTGGCTCAACACGGTCCAGACAAGTCCTCAAGAGCTGGAAGAGTGTTACTGTACATCTCTCTCAGTCACGAAAGTGGAGACTTTAAATTAAAGCCCATTTGGAGATATATATTGAATGTTCACATAAATATTTGATTTAAGGGTAAAGTTTTAAATTATTAATTACATAAATAGTGTGTGATGAGCATAGGAATCTGAAGGAGTAGGAGAGATGTTAGGTACCTTAAGTCAAGGTGTCAAGGGCCTCAGGAGATAGGTGCTTTGCTTTCTCTTTTTCCAATAATAATACTTGTCTCCACTTGCAGATGCTTTATAAGGACATTAAATGATACATACTGCTTATAAATCTATAAAACTCAGTCAGATAAAGAAGAACCGGAAAGTGCATATGTGCTCACCACTAAACTAGTTTTTGCCAAGGGGATATCTAAGGCAAAATTTATTTTTTTTCATGAATAAGCCAACTCAAAAGATGATTCTGTCCAAAGTGAAGAGTGATGCAGCAAGTGATAAATCATAGCACAAATTCTAGATTGAGCTACTCTTACTTGATTTAAACACACTACAGAATAAACTCAAGTAACTTTCCTCTCCAAAACAGTCCTTCAGATGAGAAGGGTATAAATAAGATTTGATAAAATTTGAGATTCCACAAGTCTAACATGAAGCCAGGGAAAGTGTCCATGTGGTTTGGAAACTTAAAAAGTTAAAAACTTTCAGCTGTAGGGTTTCACTTATTTATGGCTATCAATTTTAATAAATTATAGCCACTAGCTAATAAATTTTCTAATCAGGTGACTAATCTAATGCTGATTAGGTTATTGTTAGGCATCAGTCACAATCAGTGCAGGAAACAGAAACTACTACGCTAATTAAAATAAAAAGGGGTTTAGTACAAGTTTGGGAGCCTAGAATATCACTTAAAGGCATAAGGGAAAAATTTTGGTCTATATGGGGTGTCAGTAGGTTTCAGTTTGGGTCCAGAGTATCAGAAATATGTTGTTTCTCCTTCAAGTTGGAATATTATGGGAAATAGATGCTAGTGGCAGAATTGCACAGTGACCTCAAGGTTAGATAGAGGAAGTAGAGGCCAGCCTTCACATTTGTCAGAGCTCATTTGCTCACTGCTCTCTGCAGCTAGAACCAAAGCTATAAAGGTATGGCAGCAAGGTTGGTATGTTTGTGTTTGGTAATAAGAAAATGTGAGTATGCTTATTAATACCCTAGAAGAAAATCCACTGAACTATTAATGATATCTACATTGTGAAAGACAATGAGATCTTGATCCTTAATGAATGTCAATTTTTTAACTGAATAACTCATCAATTAACAATTCCATGTCTACTGACATATTAATAGTTTCTTATTAATGCATATATTAATACTTTCCTATTAATAAATAACAAATTATTACAGCTTAATGGCTTAAAACAATCTACTTATTAGCTAACACTTACTGTAAGTCAAGAGTCTGAGCATAGCTGAAATCAAGGGGTCCTGAGGTTTGGGAGCTTCCAGGCTGGATTAGAGGCGACTGTACTTCTATGCTGGCTGAATTACTTTTCTTGCAGACAGAGAATTCATAGAGCTTGCTTCTTCGAGGTTTCTCTGCACTCAGGGAAAGAAGCCCTGCTTTTAAATGACATATTTGATAAGGTTAGATCTACCCAGGATAATGTGTCTTTTATTAACTCAAAGTCAACAAAGTAGTCCTTAATCACACCCTTTACTATATAAAATGGCTCAATCATGGGATGATATCCCATAGTGCTCACAAGTCCTGCCTTTGCTGAAGGAGAGGAGACCACACGAGGACATGAGCCACACAAGTCTGCCTAAAATGCTACCTACCCACAACTGGAACAAGGGAGAGCTTACTCCACTGGGAACTTTCAGCCTTACACTAAAGAATACCCCATCTCTAGGGGTTCTTTTGATGGTTTTCTGAAAGTATCAAGACAGTGCATTTCTGAGGTGGAAAGTGAGGGATCATGACAAGTAAAACTTTTCTCTATAGCAGAATGATCAGTTGAATAGATACAATTTAATTCCAGAATTTTCTATTACATTATTCCAGGACTGTAAGTTCCTGTAGAGTGCATCTTGGCATTTCCTGTTAATTTAAAAGCAAGAAAACTGAGAACCAGAATATGGATTTTACATTTTCGCATCTAGTTAAAAGTGTAGCCATGATCAGAGACAAACTTGACCCTTTAAAAGTCCAATGATATTTGCCATAATATCATGTTATATAAGCCATAAGATTTTCATGGGAAATTTTTCTTGTTAGAATTGCATGTAATTTTCCATATAAGAAAGGCATAAGACACGAATCTTGTGCCTGATTAACTGTTTTAACTTTATATATTTACAAATGGGGACTTGTGATTATTCTACTTGCTACATATAAACAATAAGTATTTATACAGTATCAAAAAAGGTATGTACCAATTATGAGATCTTCCCTGATGAGATCTCTCATCTCCTTTGACCTTTTATCTAGGCCAGTGTCATTTTGTGATTTAAAGTGTAAATACTCCCCAGTTGTCTCAATCTCCTTTTCTGCAAAGGATTTGTTGTCAGCTAATGTATAACCATTTGGAGGTTGTTTTTAGTTTATTGTCAATTTCCCCCCAGCCATATTGCAAGCTGCCTGATGGCAGAGATTTGTCTATTATGTTCACTGTTATATTACCTAGAATGATAATTGGCAAAAAGTAAGGGCTCAACAAACAGATATTGAAAGGAAGAATGACAAAAAGAGAAAGAAAATAAATGGATGGTTGAATATTTAGTTAGGAGGTCAAATTCATCTTGGGAAGCAGCAAGGCTAAGAAAATACAAACCAATATAGCCACCTGCCTGGGTAAAATATAAAAACACTGGAAACACTAAGGTGGTAGTTGGGTATCTGAGAAGTTTAGACCCACTTCTTCAGACAACACAAGGTTGTCACTAGCTCGTCTGTCTTGAGGAACAATTTAGAAAACCAGTCAGTGAAGTCTATGATCCAGTGAGCAACTTCTGCCTCTGCTGTGTTCTATTAAATGTCTAGCGAAAGAAACCATTGTTATGGGATGATATTTTAAGGAGACAGGATATATATATATATATATATATATATATATATATATATAGAGAGAGAGAGAGAGAGAGAGAGCGCTCTGAATGTCACATAAGCTCTTCAGATGTTGAAAATCACTCCCATTTAATTTTACCTTCACTTAACCTTTACCTGTCCCAGCTTAGTTCTTTCCCTTTCCAAAAATCAATGTAAGAACTAACCCTGCAGATTCTGTTGCTGTATTTGTTTAAAACTGACATAGACTCCTGTATATCACTTAGTGCCTCCTAAATAACACTTCAACTAACCAACTTCTCTCTGAGTTCAACAGGTGGTAAACACATATACACCAAGGTCCATGGGAACAACTATATTGTATTCCTCGCAGTAATGAGTTATGATAAATAGTGATTTTTCACCTTTGCCTTCCCTTCCAGGACATTCACACCTATTGTTATCTTCTAGGTCACCAACTACCCTAGTATTCCTGAGTTTCTCAGTTCACAGGCCTTTCAATACTGAAACTATACAGGTTCAGCCTTATGGGGTTGCTTGGTTACTTTTCTTTTCTTTCTTTTTTCTTTTTCTTTTCTTTTTTTTTTTTGTATCAGGGATTTAACCCAGAGGTCTTAATCACTGAGTCACATCCCCAGCCATTTTTGTCATTTTTTGAGACAGGGTCTCCCTATGTTGCTTAGGACCACACCAAGTTGCTGAGGCTGATTTTTAATTTGCAATCCTCCTGCCTCAGCCTCCCAAGCTGCTGGGGGTTCTTTGATTTTTTTATTATAAAAAAGAATATATGCTGCTGGGTATGGTGGTGCACACCTGTAACCTCAGCTACCAGGGAGGTTGAAACAAGAGCATCACACATTTGAGGTCAGCCTCAAAAACTTAACAAGGCCCTAAGCAACTTAGCAAGACCCTATTTCAAACAAAACAAAAAGAAACAAAAAAAAAAAAAACATGCAAATATGCTGCATGTCTTGCAAACTTTATAAAATAACAAAAACAGAACAGAAAAAGAAAACAAGACAAATTTCAAGCACACAGTCTAAGTAGGAAATTCTATTTGACTTGTTGGATTAAGGAACCAGAACGAAGAGTGAGCCAGGATGATGAAAGGAAAGGGTTTTAAAGTCATTGATGGGGATGGGATGGCTAAAGAACAGATGGTCCCTTTATGTGCCATGTAGTAAAAAGCAGGCCTCTTCTAAGGGGTAGGAGAAAAACTGAAATTAGTCGAGGAAATAGGAAGGGAAGCTTCTCTTTTTATTGTTATCTAAAGTTATTTTATTTTTTTCAAATTTTCTTATCAAGATGTCATTTTGTTAGATAATTTTTAAATTGTTTCTTACGTTCATTGTTTTAAACTGAGACTGCCTACTCTTCAAAACTGTTTAAAATTAATGGATTAGCTAGGCGCTGAATAAGGAGAAAATGTCTCAACTAAGATATCAATCTAAGAAGTTTTGGCCTAAGTATTGTCACTGAAAAGTAACAAAGCTCTGAGCAGAGATGTTTTGGTTGGAAATGGTGCAGAAAGAATTCCAGCCCCTGCTACATATTGCAAAGAACTCCCTGGTGCCCCTACATCACCACTTTCTCAGTCTGAACTGAGCCAACATATTGTTTTTCTGTCCAAGTAATTTTCAGTAACACCCACAGAATCCCCAGCAGTGATTGCATCTAACATAACACCTGGCAAAAATTCAACTTCATATGAGCAAAATGGCATCACAGAATTCATGACTCTGAATAAAACTTCCTCTATATTCTGAAAGAGAGGCAAGGAAATGAAGAAGCCTATGTTTATGAAATTAAAAAGTCTTCAGCCACTAATTCCAAGACAAAATAAATAAATAAAACATGCATTTTTAATAACCTAGTTACAGGATCACTAAGAAAAGCGAAATTATCCAGAGAGTGTCTGCATGGTAGTAGTAGTTTAATAATTAAAACCAAGTCTCTTAAAGAAGCTGATTTCATCAGATTCAAGAGACATATAAGGAGTCTCTCTTGTGTTCTAGGGACTGAACTGGCTTCTTCCACTTATATTGTTATTTCCAATCAGAGATATTCCACCAAACATAGATGAATTGCCATTTTTTTAATTTCAGTTTGTGGCATACTATTATTTTATACTCTGTAAGCTAAGCTCACAATTGGACTTAGTTTATCATTCGACGAAAGTTACCACTGTTCGACAAAACAGACACGTAAGAAAAAAGGGGACTGCAAGTTGCCAAAACATTTGCACCATTTTGCTCAGTTTTTGATGCAATAAATTGCTCTGTCACATGGAAAATCGGTCACCTAAAGGTAGATTTTTCATGCACGAGACTGGATGCCCACAAATCCCATTACTACATAATAGGATCTATGAGGCCTCATTTGAAAATGTGCCCCCCCATGGTCTAAGCTGAATTTTGTCTCGTGCATTGTCATATGAATAGCCACACTGTTGGCTCCATCTCCACAAGCTGACAGCCCAGGCTTGGCTCCACTATAATGTTTTTTTTGTGTGTGTTTTGTTTTGTTTTAGGTGGAGTCCTTAATCACATTAGATGCTATTATAATTCCTAGGCCAATCAGACAGCTTGCCTTTGGTGTGGCCATTCTTCCTGGGTCCCGCTACTTTATGAGTAATAGACTTGCATGACATGGGCAAGATGACATTATTCTTGCAACATAGTTTCTTTGTGTCCACGAGTTGATGCTGTTTTTCTTTCTTTTTCTTTCCCCCCCCCCTTCCCATACAGAAGTCTGGAACACACAGGAGTGTTCAAATAGTTAGAAAACAGAAAACTTATCCATACATGTTTGCTTGTGATGTTGTACTATTTTTCTTGTGTTCTCTGAAAGCAACTCTCTCAGTCTCAACCCACTTTTCTATTTCTTAAGTTAAAATGGGATAAAAAAAATTGTAAAGTAAAATCTGCATTTACATTGCAAAAATTTCATGTTAGTTTTGGGTATTAGTAAAACATAGTGTTTAAGAAAATGGCCTCAAGAGTTAAGGAAATAATACAACTATGATTTAATACTATCCCTGTCTATAGAAAGTCTGGTTAAGCCTTAATCATAGTTAGAAGACATTATGAAAGTAGTTTAATTTTTTTGCCCATATAGAAAATTAAGATAGCAGTTCACACCTTTAACAAAGATGATAGATGTGTTCTATGATAAAGTTGTGCGTTTTTAAAGAAAGTTCACATAAAAATATGCAAAGAAAATGAGGCATTCCATGTAATAAAAATATTTTAATTTTCAGTTATTCTGGTAACATTCTGCTTTTTATGTTCCATGAATCCTCTTAAAACCTTATAATAATGTTTTAAAATTCTTCATAAAGCAAATGATGTAATAACATATTATTCAGAGAGACCTGCTTTCCCCAAGCATACATGGATATATACCTAAGGACCATCCATAAAAATAACAAATGGGAAGATAAGAAAGTAATTCCCCCATACAACTTCCCAAGGGAACTCAAAGAATATCCATCAGGAATGAAATAGGCTTCTAGCCAGCACAGAAAAACACCTGCAAAGATTATGAAACATAAGACACTAACCTCTTTGTTCTATGACAATGTAAAAAAATCACACCTTTTCCAGAGAGTTCCAACACCACATGGGAAAGTAATGGATACTGGACACCAAGCCTGCCTGCTAGACCTGTGGTGGCCCCAGACATGGTTTCCTGTTGGCATCTTAGAATCAGCTCCAACAAGAGCTGCAGTACTTTCAAAGTAGTTCCTCCCTATCCTGTGAAATTAAACCAAATGAAACCCACATAGAAATCTTGTATCCACTAGTGTTTTAAAAAATCATGGTCATGTGTATATTGTCTAATAAAGAGACACCCAGCCTTTCTGGCCCATTCTGAGAGGATGTCGAGGTGGCTGTGTGGCAGATGCACAGTTTTGCCACATAGGATACAGAAAAACCCATCAGTCAAAACAGTCACCTTCATTCTGTATCTTATTGTTTGACAAAGTAGACAATGCTCTACCCTCAACACACAAGCATGCCAGCTACAAGGATTTTTTTTTCTTTTTTCTTCCTCCTAATCCAGGAGGAAATTTGGACCAATTACATTTTCTCTTTATGCAATGGGGCCAAGGTAAATTCTTTGGGCAGCCTTATTCCCAGAGGTGTCCAAGGGATCCAGCTCCTTGTTCTTGCCTGATATGATCATGGTTTTTGCTCAGTATCTCTGCTTCTTCTTTAACTCCAGCATGTGTTGACTGTCTCCCTTCCACATAGAAGGAAAAACAGATGGGAAGATGATTGCCCAGATTTGGGCCCCAAGAAATAATGTTTGGATTTGTGGGCCAGCATAGGGGGTAGTTATTAGAATAAATCAGAAATATGAAAAGAGGTGTAGAGATGTCAGAGTACGAAGGATTCAGAGAAGAGGATAATGAAAAGCAAAGGGAGATGGAGAATTTGAAGTTTTTAAATGATTCTAAAGCTAACAAAGTGACCTTAATTAAGGGGATTCATCTATACTGTGGTGTAATTAAGAGTTTCTCATATAATGGAATTTTTTGGAATATGTTCAGATAATAGTTTGAGAAAATACATCTGAGACTATTTCACAAAAATCATCTGTTGCTTGCAACAGATGAGACAAAAGTTTTAGTTGTAAGTTGTTACAGCCATTTACCAAATGGAAGGCCTGGAAAGGCTTACAGGCTATGAATTATTCTGTACTTTAGTCACTTCGATTTCTTTCTGATTAAAAGAAAGTCCAGGATAAAGCCTGAAGTGTAGGTACTGAAAACTTCATTTGCCCAAGATGTCTCATACCTCTTAGTCTTTTAGGTTGCATGGCAATGACATTAATACTTCTTTAAGTCCTAGAACTCTATATCACTTCCATTGTCTAAAGATCCATCATATTCCTGGCAACTGAGGATTGACACAGTGCATATGAGACTCAGTAGGCTGTACTCCCCTGTTTGATGAATCAGCAATCAGGTCCTTGCAGTATTTTCTCCACAGTTGGAGATTCTGCTGGCTGTAGCCAATTCTTTACATGTTCTGGTATGTCTTCCCTTTGCCATGTGACTCTAAAGTTCTTCCTACTAGAGGGATATGGCATATCCAGTTTCCTGGCTGTGGGTTTGGCCATGTGACTTGCTTTAGTGAATAGAACATGGCGGATACAATGGTGTGCCAACTAGAAGTCCAGGCCCCCCAAAGCCTTACCCCTTCAGTTTGGTCTCCTTGTTCTCTATCACTGCTGAATAGAACTTGCCTTGGATACTCAGCTGTTTCATAGAGATGACAGGTGGAGAAGAGCCACATGAGCCTGGTGTAACCATCCCCAAGAGATCCCACAGATAAATGAGCTAAATCACTGTTTTAAATGATACTGAGAACTTGTGGGTATGTTTTACACAATGATTGTCATAGCAGTATTTAACAGATAAGCTGGCCCTCTATAATCAATCAGCTCTTTAGGGACCAGGGGAATGAGGACAATGCCAAATATTCTAGGCCATCCTCTCCTTTCCACTGGTCTTTTTTTTTTTTTTTTTTTTTTTTTTTGCCTCTTTGTTTTGTGTACAGTGGCTTCTTATCAAACTACAGATTCCTTTTTACAACTTTGCTTAATCTTATTTTCCTTTTGAAATAATGAAAAATACATAGTCCATTTAAAGGTAAAGAATGGATACACACAGTGTTTAAGATCATTCAGATGTAAAATCACTAAAACAAAACAGAAACTTTAAACCTGCCACTGAATTATCAGTCTCACCTCTTGGGATGATACAAATTAGGATGAGTAAAGGGTATCCAAATTGCACTCATTGCTGAAGGTGGAGGTGTCTTTGGAACCAAGCAGAACTGGGTTACTGAAGCTAGGCACCAATTACTTATATAAGCTTTGGAAAGCTAAGTAAATTTTTCAAACATCTTTGTCTACTTGTGCTAAAATGTGGATATCATCTCTTTCTCAGTTTATTAAGAGGACTAAATGAGAAAAACATTTGAGATCACTTGACAAATTACAGGAAACCAGTAAATGTCAGCCCTTTTTCTTTTTTCTAACCAGATATGTACCCCGTTGTGTTTCCAACTTTATGACACTCTCGTTGTATATTTGTTCAAAGAAACATTGTATTTCATGGTCATTATTATTGATAAACAGTACCATTTACCACAAATAATAAGAAATTTAGTATTATGTCATATGGAACTGTGTGAGACTCAGCCAAAGGAACCTGAGCACATGTTGATGCAAATGGATACACCCCTTGTTTTACTTTGATTTGAGGTTCAAGAGAACCTAAAAACTCAAAACAACAATCATAGAGGCCTGTCAAATTTACTTTTTCTAATTATTATTGAGTATCCTGTGTTCTTTCCCAAGTTTCCCAGGGGGATAGATGAGAAGTTGATACTACTGACCTCCATCTCTTGAAAAGTTAAGATCTTCATTTGGCTTTTGCACATAAAGACAGACTCCCCACTACCCTTTAAAAATCCATAGTTTAACATTATCTTAGATACTCACTATGGGCGAACAAAAACATGTTAATATGACTGTGTAAATAAAAAAACAAAAATTGGAGGTATTTTAATATTAATATAGTATTTCTTGTTCTAAAAGTTTAAAAGTATAGTAAGTTACTTTTTTTCTCTTAGAGCTTTTTGCAATAAGCTGTAGAAAACATGAGTAACTATATTTCAAGATTTTCTCTCCTATATAATCCCTTCTCAGATGTTTTCAGACACTAAAGAATTTTCCAAGGATTAACCTTTATAAAGCATCTTTTAGAAAAGAATACACAAAAGAAAAAGAAAACTATGTGAAATTTCCCAGAGAAACTCTTTCTAATTTACACTAATGAGTGTACAGGTCATATGGAAAATTAAACACCAAAATCTAAATTTTCAGGGCAAGGGAATTTATGCACACAAATCCTATTACCAGCTAATGGGATTTGTGTGGATCCCCAGTGACCTATTTAGAAAATGTACCCCCTGCTGTTTAGATGAATATATCATGTGAACCAAACCTGAATACATAGTCCTTCTGTTGGCTGTATCTCGGATCTGTCAAGTGATCCCTCTATGATTTCCACAGGATGCTGGCAACCAAATCAGTACGTATATTGATCTCACTGACAGTGCAAAATGACATCTATATTTTCTCCTTACTCTGAAATTTGTTTCAAATAGTTTTTAAAGGTTTCTTCCTCCCTTCTCTCTTCCTTCTTCTCATCTTGCTCCTCTTTCTCCTTCTTGTCTACCTCTTCCTTTTTGTCACCTCCTTTTTTCTCCTTCTCCTCCTTCACCCTCTCTTTTTCTTCTTGTCCTCTTCTTCCTTCTTCTCATTCTTGGATGCAGAAAGGAAACAAAGGAACCATTAAAGCATTGGTATTCTTTTTATCTGGGCTTCATTGAAGAGAAAGAGGCTCTTGTTGCAACTGCGGAACACATCACTGGTGTGGCTTCAGAATTATCTGTGATACGTATATAAAAAATTTTGTAAAACTCTTTGTATTTATAAGACAGGCGCATTGGGCATGAAGAAAATGAAATCCCTGGAGCAATTGCAGATGTGGTAAAGTTTGCTCTTGGTGACCTTGAATTCACTTTGTGCAACATTCCTTTTCTAAATAGCTATTCTTTGTGGGATAGGAGCACGTACCACTCTCATGCTGCACTCTGATGGGACCCAGAATCACACTCCAGATAAGATGATTGTATTCTTCCAACTGATTTCTGCTGACCAGCTGATATAAACACTCATTTTCTCAAGCGTACATCTCAAATTCTTTTTTGGCACATGCAACCTGAAAAAAAAAAAAACTAAAATTAAATCAAAAAAATAAACAATTGAAGTATTTCTCATTAAGTGTCTGAAATATGAATGTGTTTATAACTAAAGAATTAAACTATTTGATAATGATAAAATACCAGCTTATATTTTAAGAAAATGTAAGGTAAGAAAAATTTGGATCATCAATGTTTGTTGGTATCCCTCAAATCATAGCACACTCTGGGAATAGCCAGATCATTCACATCATTCACCTTGCAGAGGGCTGCCCTCTGAAATAAATCCAAGATGAGCAAAACCTAAGGTAATTCAAATTTATATTTATATGAGGCCTACATAATGATTTACCATAAAATAAGATTCCTTAAATCTCTTTGTTACTTAATATGGAAAGTCTAGAATATTGATGTTTCGACACCAGGAGCTGCTAAAACTTACTAGACTCATAATTGGTTTTTGCACAATTAGTTTTTACTACATTTCTATTTTACTTATATTTCATGTGGAAGTATACTTCCACTTTAAACATTTCACGATATCTTAGCAAATGTACTTAGTACAAAATCTTCAATTGCTTCACTTTCTGTTGATACAGGTATCTATCTCCATGACCTCCTGGCTTTATCCCGTTAACTCTATCTATTAGAGCAGGGGTCATTGAATTCAATTTTAATTTTTGAAAAAAAAAGTACACTTTGTAAGGATTGATATTTTGTGACTCTTAATTCTTTTTAAAAGTTTTCCAGAGTTCAAAGAGACATTTCTTAACACAATTAAATGATTTGTAATTACCATATGGACCTATCAGACACCTTTATTAAAAAGGAGAGAGAGATGTATTGTGAGATCTTAATAATCTATTATGTTCTTCATAGACCATGAGACATTTTGCTGTTTCATAATCCTAGGAATTATTTTATCTTTACTCATCAATCATTTCCACTGTGTTAAAATAAATAAGATATAATCAAGAAAAACAATGAATCATCTAAGGAATGATACACAAGTGAAATTCAGTTTAACTGTTGTGTTCCAAAATTATTGGGCCAGTCACAATTTTTGTAGTTTGCTTTAGCTTTGACTCAACACAGTGAAAATTCTGAATGTTTATTTTCTTCTTATTATGTTGCCATAACATCAGAGGAAGATATTTCAAAGTAATTTGGTGAATGGGATGATGAAAACAGGCAGAGAATAGCATGATACACTATGTGGTGGTACGTCGGTAATATAAACTGAATTTTAGATAATGGCTTTTTAGGTTGGAGATAGCTCAGAAGAATTTTCTTAAACTCAACCCTAATGAATAAGGAATATATTTCTAAAGAAAAAAGGTAATGTGATTTTCTTCCCCAATTAAAATTGTACATATACAAGTGCACCCCTATATAATCAATAGGATGAATTTCATAACACAATTTTTGATAAAAAAAACCGTAAACATCCCATTTTGCTACAAAGATTTATGGCTATATTATTTCAATATATTTTATAGTATTTTATGCCAAAAGTTGCTGGCCATAAACATGTTTGCTATCATGACATTCTGATTAATTTTTAAGTTCATATTTTAATTAAAGAGTTTGGCAGATTATTTGCAAAAACTCTTAAACTGTTTTTGCTATTAAAGAAAAAGTACTCATTGGACTCAGTAAATGTTTTTGTCTATTTTTCTAGGCTTTTGTCTATTTTTGAGGGTTAAGCTGCATATATTTCTAATGGGAGCATTTATATGTTCCAAATTAAAACTTTCTGGCAAATCTATTTAAAGAGTTCTGCTTCTTCTTGCCAGTTAATATTAGTTAAGGGAAGAAAGGGTCCACAGGATGATCACTGCTATCCTTGAACCTATAGGATATGAAAAATGTTAGGGCAAAGGGCCCAAAGGAGTGGACAAAGATCCTGGAGTGACCCAAATTTTCTCTGAATGTATTTGGGTTTTCACAACATTTCCCATATTTATTTCATATGGAACATGTTACTGTTGAGTTTGGCATTTGAAAGACAAATGCTGCTAATCAAATTACCGACTAGTTGGTTTAAAAATTTTCCAACAATACTTTTTAGACCCTATTCCCCAGTTCATCCCAGGGCAGCAACATCAGCACTCATGGCAGCTAAAAGGTAATATAAAAAAATCTTTTGTTGTTTTATGAGCATGTGCCAAGCCAAATTCCCATTGTAAACCTACATGTCCAATTACCAGAATCACTATGTCAGTTCACGCTCAGTGCACATAAATTTTTCCTTATTTGTAGACTTGTAATTGCTTGCATTTAGCTCATACTTTTATCCAAGAAAAGAGACATAAAATTGTTTATTGATTATACACATCCAAGTAGGTTTCATTTAAGCTGCTGAATACAATTTATCAACCCAATTAAATCAACCATATAGCTATACTGAGTGGCAGAGGTCTAGATTCTCTTGATTATGTGGTACTAAAACACATCCACCAAGTTCCCAGTTCTAGTCATGTGTGTCAAGGACCTGTGTCATACAGATGGCTTAGTAAAATCACATCTACTTTGTTTTTATCTGGTAAGTTCTTTCAATCCTCAACTACAACTAGTAGTAATCAATTCAAAGTTTCAGAACTATTATGCCTCTAATCTGATCCAATCCCTTAGTTCCTGTTATAGATTTCTAACCTTTTTCTTTATGAGTGACCATTAGCATCCTATAACTCCTTTTTAAGAAAGGCAAACTGAGAGTCTAGCATTGAAATTATGTTCTCCTTTTTTCCAATTTTCTAGTTATTTGTTTGAATCATACTTGGATCATTATTTTCAAATGGATTTTATATAAGGAAGGGATATAGGAATACTTGCATATAGTAAAGTACACTATAGCAAGCAATACAGATGAACTTGACTTTTCTGATTTAAGATATTTTTTGGAGGACATATTGTGCATTGGGTTGTAGGCCAGTCTCCTGAGAAAGATAAAAAATAGCAACAGTGAAAACGGTAAGTCAGATGTCACACTGGAAGTTTATGGCAGACTTTAGCAATGTCTGGGGCCTTCCTTGTGGAAGGTCAAGCTCCATGGAGCTCAGGGAAGGATTCACAGGGAGGATGGCTGGTATCAGACACTACTGTTCAATTGAGCATCTGTCACGTTGGTCAACTTGCTCCTCCTCCCAGCTGTAGTGCTCTATCCTCTCTCGCTGGACTCCTGGGATTTCCTTTTATTTTCAGACCAGAGGCATCTTCCAACAATCCCTTGTATCTTAGAACAAAACCAATATTTCTTTGCAAGTCTCTCCTGCCTAGCTTTACTGTTCCTTCCTGGAAAAAAGAAAAATGCCTGTGATTTGGAGGCCTTTCTTGACAGAATTACTCTTATTCAGTTCATCTAAATGTGGATGTTACTCACTAAAACTCTTCTTCCTCTTGAAGGAACCCACATGTTACCTCACTCCCATTTCTTTCCACTGATGTCTTTTCTCTTCCTTTGAGACTCCATCCTTGCAGAGCTTAAAGGACCTGCAAATTTATCAGTAAGTACAGAGTTTAAAACAGTTTTTAAATTTGCAACTTTTATAAGACCAAAACAGAATGCCCAATAAATCTGGGTAGGAGCTGATTACTACATATAAATGCTTTACAGTTTATTAGAACACCTCTATTATTTTGTGAACTGCCATGCTTCTGATAGACAAGTGGAATGAATGTTAGATTCACAATCATTTCTCTGTGTGTTCATTTTACCTTTTAAAGAACCATGAGTGCTATATGTTGCAAGCTAATTAGTAAGAAATAGACCAGAGGAAGCAAGCCAGGACTTATTGGTGGCTGCCAATTTTAAAATGCAAACTTCACTCTATGTAAAATCCTAGAACATTCCTTTGTTTTTCACAGAATCTCAGGTTTGAGAAGAACACATGTTGCACAGGTAAACAGAAACCCACCTAGCCATAGCCAGTGTGGAAGGACAGACTCACACAACCACCTCACCATCAGACTTGAGCTTTGTTAGATCAGAGACCAGTTGTGTCCACCAAAGATTCCTAAATGAGACAGACCCAGAACAGGGAAGGTACATTAACATAAAGTGTGTTTAAGAGTCAGCTGAGGATCTTTATTTTCAAACCAAAGATTCCATGTTTTGTCATTTTCTACTAGCAGTAGATGACTAATGAGTAATTTGCAAGCAAGAAAATAAGAATAACTTTAGCAACTGCCAAACATGTAAAAGTGTTTTGTGAAAACTTCATCAAAAATTCAAACAAAACCACTTATATTCAATGTGCAAAAATCTGTCTCTTTTAGCTTATGTCTTATCATTCGATTATAAGATTTAAGATGAAGTAAGTCCTCTTCCTAGTGGAAGTCTGTATCTAGTCCATCTTGTCAAGGCTGTATTAGCTTTTAATTCATTACAAATATTTGGGTTGTTTGGGTTTTTCCTCTTGAATATAGGAAAAAAAATCAAAACAAATTTAATTCAGTAAAAATAAGCAGATATCTCAAGTGACAAATTGAAACACTTTTATTCCAGTTGCTATTCAAGAAATCTTGCTCTTAGTGTGGCTTCATTTGAATAAATGGCACATTCAAAGGTTTTGACCTAATTTGCCAAATTATAGAAATAAAAAACTAAGAATCTGGGAGGTGATAGGAGCCATTATGAATATTTTTGTCATTCCTTTTCTCTTGGTCTCTCATCTTTGAGTATAGTTCACCAAGGTTTTCTCTTTTAAACTATTTCTGTGCTTTTCCATTCTGGGAAAATCATTGTACTAATAGAAAAATATTTCTTAGTTGAAGTCCCAACTGAAACAAGTTTGGAACTAGAATATCTTTAAGAAAGGAAGACTATCACATTCCTAATTTTTTTTTCCCTGAATTAATTCCAGGGTATGTGACAACAGAGTTTTCTTATTTTGGAGAATTCCTAATGACTTAGGCTGAGTAATGAAAGGGGAAATCTGGGTACCCACTTTGACTCTACTCAGGTCAATTTGTTTATGTGAAAGAACAAACATAGAAAAGATCTGCTTTTGAAGGGGACCCAAACAATCCTTCTGATATGATTTTTTTTAAATACATAATTTAACCCTCAGCAACTACATTAAAGAAGGCATAATTAATAATTTCCTCTTGTATTTTGTATGTACTTCTATAGCATAGCACTAAATAGACTTTGTTTTGAAAGCTGCTATTGTACATTTTATTTAATTTTGACACCATGAACTACTATAATAGAAAAATACAATGCATATACAGGTCTATATGTGCAGTCTAGCTCAATTCCTAGTGAAGTCTAGGTGTTAACAAATAAAATGACTATGGATTTAAAGAGAAATGTTAGGGTTGAATATAGACTTTTTAATAAAAGAAAACTAAAATACTACACTCAGAACACCACTTCTCTCAATAAATTTTAAAGTCTTACTTTGCTTTGGATTCATCAGAGAAGAAACCCTGACTTGAATTATTTGCTTCCATAACTTCTTGATTCTATCAGCAATGATATACATCAAAGGGGATTTACAGTTTCTTAACACATGCTATTTGAAATGCATCTCATCTCGGCCAATGTGGTTTTTAAATGCTTTATTTTTTCCTACATTGTTTTCAAAGAATCCTATAATTTAGTATATAAAAACATAAAGAGCCAACAATAAGATAAAATTGATATTAGCTGAACTAACTATAGTTTAATTAGCTATTTTTCCTACTTCCTTCAGTGGAGATATGCCTACAGAAATAGTAACATTTTCATTAGAAGCGAGAGACCTCAAAGTGAAACCATATGTCCCACTGAAGCTAGTCCTTAAGCTCAGGAAATACCAATTATCTTTGTTGTTGTTTTTTGCTTTTAACTCCTAAAAATTTAAACATGGTTTTGCATTCCAGTTTGGCAACTACATGTAATTCTCCATCAATGTCACTTATTTCTGTGCCTTTAATCTTTTTTTTTTTTTTAGTTAGGTTTGATGTTTCCTCAAAGAATTTTTTTTTCTGAATGAAAGAGAAAATGTGATTTTAGTTCACACTGTTTAGTTTTGTATATTTTCTCACATACTCAAGCTGACTGTGAGCAGGATTAGAAATACCTTCTGTTCTCTGTGTAAAATAAGTTATAGAGATTCTTAAGACTGTTCATCTATTTTGAATTTTGTGACTATTTTAGGGACCAGAATGTCCTATTTCTTGAATATAAATTTACCACAAATTATGTTCACATCAGTTCTAAGAAATAATACAAATAATTAGAAATAAAAAAATGCATGACATTGCTGATCCTCCCTGGATGATGTTTTACAATTCTCTTTGCTAAAATTTCCTGACTAATATATCTAAAGTAACTCAGTTCTGACCTTTCTTTGCCTTTAAAATTTTTTTGTGGGCCCATAGATATTCATCCATTCAAAAGTATTTATTGACTATATGAGAAATGTGGTGGTGGAGCATTCTCTCTCTCTCTCTCTCTCTCTCTCTCTCTCTCTCTCTCTCATCTGTACACTACTGTTATGGGACAGTGAAGGGCTTGCATTTATTTTTCTATCATTCATTCTCCTATTTTCACATAAACCAAAAGGTGGCACATAACATAAATTTCATCTGCAAGCTACTCTTGTCCTGCTTCTGATGCAGGATGTCAGTAGTTTTCAATGATATAGATTTTGAAATCTTATGTTTAGCCATTCAGAAACAATCTAATCTAATGACAATCACTAACTTTGATATAGTAACATTCAATTTGCCATTTGCTCTTCACAGATAGTACTTGATTTAATTCTCACTAAAATATGATGGTTTGGGTTTGTTATCCTTTCCTCTTGGATGCTATATGTGGGTAAAGTCACCCAGTTAGGATGGAGTAGAATTGGTGCCAAACCTAGGAGGAGTTTTGACTTTGGACTCTATTGTTTTCCTTCTTATGATCTCCTCTGTCTCTGAATTACTAGTGTGAGACCTTCCAGTAAAATTTAAGAAAATGAGAAAATAAATTTGATGCCTGCCTTGATAAGTATGTTTAATATGTAAATCTTTTAGATTTTAGTTTCTTAATCATCTGATCATAGTTATTTTTAACTTACCTCTTTTGTACTTCATTCATTATGGATCTGACCATGGATCATAGAACTTTAAAAATATGGGGAGGCTTAGATAGGATTATGCTCATCATTCATGTCTACAATCAAGTTATGCATGAGGTGTTGTTATATGTGTATAATGCAAGAGAAGACAATCTGGCTCTTGTGTCAACAGAGCTACCAACCAAAGGCAGGCAGTCTGCAGTGTGGAGGAAATGTATGCGATTCAGTTTTTCTTTTGCAAAATAGTGTAAGTCCTCCACCCTGTTTCTTTAGGTCGTCCTGAGGATCTGATGAGCTGCTGTGTGTAAATCACTTTCTAAATGTAAAGTGTTAGAAAATAGAACCTGTTATTATGATGTATACTGATAGTGAGATTGCCACAATATTTTATTGCTAGATAGCACAATTGCTTCTTACAGTTTCAAATGCAGGGAATATATATTTTTTTTAAAATACAGTTTTGTGTGTGTGTTAAAAGAAGGCAAACTGACACTTAGTAATGAGCAGAACTGGGAAAATAGTACAGGCTGCTGGCCTCCTAAAGAAATTTAGCTTGTGTGTTAAATTTACTTTAAAAATTAATGAGAGTGTTGGAGTTCATAGTTAACCCTCATTAGAGCTCCAACTGGATAGACTAGGAAAGGGACCAACTGCTACCTATAAGCACGTTTTTCAGATTTCTGTTTCACAAAATAGTTTTAAATCCCTAGCTCTTAAGGGGGGAAAAAAAATCTTCCAAGCTTGCCAGCCGCTCAGAGCAGTATGAAACAAAATGGAGGTGGAAGGACAAAGCCTTTCAGGATCGAGCAGAGGCCATGTAAACAGATGTGGGTGCAGTGAATAGAAAAGGTTGAATAGTTGCTTTGTTTCTTGCTCTCTGTTTGTGCCACAGAGGGTCCTCTCTATACAAGTCTTTCTGGCAGATGATGTGCCACATCACTCTTCTGCTGTAGAAACATACAGAACCAGATATTTGCTAAACATGGGCACCCTTAGCTCTTGGCTCTATTTATTTTAATTAATGTTTATTTTAATGAATGTTTCATATAAGACCAAACACTTATGGTAATTTTGAAAGAGAATTTGTGAAGAACATAATTGAAAAGCCAATGTAATTTTGCTTTTTCATCTACTGACAGATAACCATCAGTCTAAGGCTGCACTGTACAAAGAAAACTAGTGTATGTGAATTTTAAAAATTTGCATCCATCATGGACAGGCATTAAGTGACATTACAGCTAAAGTGGGGGAGGTATCTTCATAACAAAAATATTTCCGAAGAGCAGTCTTGTTATGAATGTGGGCAACAGTGTTGAACTGAGAAATGTAGCCTTTCCTCTATTCTTAAAGATTTAGATAGAAAACTACAGGCTATTGTTGAAGTACTCTACACATGTCCATTGATTTATTTCATGAGGAACTGTTATTGTTGCTTACTTGTAAAAGGTCACAGACACCAGAATTTGGAAATCTGCCCAGGTTCCTGTAAATATCCCCTGAGGACTGGCATTTGTGGTCCAACACACCACACTGAGAGTGGGTGGGTGTGTGGAGATGTGGGTGGTGGTTGAGAGGTGCGGGATGCCTGCTCTACTTTTTATTATGCTCCTATTCTGAGCCAAATAAAATCAACATCAGCCCCTAAGGCCAGTAGTAGCCTACAGCAGTAAAGCATAAAAAGCTCCTTCATAAATGTATATGGTCATATTCAACTCTTCCTCTGCAGTAGATTTTTATTTCATATGGAACAGAACAAATGAGTCTCCTGAAAGCCAGAGAATTTACAGCTTGAATTTACTATTCTTCTAGCATGGTGTTAACTTCGCTAATACAAATGTTGTGTCTACTTTGCAGAAATTCTGCACTGAAACAAATCATGCACACCCAAGTCCAAGAAAGGGGTACAACTCCCCACCTAAAAAAAAAAAAAAAAAAAAAAAAAAACACAGGGAAGATGGATGAAATTGAGAAGGTGCCCTTTTTTTGAGTGGCATGATGACTAATGAATAATAAAAATACATTATCTTAGAAACTGCAGTTAACTTATAGATCCAGAGGATTCCACCAGGAACTCCTGCATCTTTTTGTGTTATCCAAATATTGTTCTTTCATCAGTGACTTAATTTGTGTAAGTGTGTAGAATAATTCTTTAGGAGGAAGGGTTGGGGAAAGAGGATGATCCTTTGGGAATTTATCTGGTTTTTCCTTCTGTGTTTAAATACTTGCCCAATTCTGAAGATGTTTGGAGCTATTTAGAAGTGTGTAAATAAGGTAACTTACTTCTGCAATTTCTTGCCCTGTTTTGCACTCTGACTTTGTGTGTGATAAAATAACATGATTGGAGAACAAAACTAAAAAAAAAAAAGCATATCAAAAATCAAGGGAAGGAGAGGAGGGACAGGGACTGAGAGAGAGTTTAATAGGCCCTCTGTGAGCGCCCTCTTTTCTCTACCTAAGAGGAGGCCGCCCCACAGCCTTTCCTTCAGTCCTCCCTGACAGGACTGGGGGCCCTTCTATACATGCCCCTGTCTCATGCATTCATGGAACCGCGGTGACACCATGGCTCCTTTTGTTTGGAGCCAGATAATTGCCCGCTCCTTCTCTCAGCTGCCATATGGTGCAGTGGAGACCAACTTACAAAGACAGACAGGGAGAGTGAGGGAGTGAAAGAAGGAGGGAAGAGAGAGCATGGAGCGGCAGCAGATGAAACTGATTCATGTTCAGCGTTGATGGGGCCAGTGGGCAGGGTGGGACTGGGAAGGCAGAGGGTAAGGGCGGGACGAGCAGGGAGTCCGCCCAGGCGGATGTTCTTGGAATAGGAAACTTCACAGATGAGCAACCCGGCTGCTTCCTGTGGGAGGCTGGCTCTGCTAATTCTCCAAATATGGCACTTAAAATGGAATACGGATGCTACACTCATTTATATTTTGGTCTTAGTATTAAAATTATTTCCATTATTCCTAATTGTCCGTGCTGCTTACTTTATCATCATTATAATAGTTAATTCTCCCATATCTGTGCCACATATTATTTAATATTTTTTAGAGCTTCTTTCTTCACAAATTTCAATGTGCACGTGTTTCTCCTTAGCAAGCAGATTCTATCCCAAACAGTTCTATCAACACCATATTCTATTTCTACGACATTTGGGAGCCTGCTTTTTCCAGGAGTCTGGAGTGTCTTGTGTTGGCATAATTTGTGTTTTTTATTTTTATTTTCATTTTTTTGGGAGGTGGGAACCATATGAACACTAATTTGTAGGTGTGTTTATACTGATTTTTAGATTTTAAAGCTAAAATGACCTGAGCCCACTATGCAAATACATTTTGACACTTTCAAAATATTTGTATTGATTATGGCAAAATTTTTGGTGTTCCCTCTATTTTCTATGTTATATAATTGCTACTATATTGATAATGTTTCATGAGTCAAAAGAGGCTGAGGTACACCACTTGTATCATAAGGATAGCTTGATAGTTTGTGTTATTTCATCAATGAAACAGCAAGTAGTGCCACTATTTTATATTCCATATAATGACATGCTTATGTGACATAAGAGGATATCACTTGAAAATGCTAATTATTAGTATACTGACTCTAAGGCATATTTAAACATCATCAAATAATAGGGGAAGATAAGTAAGTCATCATGTATTTCAGATAAAATTAGTTATTCAACTGCTTGTAAAGGATACTACCTTGTCTGCTCCAATCCTGTTTTCACTTGACAGTCAACACACCACACTCTATCAATTTTTATTCTGCTTATTCACCCTACAGTTAGTTTATATTACTGATCATTCCTAAATTCTCCCTTAAACTTGAAATGTACCAGAGCTCAAACTTAGGACTTATTTTTATCTCTATCCATGCTTACTTCTTTGAGGATCTTATCTAATTTTATGGCTTAAATATTACCATAGAATGACAATATCCACACTCACATCTCCTGGACTCTTGACTCAGTCTTTCCAGCAGCCATGTTTGTATGAAAGGCACCTCACACAAAACTACATTCTTTTTTTTTTTAATTTTTTATTGCGGGTTGTTCAAAACATTACAAATTTCTTGACATATCATATTCCACACTTTGATTCAAGTGGGTTATGAACTCCCACCTTCACCCCATACACAGATTGCAGAATCACATCAGTTACACATCCATTGATTTACATATTGCCATACTAGTGTCTGTTATGCTCCGCTGCCTTTCCCACCCTCCACCATCCCCCCTCCCCTCCTCTCCCCTCCCCTCCCCTCCTCTCTCTCTACCCCCTCCACTGTATAACTCTGAGGGTCTCCTTCCATTTCCATGCAATTTCCCTTCTCTCTCCCTTTCCCTCCCACCTCTCATCCCTGTTTAATGTTAATCTTCTTCTCATGCTCTTCTACCCTACTCTGTTCTTAGTTACTCTCCTTATATCAAAGAAGACATTTGGCGTTTGTTTTTTAGGGATTGGCTAGCTTCACTTAGCATAATCTGCTCTAATGCCATCCATTTCCCTGAAAATTCTATGATTTTGTCATTTTTTAATGCAGAGTAATACTTCATTGTGTATAAACGCCACATTTTTTTAATCCATTCGTCTATTGAAGGGCATCTAGGTTGGTTCCACAGTCTTGCTATTGTGAATTGTGCTGCTATGAACATCGATGTAGCAGTGTCCCTATAGCATGCTCTTTTTAGGTCTTTAGGGAATAGACCAAGAAGGGGAACAGCTGGGTCAAATGGTGGCTCCATTCCCAGCTTTCCAAGAAATGTCCATACTGCTTTCCAAATTGGCTGCACCAATTTGCAGTCCCACCAGCAATGTACAAGTGTACCCTTTTCCCCACATCCTCGCCAGCACTTGTTGTTGTTTGACTTCCTAATGGCTGCCAATCTTACTGGAGTGAGATGGTATCTTAGGGTGGTTTTGATTTGCATTTCTCTGACAGCTAGAGATGTTGAGCATTTTTTCATGTACTTGTTGATTGACTGTATGTCCTCCTCTGTGAAGTGTCTGTTCAGGTCCTTGGCCCATTTGTTGATTGGGTTGTTTGTTCTCTTATTGTCTAATTTTTTGAGTTCTTTGTATACTCTGGATATTAGGGCTCTATCTGAAGTGTGAGGAGTAAAGATTTGTTCCCAGGGTGTAGGCTCCCTATTTACCTCTCTTATTGTTTCTTTTGCTGAGAAAAAACTTTTTAGTTTGAGTAAGTCCCATTTGTTGATTCTAGTTATTAACTTTTGTGCTATGGGTGTCCTATTGAGGAATTTGGAGCCCGACCCCACAGTATGTAGATCGTAGCCAACTTTTTCTTCTATCAGACGGCGTGTCTCTGATTTGATATCAAGCTCCTTGATCCATTTTGAATTAACTTTTGTGCATGGTGAGAGAAAGGGATTCAGTTTCATTTTGTTGCATATGGATTTCCAGTTTTCCCAGCACCATTTGTTGAAGATGCTATCCTTCCTCCATTGCATGCTTTTAGCCCCTTTATCAAATATAAGATAGTTGTAGTTTTGTGGATTGGTTTCTGTTTCCTCTATTCTGTACCATTGGTTCACCCGCCTGTTTTGGTACCAGTACCATGCTGTTTTTGTTACTATTGCTCTGTAATATAGTTTGAAGTCTGGTATCACTATACCGCCTGATTCACACTTCCTGCTTAGCATTGTTTTTGCTATTCTGGGTCTTTTATTTTTCCATATGAATTTCATGATTGCTTTCTCTATTTCTACAAGAAATGCCGTTGGGATTTTGATTGGCATTGCATTAAACCTATAGAGAACTTTTGGTAATATCGCCATTTTGATGATGTTAGTTCTGCCTATCCATGAACAGGGTATATTTTTCCATCTTCTAAGATCTTCTTCTATTTCTCTCTTTAGGGTTCTGTAGTTTTCATTGTATAAGTCTTTCACCTCTTTTGTTAGTTTGATTCCCAAGTATTTTATTTTTTTTGAAGATATTGTGAATGGAGTGGTTGTCCTCATTTCCATTTCAGAGGATTTGTCGCTGATATACAGGAATGCCTTTGATTTATGCGTGTTGATTTTATATCCTGCTACTTTGCTGAATTCATTTATTAGCTCTAATAGTTTCTTTGTAGAGCCTTTTGGGTCTGCTAGGTATAGAATCATGTCACCTGCAAATAGTGATAATTTAAGTTCTTCTTTTCCTATTTTGATGCCTTTAATTTCTTTCATCTGTCTAATTGCTCTGGCCAGTGTTTCGAGAACTATGTTGAACAGAAGTGGTGAGAGAGGGCATCCCTGTCTTGTTCCAGATTTTAGAGGGAATGCCTTCAGTTTCTCTCCATTCAGAATGATGCTAGCCTGAGGCTTAGCATAGATTGCTTTTACAATACTGAGGTATGTTCCTGTTATCCCTAGTTTTTCTAGAGTTTTGAACATAAAGGGATGCTGTACTTTGTCGAATGCTTTTTCCGCATCTATCGAGATGATCATATGGTTCTTATTTTTAAGTCTATTGATGTGGTGAATAACATTTATTGATTTCCGTATATTGAACCAGCCTTGCATCCCAGGGATGAATCCTACTTGATCATGGTGCACAATTTTTTTGATATGTTTTTGTATCCGATTCGCCAGAATTTTATTGAGGATTTTTGCATCTAGGTTCATTAGAGATATTGGTCTGTAGTTTTCTTTCTTTGAAGTGTCTTTGTCTGGTTTAGGTATCAGGGTGATGTTGGCCTCGTAGAATGAATTTGGAAGTTCTCCCTCTTTTTCTATTTCCTGAAGTAGCTTGAAAAGTATTGGTATTAGTTCCTCTTTAAAGGTTTTGTAAAACTCTGCTGTATACCCATCCGGTCCTGGGCTTTTCTTAGTTGGTAGTCTTTTGATGGTTTCTTGTATTTCCTCAATTGATATTGGTCTGTTTAGGTTGTCTATATCCTTCTGACTCAATCTGGGCAGATCATATGACTTAAGAAATTTATCTATGCCTTCACTATCTTCTAATGTATTGGAGTATAAGGATTCAAAATAATTTTTGATTATCTTCTGTATTTCTGAAGTGTCTGTTGTGATATTGCCTTTTTCATCCCGTATGCTAGTAATTTGAGTTCTCTCTCTTCTTCTCTTCGCTAGCATGGCTAAGGGTCTGTCGATTTTGTTTATTTTTTCAAAGAACCAACTTTTAGTTTTGTCAATTTTTTCAATTGTTTCTTTTGTTTCGATTTCATTAATTTCAGCTCTGATTTTAATTATTTCTTGCCTTCTACTTCTTTTGCTGTTGTTTTGCTCTTCTTTTTCTAGGATTTTGAGATGAAGTATGAGATCATTTATTTGTTGTTTTTCTTCTTTTTTTAAGGAATGAACTCCTAGCAATGAATTTTCCTCTTAGAACTGCTTTCAATGTGTCCCATAGATTCCGATATGCAAAACTACATTCTTGATGTGTACTCACTTAACCTGCTTCTCCCACTGGCTTCCCCAGTTACTTAAGGACAGTGCTAACTGGTCCGTCTCTCCACCCCAAATTCTAGAAATCATCACTTGTCCTCTTTTGCTCACACCAAATACCCACTCTATCAGTAATTCCTGTTGATTTTACCCTCAAAATACATCCAGAGTCTAACCACTTTTTGTTAATTTTAATTGTAATCATATTGGCCAAGTCAACATTTTTTAAAATTATTTGAATAATCTATTTAATGGTATCACAAGTTTCATTCTTACCCTTATACTACATTTGCAATAAAACAGCCAGGGCATCTTTGAAATAATTTTTATGTCATTTCTTGTCCTTCTGTGTAAAAAATAGCCAGGGAATCTTTGAAATAATTTTTATGTCATTTCTTGTCCTTCTGTGTAAAAAAACTTGTAAACAACCTGGCTGGGGATATAGTTCAGTTTGTAGAGTGCTTTCCTTGAATGTTCAAGGCCATGGGTTCAATCCCCAGCACCACCAAAAACAAAAAAAGAAAGTCCTAAAACCTAGATGCCATTCAACAAATGAATGGATCAAGAAAATATGGTACGTATACACAGTGGGCTATTATTATTCAGCCTTATAAAAAGAATGAAATTATGGCATCTGCAGGTAAATGGATGGAACTAGAGAATATCATGCTTAGTGAAATAAGCCAATCCCCCCAAACCAAATGGTGAATGTTTTCTCTAATAAGCAGATGCTGATCCATAGTGGGATGGGGGGATAGGGAAAAATGAAGGAGCTTTGTTTTTTGGAGAGGGGAGAGAGGGGAGGGGTGGGGCTTAGGGGATGGGAAGGATGGTAGGAGGAGACAGACATTATTACCCTATATACATGTATGCTTGCACTACTGGGGTGAATCTGTACCATGTACAGCCAGAGGAATGAGGAGTTGTGCTCCTTTTGTGTACAGTATGTCAAAATGCATTCTACCATAAAATAAATAATAATTTTTTAAAAAAAAATCAAAAAACAACAAACCTGGTTACCAATGAGCTTTTGATTCTTGTCTGAGCCAAACTGGCTTCTTTCCTATTCTGAAAATGTACAAGTAACATTCAGTTTCAGGACCTTTCTAGAATCTACTCTTTCCAAGATTTGCTCACTTCCTCCAAGAGTTTTCTCGTGACATCTTCTTGATGAGAACTTCTCTGATTTGCCATTAAACTATCAACCACGCACTAAGTACACATTATCCCTCTTCTGTGTGTAATTTTTTCCCATACCACTTATCACTTTCTGAGCTCCAAGTTAAGAAAACAAATCATCCTATGAGTACAGTAGCACCAGACACTAGAGTCATTGATAGTAGGTGATATGTTTTCATGTGAAATCTAAACAATAATCACCATATCTAATTTCTATCAGAAACAGACTAGCCAAAAAGAAATAAGTGATTTAATGTTCTTTCTGCCAAAATCTATATGATCCATCAAAATATATAATTCTATTATTCTTTTTTCTCACCCGTTTCCAAAAGAAAAAAAAATCAGTATGTCAGATGCCAAGAAATACATCTACAGAGTATTTCCCAAACTGAACTGATCTTAATGTAAAAGGCAAAATACTAATAAAGGATAAAAATTAAAATTAATATTTTTAGAATATTAATGAGAAAAGAAGTGATATTTAGGAAAATAAAAATAGCAATCTAGATTTGTCTCTTACCTCTAAAAACAAGTACTGTATTTCACTGCATAATTGTTGCCATTGCATTGACATATATTCATGAGCATTCTGTGTCTCCTAATCTTGCACCAAAGACAGTTTAGTGAGAAATAATTTTAAGTAATACTGGCAAAATTAAAAAAATTCACATAATTCTTTTGCAAAAAGAAGATTGGCATAAGATCTGTTAATGATTATGCCCTGAAATATAGTAACTTAAATGAAAAACTTGGAAATAAAACTTTAGTTTCACCATTATAACCAAAGCATTTGACAAATGATAATACATGGTATTCCTCTGTTTAGAAGTAGACAAAGATTCTAACTGGCCTATTTTTTGTCCTTATTTCTTGTATTTTGTGATCAATATGTATTGCAAAATCTTGCTGTGGGTATATTCTCTAGTGAAAAATTACTCAAAACATGTCAGAAGATCATTTGAAGTCAATACAATCAAATAAAGTCATCAGAGATGTTACTTTTACAAACTGAAAAGCCTGGCCCTTGGGGTCAGCAGTGTCTCTGTTCAAAAGTTTGGATGCCTTAAGTGTTTCATGAAGGTACTTAATTATTCTGAGTTTCTGTTTCCTCATCTCTTAAATAAGAATAATAATATCTAACTCAAATCATTGTGGTGAGAGGGATAAAAATGTGTCCAAGGCACACATAGAATGCTCACAAAATGTGTATTTATTATTGGTATTAATGTAATAAAATTTTGATTGATAGGCAAAAGTTAGAAGTTTAGAATACATTTTTAGTCATTTGTTTTGTTTTAAAATTTAGAAGAAAGATTTTAATTTTATTTTACATCAATTACTCTTTAATGGTTTTAGCAGACTAATAAAAAGAGAAAATAATAGTGGGATATCTGGCACCTAGGTCATCACTGTAACATGTTTCTTCTCAAAAGAATCTTGAAATATACAAAATCTTTACTGATAGCACATAAAGATAAAGTGACCTGACCCCAGTCTAATGTTTCCCAGGGGATGAAGTTTGGGTGTGGAGAGACATTCAGCTCCAAACACACCACAGCAGAAGGCCTGGGATGGATTTGCGGATGGATGGCAATTACTGATAGGAATGGTGATGCTGATTTGGGATTACAGGCTCCTTCCCGGATGGCTCCCTTTGCATGTCTGCTTTTTATTTGTGTAGTTGTTATCTAGATTTTGTCTAATCTATCCACTCCTCTTCTCTGCTTGTTGAATTATTCTGGTGCTGCTGCTGTGTTTCAGCACATGAATGCCTCGCCAAGTGGTTGGCACATGACCCATCTCCCCTCCCTACCTGTAATAGTCTTCCTCTACCTCACCCCACATAAACCATCTCAGCCGCCATGATCTAACCTGGGCAAATGACCAGACCGATGTGTCAAAGATGTCAGAAGAACGACATTTTGAGGCCTTATTATTGGGGAAACCCACTACAATCATGTAGCATGTCCTACTAAATTCTATGTACAAGGTTGTAGAGGAGGAATTTTAATTGACTTCCCTTATTTAATATTTGTACTAGCTTGTAGGACATATATTGGTCTTCCCATTTATTAGCCACTGGAACATAAGTGATTAAAATATGTTGTTCCACAAAGAAATAATAAATGTTGGAAGTGACGAATATGCTAATAAGCCTGATTTAATTATTACACGATGCACACAAGTATCATAATGTGACATTGTATCCCATAAAGATAAATAATCATAACCCACCAATTAAAATGAAAACAAAATCTTGTTTCAAATCATATACCTAATACAAAAAGAGAAAGGCACATATCTTATGACTTCAACTCCAGGCAATTCCACTACCCAAGTTTATCAAATAGGACCTATAGACAATAAAAATATTATTTTATCTTGAAAGATCATATTGCTCAGTCATTTTGGAAGTTGGATGCCCCAGTGCATTATACAACTTAAATTTAGAGTTCTGATTTCCTTTCTCCATACTATTCTGTAGAGCATCTTGGCCTTCTTGGCTCACTGATTAGTTTTAGCCATGCATTATTACATAATTTAGGTCTAAATAAAAGTGCAACTGATAAATTACAATTAAATCTTGAATCATTGGCCATCTTTAATTTTAACATACTATTTTTAATTAAAATACAAAGAAATATCACTTGAGCTATGTCATAGAACAAAAAAGGGCTAGTTGTGAAGTGCAGGCTTATGGAATTTATTTGAGGAAGTGCTCTGCCAAGTTCATTTTCACCCATAGGGACTTTATGTTGTTTTTACTGCACACATGGGAAAATATCTGTTCTTATTTCTCAGATGTCACTGGGGACGTCACAGTTCTTCTACAGTTTCGAGTATTTTCCTCCTTAAGAAATGAATGGGTAAAGGGTGAAAAATGTAAACATGAAATTCGGTAGAGAAAAGAGTAGAAGAGGTGAGGAACTTGGTAGTCAACAAAGTGCTGAGGTTTAAAGAGCATCCTCTTGTTGAAATCCTAGGTCCAAAATTTGTTACTAGTAGGACCTTGGGCCTCTTTGAACTTCATTGTTCTTGTTTCAAAACCAGTATCTTAATAGTATTTGAAACCCTCAACAATAGTAAAAATGCTCAAATTAATACAGTTAGTGTGAAAATGTGAGTGAAATAGAAATGCTCAATAAGCACTGGTTTATTTTCTTCACACATCTGTGCTTATTTTCCCAATTACTGTATAAATTCCCACAGAGCAGGATCTTCATTTTAACATTCTGTATCAAACAAGGTTTAGCAAAGTGTTGCTCACATAGCAATCACTGGGTAAGTGAAACAACACGAAAGGAATGTAATAACAAGAGGTGGTTGGAGAGGAAAAGGGACTCACATGCTAGGATATCTCTGGAAAATTCTCTCCATTTGGACAATGCTTTGCTTAGTTGAATTACTCAACAATTGTAACATCAAATAAAGTAAATTTTTCTTCTTCAGCCTGTTCAATAAAGTATCTTACTCCAAAGAGCACCTCTCCCCCACCCCCACCAAACTATGCATTTTCTTCTTTAATTAATCAAAATAAATATTTAAAAAATGGGAACATTTGTGCACCAAGAAACAGGGATTACTACATCACCCATAACACATACACACACACACTCACACACACACACACACACACACACACATGCTTTCAACGTTTTCATAAACTCCTTTCTCTAAAAAAATCTCATTTGAAACTCAAACCATATTGGGGAAATTCACAAATTAACTGAGGTGAAATAATTGCTTTCATTTTCCTCTGTTTTTCCAGGAGGGCTGACACATGCTGAGATGAGGAAATATGACCTCCTCCACGTGTTTTCCATGAGGAATATGTTTGCTCTACAGCCACTGAGTTAAAAGCAAGCTTCATTCCCTCGTGTACAAAGGTAATTTGGAAAAGGAGCCAGAGGAGTCAGGGTTGCTATTTCTCAGTCTGCTTTAGCCATCGACAAGCTATTTTTATACCAACCGCAGAGATGTTCAGGTGAGGTAGATACCCCAGAGAATACAGGGGAAACACATTCACATGAGTATTATGTTATGCTTACTCACTTATTCAAATACCATAATTCTCATTTCAAGTTTAAACCAACTTCTAGACCATTTGATCTAGTGCCTGAATCTAATCATGCTTTCACCATCCGGGTATTCAGAAAGGAAACCTGAGTGAGAATTGTCCTTTGCTCTTACTTGAATACAGTAATGAGGGTGCCATCTCTGTGCTCTGGACTCACTGAGGTATCCCTTTCTGTGACAAATACCCAAGTAGCTTAATGAGGTCAGCGTTCCTACTTGTCTAATTAATTTTTATTTTCTGTTTTTTACCCTGTTAGTTTCCACTGGGATGTCTATTTGAAAAACATTGTTCATTATTAAATATAGAGTAAAAGTTGTCCCTATCTCCATAGTTGAAGGCATTAAAGGATGTATATAGCTTTCAGTGAGATTATAAATAAATGGATCATTCTTTCAAAGGTATTGAGTAAACTTGAGTTTCTGGGGGTTTTTTGTTTGTTTGTTTTTGGTTTTGTTATGTGGTACTGGGGATTGAACCCGGAGGTGCTTTATCTCTGAGCCATATCTCCAGATCTTTTCTTTTATTGTTTATTCTGAGAAAGGGTCTGGTAAGTTGCTGAGGCTGACCTCAAACTTGTGATCCTCCTGCTTTAGCCTCTTCTCACTAGGGTCTCAGGCATGCACCACTGTGCCTGGCTGAATTTATGTTCTGAAAAATACTTGTTACTGTATCTTTATTTTTATTTGTATTCTTTTTTATTTATTTTCAGAGCTATAGATCAACCCAGGGCCTCACATATGTTAGGCAAGTGTTACAGCTCTGAGCTCCACACCCAGCCAGTCACTTGGATTTTTAGAAGCTGTCTGTGTAGTCTGATCAAAGTGGCACCCAATCTGTTAACCATAATAGCTCTTTAAGACTTGGATTTCTAAAAATTGTTCCTAAACTTCTTGAGAAAGAGACCTCTAACCTTAAAGATATTAATATTAAATGTGAAAATATAGACTCTCTGCTAACCATGCAAAGAAGCAAATGTCTTCTAAATGCTTAAATCAAAGGATCCCTTTGATTATACATTTCTATACAAGACTTTTAAAACAGTTCAAACCTCCCTAAAAAACAACCTTTTTAAAAAAAAAATGAAGTTATCCCTTGAAGTGCTACTTTTCCTCTGAGCACAGGTAGATATTTATGCAATTGTTTGTCCAGTGCCCAAACTGTGAACATATTCTATGTAATGGGCAAAATCCACCACTCTAAGGAAATTTCAAAGCAAGGCAGTTTAGAATGATAAATGTCACCTCAACAATTTGCACAAGTTTTGGAAGCGTGTGGTTTTCACTCTGAAGTTCATACTGTAAGACATAACTAAGGACAACATTAAAGGGGCATTTCTCTTTCCACTTTTTTTTTTTTAAGAGTTTATGACTGACTATTTCCAACATCATTCTGCTCTAGCTGCCTGGTTAATGGCAGTAGCTGCCTGCTAGCAATTTGTTGGTTTATAGCAATTGCAAAAAATACTACTTGAAATGAGACTTCCATTTCATTATTCTGTTCCTAATGCCAAAGCCTGTTGTGGCTATATTCTTTAAACCTGCCTTTCATTACTGCATAGGAGGCCAGTATTATATGTCTGAGTATATGTCCTGTAGTCTGAACACAAACTTTTCAATCTCATCTTTAATGCATTGAAGCTAACCTGAACTTTGGATTAGCATATGTTTGAAGTCTCAATAATTGAAAGGCTTTTATGCCTACTAGCCAAAATTATTTTTCTTTTAGACATTGAGATAAGAAACAGACCAACTTCTTGAGAGAATTGAATATGAAGTCTTTTAGATTTGTCCATCTTCTTCCCAAGCAGGAGCCTCTCTTGACGAACAACTTCCTCCTGGCCTCCCAGCCCCTGCCTGCCCCTCCTTGCAACTCTAAACTGAAACCAGATTTTAAAAATACAAACCAAGGCTTTAGGATGAGATTCAGCGCTCATACCATATAAATCTTCAAGAAATGTTGAAAATGGGGGTGCGCAAGAAGGAGGATTGTTTTTTATGGGCTTGCAGATTTTAATGTTAAAACTGAAGCAGAGCAAGTACATTCTTCATAAAACTACAATTTGGTGACCTCTGACCTTTTCCTCATCCGGTCCCCAAGAGTTCCTCATTCCAATAGCAATAGCATAGGGCTAAAGAAAAGAGAAGAAAAAAAAGATGCACATTTACAAGAATTTAGCTTCTGGCAAGAATCAAATTAAATAATTCACTTCCTGGCTCATGGTTTACATGACCTATCTTCCCTTGCTTTTTCTCTCTCCCACCCTCCCCCTCTCCTCTTCACAGCAAGAGGCAGTTTAACCATTGCTTTGGCTGCTTCCTGCTTCCTTTGCTTTCTATTTTCAAATTCATGGGAATGGAATCTGCTCAGAACTCAATATTCACCCACCCCTCCACACCACATTGTTCAACTACACCAGCCACCTTCGACTTAGAAAAGAGTTAGCTGAGTTAACTAAATAAGAATGTATCATAAAATATCAGCTGTGTTAATCCCATGTGGTGCCTGGGGGTATTCCTTGCTCTTTGAAGATGTTCCATGAAAAACTGGTTTTATGTTCAGGTCTAATTTTCTTTTGGGGCATAAAATATATGGTTTCACATTTAATTAAGGAATTATTTCAGCTTATGATTTTTAGTACTAGGTCTATTTCTTGTATTTTATTATTTTAATAACTCCAGGAAAAATCTCACTCAGTATGAATAATCAATTTTCAATATTTGTCCTATCAGGAAATGGGAGAGTGGACTTTCCAGTGAAAAGTGAGAAACAAAACTAAGTCCAGTTGAATCTCAGTTTATAAATTCTATGTATCCTTGAAACCTTAGGAACAACACAAAAGAGGATCACACTAGTAAATGTTGACAAATTATTTAGATTTTTATTTTTAAGTGAATAGGATTCCTAAGTAATTTCTTAGTTTGAGGAATTTTTCCATTACAAGTAAATTACATACTTTAAAAAATGGGATCAAAAGAAAAGGAGCAACAACAATTTAACTCTGCAATTATATTTATTATATTCTTATATTACCCATATCAATTTATTTTTCAAATTGAAATGTGAAGACACCTGTTTATAGTTGGATATAAGAGAGTACAATTAAGTGTTCTTTTTAATTGTATGAAAGGAACCTAATTAATTCCTTACTTGTTTTTCTAAAAATATGATCATTTTCCACTCTTGATGTATGTTTCTTATCTTGTTTTCTCATTTCTATTTCTGCTGCTATGTGGTTAGTTATCATCACATTTTTTCCATTTATATTCCTGTGAATAACTCACATTCTCCTTCCTAGGCATAGTTTTCTGTGCAAGATGCTACCAGATTTGCTGACATACATGCCTCTCTGACAAAATCTGTGGTCATTTTCCCAAGAGATGCCCCAGGTTCACCTACATCAGCAGGGGTTTTCAGGGGCACAGTTTCAGTTAGATGAGTTGAGAGAACACAGCACATACTGAAATTCTCAAGTCTTGAATAGTAGAGAGTCTCTGGGGACTGGGCACAGGTTTGACTGAAGCAAAGGATGTCAATGAGAACAATAGTGGTGAAAATAAAGCTGAAAGAAGTCTCATGAAAGGCCTCAGGGACAATGATGTCCTATCAAAAATTTACAGAAAATGTTAAGGAAAAGCTATTGTCATTACTCCACATTTGCATTTTGAAAGCACATTCATACAAATTAAGTAGATTCCTTGAATTTCATGCACTGAGTAAGTGTCAGAGCTAGAATAAAAGCCCAATTGTTTTTCTATAACTTCATAATCTTGTGAATTCAGTCTATATACTGCAGAATCTGACCATGTGTTGTACCATATATCATTAGTTGTTTTCTATGCTTAATTTAAATTGAAGTTTCTGACTTTTTCCTTTATATTTTAGTTAGTGAATGAAGCTATTCAAAGTTATTGTCATATATTGTGTACTTATTTATTCTTTCATTATTTTTCTTCCTTGGCCTTTTCTGAATTGACCTACAGCTGTCCTGTTTTTAATGCTTGCTGAATTTGAAAAATTCTACATCAATTTGTATTGTATAGGTGGTTAGTCCAAATATTAATAGCTTTATTTTCCTATTAATATATATATATATATATATATAAAATTTGTCAAACTCTATAAACTTATATATACCACAGACAAGAACTTAAGCAAGGTTGTAGATGAACTCTCCCTAACGGGGTTATGCTAAAGTCATTTGAAAATTTACCTGCAGGGCTTCTTAAATGTTTTGTTTAATTTTAATAATATTTTCTTTGCATTAAACTTTCTAGCCTCATTATAGCTAATGTTTCACACACTATATATTTAATGGTATGTAGTAATCCATTTGTGGTAGTTATGCTTCATTTATTTATTCTACGGTGTAACTACTGCCAACCACATAGCAACTGAAATAGAATTCCTTGATCATGAGTTTGTAAGTTCGGGTTTACTTGAAAAAGTAGTTGTAGAAATGCATTGGATGAGATATCCCAAATTCTTACCATTCTTTAAAAATTTATTTCCATTTCTTTGACTGCTTTTCTCTTCTGTGAATTGACTTATCATATTCTTGAAAAATACTTTTATTATATTGTTGTCTTTTCATGTTGAATTATAAAATTTCTGTATATATTAATGCTATTAATACATTCTCAATCAATGTTCTTATCCTGTTTATAGGGTCATTTGTAAAACTGAAGTTTTAGTATTAACATGGCTATTCTATTGTACTTTAATACTAGTATAATCATAATGATGCCCTTTTGCTTCATTTTTTGTTTATTGTGATATACTAAAATGATCTTTTTGTGTGTGTGTGTGTGTGTGTGTGTGTTTATATATATCCAGACACCTTGCTTTATGATTGGATTACGTATCAATAAACTTATAATGATAATTAAAAACATTGTCAGTTTAAAATACACTTATCACAGTACATCTTAAGAGCACTCAGAACAGCATAAATACCCTCATAATTGTGTGGCTGACAACAATTACACTCATAATTGTGTGGCTGACAACACAATTGTGTGGTGCAACTCACCACCATCACCCATCATCACTCAGGGAGTATCACCCAACATTTTCCCCTCCAAAGAGTTGCATCATTGTTTAACTTCCTCTTGTGTCACCTTAACAATTATATCCATAAATTCTAAAATTGCTTCAAGTTATCCCAAATTTTGGGAGAGATAATCTTTTTCTTGTACCTAGTAACTTTACTCCACAGTGTTCTGCTTTTCCTAAGGCTCAAAAGTTTTACATAATATAATTTCAAAAGTTTTTTTTTTTTCTTTCCTCTCAACAATCCCCATGGCTCAACAAGGTGAAAGTGCCCTATTAGAGCCACTTGACTTTTTAGCCCTGCTGTGGAGTAACTCAAAATAACCATATACACAAGTGTATATGGTTATTTTTTGAATTTGAGTTTTGACATCACATAGTATTGTGATTTTAAACCTACTTAAGTACACAGATTTGGTTTTAATTTTTCACAGAACTTTTTCTACATATAACCATGAATAGAGACAAACAGCCTCTTATTTTATGTGTCAGTGTGTAATGTTTCTTGACCTTTGTTCAGGAGAAGAGATCCATTCCTTGGCACCTGCTCTTTGCATGAGTCTCAGTTCTAGGTCTACCCTTCCTCTGCTGTTTTGGATCTAAGAATTGCAAACCCTAAGATTAGAACCCTTATCAGAGCAGGTAATGCTTGGACTATTGAGGGTTTTATGCATACTTTGGACCTTCATCTTTCTGGCATCTGGGATCTTTGTTCTTTCTTAAGAGTTGACCTTAATGCCATGCCATCCCTTCCCTCCTGTTCCCCCCCCTCCCTCCCTCCCCCTTCTTCTCCCTTCTTCTCTTCTCCCCTACTTATGGATTCATCTCATCTCTCTTCCTTCTCTCTCTCTCTCTCATTTTACTCATATTATTTTCTCGTTGTTGTTGTTATTATTGTTGTATAAATGTAGATTTAATGAGCTTTTATTGAGGGCCTCCTTTATGCTAGATCCTCTGTGTAGACCTTTTTTAAATTATTTTTTAAATTTATATAATGTATTACAAGCCTTATTACACATGTAGAGACAATTTTTATATATATTTTATCTGGTTGTATACAAAGTGTATTCACACCAATTCGTGTCTTCATACATGTACTGTGGATAATAATGATCATCACATTCCACCATCATTTCTAACCTCATGCCTCCTCCCTTCCCCTCCAACAACTCTGCCCTATCTAGAGTTCATCTATTCCTCCCATGCTCCCTCTGCCTACCCCATATGAATCAGCCTCCTTATATCAGAGAAAACATTTGCCATTTGGTTTTTTGGGAATGGCTAACTTCACTTAGCATTATCTTCTCTAACTCCATCCATTTACCTGCAAATGCCATCATTTTATTCTCTTTTATTGCTGAGTAATAGCCATTTGGTACAGAATAGAGGACACAGAGATTAACCCATAAAATTATAATTATCTTATCTTAGACAAAGGTGCCAAGAATGTACATTGGAGAAAAGATAGGTTCTTCAACAAATGGTGCTGGGAAAACAGGAAATCCATATGCAACAAAATGAAATTAAAACCCTATCCCTCATCATGCACAAAACTCAACTCAAAATGGATCAAGAATTTAGGAACAAAACCAGAGAACCTGCGTCTAATAGAAGAAAAAGTAGGCCCTAATCTCCATCATGTAGGATTAGGCCCCAACTTCCTTAATAAGGTTTCTTTGACGCAAGAATTAAAATCAAGAATCAATAAATGGGATGGACTCAAATTCATATTATTTTTTACATTGAAGGATCTTAAGACATCATATTGCTTGAACTTTCTTCTTTTGATAGACTGTTTAAATATAATTTCAACTTTTGAAATAATTTAGTACTTTCTCCGGTCTCTTCCAATCTTCTCCATTCTTGGCACAGTGGATTTAAGATACTCTTCCTGAAGAATCCTATTAGCATGCCAAGAACCTTTAGTTTACCTTTTTTTGTTCTAATCTAATCTGCAAGGCCAAGTTTACCAAGGGGATGGTATGTAGTCCAAAGTACCTACAAAAAGTGTTTTTAAATAGAATATTATACTCCTTAACTATGAAAAGTGTCATTGAAAAGGCAATGCATTAAATAATCATAATAAGAAGGAAGATTATTTATAGCTGTAACAGTTGAGATTCTACGTGAAAGTAATGATTAGCAATTACTGCCTCTTTAAAGACCGCACTTAAATTTTATGGACTTTTCAGACAGACAATTTGTAAGTGTCTCATTGGTGATACAAGTGGTTCTGTTTCTAAATTCTCAGAAAGTGATAAAATTTAACCCTTTATTATCTGTTCTGAAAGAAAGAAAGTATGAAGAACCTGTTCTAAAATATTTAATTTGTCACGTATGAAATTGATTCATCTATTTTGCCATGCATATATTACATTTTTGATGGGCTTTTCTTCCACTCAATGTTAAATGAGGTTTCTTTTCCTGAGAATACACATGTTCCTGATTAAATGGGAAGTGAAGCCTGCTTATAGATTCAGCTAAAAAAAAAAACATCATCCATATATGGAAAAATGAAAAATGGTCACTAGTAATGTATTCACTGGGACTCCACCAGGATAAAAAGTGGTTCCGTTTCCTCCCTAACAAGACTCTTTCTCTCCATTGTGTCTTTCCAGAGCTTCCAAGCATGATCTCTCACTCTACATAGTAGTTTGTATTCTAAAGACTTATTCATGACTCATCTAGGAAGTTGTACTACCCTATTCATAAAAATTTTAAACAATAGAACAGTTCATGTATAGTTATAAGTTATTTCTGATTTGCAAATTGAATATTTACAGCAGTCCTGAAAGTCAGGTACAAATTCTTAGCATCATTTTACACATGGAGAAACTTGTCTAAGATCACAGCTGGAAAGTGTGACCACCAGGATATGACTCAGACACTCTGCCTCCTGATTCTCTGCAGATGTCTACTGTGCCTGCTCGTCACCAGTTACAACTGGCCATTCCAACACATGCTCAAATCACAACTACTCAATCGAAATCAGTGATGCTGCCTATAGTTTCAGATCAACTCGTTGATATGATTAATCACATTTCTGTTACAGAATTCTTTTATTAGACAGTAATTTCCAAAAGCATTGGGGAAAATGTATTATTCAAGTAATCTCTGTATGCAGGAAAATAAGTGTCATATTTCATCTCCTTTTACTTATGACACCAGAAAAAACTGATTAGAAATCTTAGAAATGAACCTAGAAAAGCAATTAAAAAAGAAAAGAAATAGTTAATTGTGTTAATGCACATCTCTCTTTGTTAAATGCAGATGTTCACAAAGTAATTAAAGAAATATTTATATCTCCCCAATGGATGAAATGTACACAACACTAGTTGTTCACCTGCTGCAACTGTTCTGGGCTTTTATATTTATCTGACTATAGAGGTTGGGACCAAAAAATCAGTAAGAGAAACTCCTGTAGCTAAATGGAAGAAAACATCATTTCATGAACCCCAGCCTCCACTTTGAGTTTTACTGTAACCTCTTAAATGAAAAGCAAGTAATAGTCACACGCCACATCTATTTGTTTAAAATTGCCAGTTCTAATGTTGGAAGGTATGCTTGTCATTATCACATAATTCAAGCAACATAAAATATTTTCCAGATTCCCTACAAAAACTTTCGAAAATGTGGTGTGTTTGGCTTCTTTCATTTCTGAAAAGGTGATTAGAAAAATGAAGAGTAGAAAAATAGTATGCTTAACAAATCTTTGAGTTCCACAACCCCATCACCCATTTCTGCATTTAAACTGATCATTTGCTGGCAGCAGATGGGTAATAGGATAAAAGTTTCCAATATGGCATGGTGGGGATATATATTTTCAGACACAACATGAGAGAATACAAAGCAGAGCTCTTAATGTGATTAACAAAGAGGCATGGAATCTGCTATCAATCTTCCTTGTTACTGTCATAGCACTTCCCAGGACTGTTAGAGAAACTTTACAATAGCTGAATGCATGTTGCACATACAGATGGGGAAGTGCCTCCGGCAGTTTAGGAAAATTTACTAGGAGTCCATTTTTTTTTCAATGTCTCCCTTCTGAGTCACCATTATCAGTCTGACATTTTCATCTCAAAAGTCCTACTTTAGCATTGACATGGCAAATAAAAGCAGTACCATGGTTTTGTAATCATAATTATTGCATTTAGAAATTTTATCTGCATCAGTGTATTTCACAGAGATTAACACTCACAAGATTTAAAGTATCTTTATCATTTTAGTGCTGCAACATTCCACCCCCATCCCCTGCCACAATAAGGGGGATCCCTTCTCATTTTTAATTTTTCTAATGAAAGTAAATAAAGCACTTTTCTATCTTGAGACTGTTTTGTGAAATGATGTTCTAATTGGTATGCTATTTGAATAATAAGGTGGAGACAACTCAAATGTACTATTATTTATGGTACTTTTTTGTAGACAAGATACAGAAATACCACAGGTATTGTTGTTTGTTTGCTTATTTTTTTTAAAATTTTAACCCAGTCTTACCTGTAAAGCTCTAACCTTTCAGTAGAAAATAATCTCTGCTTTGAGTCAGTGCCATAATATTAAAGGTTTGATTTTTAAATGCCTAAGACTCCCAAAAGAAAGTTGCAGAATAATGTTGATGGATTTTCCTATCAGGTAAACTGTGGAGAAATTTGCTTGGGTTTGTATTACTTCTAGATAGGGTCCAACATAACCCAAATAGATTCTTACTTCCAATTCGGTAGAGGTGAAGAGACTAGATAGGGAATGGTACATTTAAATGAGAGAGGGAGATTGAAGGAAATTATTTCATTTAACATTAAATTAGGTCCAAATTGAGTAGAGGGATAGAATAATTTCAAAACATGAAGGGAGCTTAGATTAAATTTAAGGAGACTTGGAAAATGGTTAAAAGAGAAAATACTGAAATTCAGAAATTTAAAAAAGCATTGGGGCTCAATGAGCAAGGAAAGAAGAGTCTACTTAGCAGTTGTGCTGACCTACATGAGATTGCACAGCTTGGATTTGTGGGGTGTCTAATCAATCTCCTTTGGAAGAGCTCTCTGCCACAGTCCCCAGAACAGGAAAGGGTTGAGAAATTCAATAGGAAGTTATAACTGATAAACAAGACTGTATATTTTGCAGTCAAGCAGAAGATGGAAGGAGGTCAAGTCCCTGGCTTGCTGACTAGACTGAGGATAAAATTTATTTAATGAGAAAATGAGACTAGTTAGTAGAAATGAAGGCTAAGACATCTTAGAAACCATAATCATGGAAGACAGAGAGATTAGAATAAGATGAAAACAAAAGTTGGTGCCATAAATATTATGTCACTTGTCAAAACTCATAGACACCGAGAAATCAAGGAATTATAAGGACAGGTAAGGAAGTTATCATATTTAAATAAGGTTTGATCCTTATTTTTAAATGTTATACATATTTATAAAGTGTGAGCTCTAATTACCAAGTACATGCTTGATTATTAATTTCACTCAAATGATATTTGAAGGGTGAAAAATGATTCTCAGGCATCTTTTTTCCATTTCGGGTGTTAAACTAACCATTACCTGGCTGAGGCGTCTTTCCAAATAAAAAAATATTAGGTATGTGGACTTGACTTTCCTTCTTACCTAGGAAGGGGAAGAATCAGGCATTGTTTTGTTTTTTAAAAATAATGTTTACCTCTCCTTTTATTTACATCTTTCCCATATCTGGTCCCCCTCCAGAAAATATTGGCTATTATATATATATATATATTTCTTATATTCATTAATGACCATTGGATGAGTAATTTTCTCTCTCTCTCTCTCTCTCTCTCTCTCTCTCTCTCTCTCTCTCTCTCTCTCCCTCCCTCCCTCCCTCCCTCTTTCTGATGACACTTTAATCCTACTGACATCTTTCAACACATAATGAAAAATAGCTCTTCATTTTCCTGGTTTCCTGACTACTGAGTACTATGGCAACGGATGCTGGTTGACTTAGTAAAACTTGAAAATGTCACATTGCTCTTAATTCTGATGAATGCACGTTCATGAATATAGCTCCATGCGGAAACAATTAAAGCAGCCTTTAAAGGCACCATCACCAAAGTCACCCTAAAATGATATTCCCCAGGTGGTGTATTCAGAGCAAGCCATTCCTGGTATTAAAAGACAAGTCTTTTTGCCTCTGAAAATGATTAGCAATCACTTGTAGAAACATTTCTTGTGAAACACAGTGATTTCCGAAAATAAATCTTAACTCTAAATCACGAAACTCACTCACTCAGAGTGCATTTTACCTCCAAAACTCATACAGCCCATCTAAAAAGATGGTAAAAAGAAACAAATAGGTAAAATATTTAACACAAACATATATTAGAAATTAATCAATTTCATTGACACGTAAAACAAACACACATACACCTCACTAAACTATAATTAACCTAATTTTAACAAGAATTTGCAATACCAAAAAATACTTAAGATTGTCTTGAGGTGTACTGGAAAATATCTGCCTATCAATCAGAGATTTATTCTGTGTTACTAATCTATTACCTAAAATGGCTATGTGAATGACAATAGCGGTAATATTGAATATGTATTATTTTTACATTTATGTAGGAATAATTCACTAAACTTATGCAAGTGGAGAATCCCTGATTTAAAAATCAGAATTCTGAAATGTTGTAAAATGTAAAATTTTTTGAGTGCTGATGTAATGCCACAGAGGAAAACACACATCTGACCTCATGTGTTCAGTTGCAATCAAAATACATGTGCATTAGAATATTGCATGAAATCACCTTCAGAATATGTGTACATGATGTATAAGCAACACAGATAAATTTCATGTTTAGTCTTATCCTCAAGATATCTTATTATATGTACAAACATTTCAAGACCTGAAATTGGAAATATTTCTTGTCCAAGAATTTCAAATAACGAATACTCAACCTGTAATGAGTATACACTTTTTCATTGTCCATACTCATTTTCTGATATTGCTATGATCTTATTGATAATTTCGTATTAGATAACACTTACATTCTCATTTGTATAGGGTGCTATGTAACAAAGTGTATTCAACCATAATTACCTCATTTTCATTCCAGTTATCTCAACATCTGTGCCAAAAAATAGGTGATATATTGTATTATTTACATTTTACAGTTGAGGAAAGACTTGAAAGCTTAAAATCTAACATCACAAGTTCACAAAGTAAGAAAAATACACTGTTACCTAGTCCTTCTGACTGTATTCTTTTCTTATTATACCATCTCTTTCATTTATAACTTAAATGAACCTTCTAAATAGTCAATATTCCTTAGAAAACTGAAGTTATTAAATAAGAATGTATTTTTTAAATTTATGGGTTCTTTCTAGATATACATGACAGTAGAGTGTATTTTAACATATTATAGAAACAGAGAATAACTTGTTCCAATTAGGATCCCATTATTGTGGCTGTATATGATGTGGAGTTACATTAGTCATATATTCACATATAAGGATAGGAAAGTTATGCCCAATTATCCTACTATCTTTTCTATTCCCAATGCCCACCCACCTCATTCCCCTTTGTCTAGTACAGTGAACTTCTAACCTTCCCCTCGTTGTAGTTTAGCATTCACATATTAGAGAGAACATTCTGCCTTTGGTTTTTTGGAACTGGCTTATTTCACTTAGCAGGATATTCTCCAGTTCCATACATTTATTGGAAAATACCATAATTTCATTCTTCTTTATGGCTGAGTAATATTGCATTGTGTATACATACCACATTTTTCTGTATCCATTCATCTGTTCTGGGGCACCTAGTTGGTTCCATAAGCTTGGCTCTTGTGAATTTAGCTTCTATTAACATTGAAGTGGTTGCATCACTGTAATATGCTGATTTTAAGTACTTTGGTATAAACTGAGGAATAGGATAACTGGGTCAAATAGTAGTTCCATCCCAAGTTTTTCCAAGGAATTTTCATACTGCTTTCCAGAGCGCTTGCACCAATTTACAATCCCACCATCAATTATAAATGAACTTTTCCCCCCACATCCTTTCCAACACTTATTGTTACTTGTATTATTGGTAATGGCCATTTTGACTTGGGGTGAGATGGAATCTCAGTGAAGTTTTGTTTTTCATTTCTCTAGTTGCTAGAGATGTTGAACATTTTTTCACGGTTTTTGACCATTTGTATTTCTTCTTCTGTGAAGTACCTTTTCAGTTCCTTTGCCCATTTATTGATCAGCTTTTTTCTTTTCTTTTTTTTTAATTTTTTGAGTTCTTTTCATATCCTGGAGATTAATGTTCTATCTGAGGTGCAGGTGGTAAAGACTTTCTCCCATTGTATAGGCTCTCTGTTCATGTTCTTGATTGTATTCTTTGCTGTGAAGAGGCTTTTTGGTTTGATACTATCTCTAAATAAGAATATTTCCAAGTGGCCAGTGATGAAGACAGTCTGACAACAGTCATGACATTGAGTGACATGACCCTGGACTGTGACAGAGAAGGCTTCAAAGTCCATGGAAACACCATATTGGAAAGAAGCAGAAGCAAATAAAATGACCAATGTATTCAAGGCTTGCTTTAATTAGTTAATCATAATTCATGGAATAGCATAATAAAATGTAGAAAAATGCTACAATTTGGGAGTAAAAGCTATAATTATATGTACTAGACTGGATGTATCAAAAAGTGGAATTGTATTTAAAGTCAGCATTTAGCACATGTGCACTAGGGAGTCAAATGAAAATATTCTCTGTTGATTTTCAGTGTCTCCACGAAAGAAAGTTTTATTATAGTGAGCCTATAATAGAACCCAAAACATGAAAATTAGTACGGCTTTAAAAATTCAGTCATTCTCTGCAAGAAAAAGTCATAAATAAGTTCATGAAAGAGAAGATTAAAATAACTGTTTTGACCTACCTAACAGGATGCATGTTGGCCTCACAACCATGCAGAAGAAGTACCAGCAAGCTCATTAGAGAATGTCAAGACTCACTCAGAAACAGTGAAAGAGAAGGGGTCAAGAGTGTACACTCTGAAATAAGATGATCATGCAAACCTAGTCAAACATCTTAACCTCTTACACCCTAGTTCCCCCTTGTGTAAGATAGGAATGACAATAGTAATGCATCATATCACAGGATTGTTCTAGTGTTAACAGAGTGAAAGCAAATAAATCATGTATTTGGGTCCCATCAATAAAAATATTTTCAGAATGAGTAATACTCTAGGGATGGTCAAATTAGTGGAGCAGCTGTCCGCAGCTGGTATTCCTGAAGCCTCTTCAGTAACTTTGTACTAGTCTGCAATGTAACAGAAAAAGAAAATGATTGCATTGAGTGCATTTCAAAAGTATAACAGTATCAGAAAGTAGAATGACAACAGTAGATGTGAGCATATGGAACTAAATGTGAATGGCTAAAATACCACAATCAAGATTGAAAATCCAATGAAATATTGGAAAAGAGAGTTTGTGACAAATAAGAAAAAGCAGTTTGGATGCCTTTAGTAGAGTATACAAACAGTTTTGTTAGTTGGTTAAAATAAATTTGAGGGATGAACAGATGCTTCATAAAATCTGGGATTGAAATAGGTCAAAAGACATGAAAATATTTTCAACTTTATCATAAACTAAAGGAAAGAATTAAAGTCACAAGACCAAGAGCCAATAGAGAAAAGAATATAAGGTGCTTCCTATCTTGTTGGTAGGACTGTACAATTTAAATATACTTCCTAGAGGGAAAGTATATTTGGAAAACCCAATCAGTAATCCAAATGTGGATTACACTTTACCCAGACATTCTAGAATTTGTTCAAATTCACTGTTGAAATGGAAGGAGACCCTCAGGGTTATACAGTGGAGGGGGTAGAGAGAGAGGAGGGGAGGGGAGGGGAGAGGTGGGGAGGGGGGAGGGTGGAGGATGGGAAAGGCAGCGGAGCACAACAGACACTAGTATGGCAATTTGTAAATCAATGGATGTGTAACTGATGTGAATCTGCAATCTGTGTATGGGGTGAAGGTGGGAGTTCATAACCCACTTGAATCAAAGTGTGGAATATGATATGTCAAGAAATTTGTAATGTTTTGAACAACCCACAATAAAAAATTAAAAAAAAAAATAAAAATAAAAAATAATTTTTAAAAATTGAAAAAAAAAATTCACTGTTGAAATTTAACAGCATTACAAGTTATTTAAATGTTTGTTATTTAGAAAAAAGAACAGAAAAGCGTACATCATGAGAAACTGATTAAATACATTGTAAAATAAGTATGTTAGTGCAATAAAATTCTGCACTTTAAAATATTGATGTAAATTTGCATATATTGTCAGAGAAAGAAATGTCTGATTTACTAGTACTGAATCATAATTAAATATATGATTTTTTAGTATTAAATATTCAAAGATGGCTACAGAATTATGTAATCATTCTTTATAACACACAATAAAAGAAAAAACAACAGGTGGAAATATAGGAAGGAAGGAGAGAAAGAGAAGAAGGAAAAAAAGTAAATTTAGAAACAGATATAAAATTTCAGTTGATTAGACATGCAATGACTGTGTTTTTTTCTCTAATGAGAACTTATATTAAATTGAAAATAAAACCTTTTCCTTAAAAAAAACATAAGGAATATTTTGTCCACAATTATCCTAGATAAAATAGTTTTCTGGATCATTACACAACTCTACTCCTGACCAATAATCTCAATATGGTAGCTCAGAAGTAAAACACAGTGTTCACTATATATTAGGTTTCAGGATGGGACCCTTTAATCCTCAGGGAAAAATAACTTACCTTTCTGGCATGTCATTTTGTTCAAAGATTTGGAGCAAAAATGAATTTTGTACTCTTAATATACTTTCATAATATTTGAGTATCTTCTCTCACACACGTTTTGTAATTTCCCCCATGTGTTCATTATTATAAGCTAGAAAAATATCAATGAGTGGGTATTTTTCTTTAACAAATTCACATTTTTGGACACAATGATAAAAAAAAAAAGTGGAACTAATTTTAAACATCTACCTTCCCAGACACCTGCTGGCTTTCTTAGTTGAATGTATATTGCTCAGCCAACATTTTTAATCAGTTTGAATGATTAATTTTTCTCATAAGGAAACAATTAGAAACAAAAATCCCCAAAGTATTATAACAGCTGGATTAATATAAATAAAATCATCTTAATGGAAAAGAGAGGTTAAAAATATTTCATTTGGTGATTTTAAACTATTTTTGTAAGCAGCAGCTAACTACAGAAATTTAAATGTGAGAAAAGGACAAAGAAAATTGATTCTGTAGCATATGAATTATTTAAGATGCTTAATTCATTTACATAGTCAGAAAATATGCAATTGTTAGTCATCTTTGTCCCCAGAGAAAGCACTTTGACAAGCATTTCCCAGACATAAGAAAACAGATGGGGTAACTAGTAAATCAGAGAAGTTGGTCAGAGAACATTCTTTGTGCTATATAACCAATCAGTTTTTCAGAACACTAGTTCCTCTGAATAACTCTTTCACCTTTAAACCAATTTTATTAACTGCTAGCCTCTTCAAAAACTATTACCGACACATGAGTATACAAATGACAGCCTAATGTTGATATTAGGATCACATATTTGGAGATCCTTCTCCAAGTCATCCACAGCATTACTACTCACCACCTGCAGCCTTCTGAGAAATTTAGATCTGATGTGCCCCAGGTTTTATGCTAGTTCGAGTGTGAAACTTGAAGAAGTTAGGTCCCTTCTCCCTGCTGAACATTATATGACTAATAATCAGGAATAATATGAAATGATTTCATGTGAAGCAGAGGATTAAAAAACTCAATGAGTGGGTCTTGAAAAATCAATGAAGATTTTTCAATATCTTATGTTTGATCATTGTTGCTCTTGCTCCTGATATCTTATTCCTTTGTATCTCACAGTAAGTACAGCAAAAGTCAGTTAATGAGTACACAGCCAAGATTATTCTTGCAAATCACAGATATTATTTTCTCCCACATCTTTTTTTTTTCACCGTTTCACTATACCACTTCTCCACTGCTTTGACTGAAAAATGGAAAGAGGTGTGTCAATCAGTAAGATAAGATTAAATGTAGTTAGGTTACCAGGTTCTTAGGAGAGTTAAGCTGAATAATGTACCGCAAAATCGTTCGTGAATTGCTAAGACCGCAATATGTTGGTAACATCACAAGTCACTCCTTCTTTTTTGGCTTCTTTATTATTTAACGATCTAAGCATTATGTTCATAGAATTCCTTGCTCTTTTGTTGGGTAGTAGAGATATATTTCGAAGCTATTCAACATTTTGCTCTTGTCTGAGAGTGAAGGCAGATGTGACTCTTGATTCAGAAGTACTGATCAAACAGGGGCACCGTTGTCTATTACTGGTTTTTCACTTTGCAAAGAATGATTTCACATGAAAAATGACTGGACTTTTATCAGTTATGCTTCCACCAAGAATATTTAAAAAGCAGTCCTTTAAAAAATGATGTGGGTTATTTATAACTTCCCGTATTCCTTTCGTCTTAATGGCAACACAATGTACGATATTTTATAACCCCTGTAATTTCCATTATCAATCTGCAACTCTGCATTTCTTTCTTTGTTGACTCATATATTTGCAAATTATTTATTCATCCCAAGATATATCCACAGTTGAAAGAAAAGAATAATGCCAAGGCTGAGCATGAGTAAAGCTGGTTCAGTAAAAGGCAAATAAATCTCCCCTTTTTTTACTTCCCGTGTCTCAAATTAGAGTAGTACCAAAGTTTTAGAACTACCTTTAGAAATACTGAAAGATGATTTCTGTGAAATAAAGGTTCATCTTCCATATTGAAATGTCACTTTCTTTTCTGTCTAGTTAGTCTTAGCTCAGTTTCATTCTCTACTCCAGGAAATGTTTAACTGTGCTGCAAGTAATTGTTTCACAATATTTTTTTTTTTTTGAGATTTCTCATGGAAGTTATGAGTCTTATTTGGACTTTTATTTGTTTTTATAAATTTAGCATTTCACATGAACTGTTTTGGAAGAACATATCAGAATGTCTTTATTTTCAACACTATTGTTTTTGCAAACTTGTCTAGACTTTATCTTGTTTGTTTCTTCCTATAACTGGTCTCATTTGATTATTTTAACTTACTCTTCATGCTCTTGAAGGTCACTGGCTTCCACTTACTTCCTTGAGAACTTTCCAGTTTTGCATATTTTGTTTGTAAAACTGTAATTGACTATCTAAACTTACTGGGTAACACTATTACAATGCTCAATGTTCAAAAAGTGCTGGGTCCTAGGAAGTTTTTCTATGCCCAGGGTATTTTCTTTTCCCTTTTTTGGCAGTAAAACTCAGTCTGCACATTGACAATGAATTGGATCTCGAACTCAAATAAATTAGTTTAGCTTACTACTTATTATCTTCATAAAAGAGGAGACATATGTCTACCAACATCACTAACCTTTATTTGACTATTAGCATTATGACATCTTTTGGCATGAAGCCCACATAATTTTCCATACACCTATGCAGTCTAAGTGTATGCACGATTCCATCCATTTTCTAATTTTAACACAAACCAACAATTTATAGATTGACTGAGCATAATAAAAACTTAAAGAAACTGTTAATTTTATATACATTAAAGTACATAGAATACATTGTCAGCTTTCAAGTACAGAGATTTAAAAAATGTTTCTATAGAAGGTGAATTTTACACAGTACATAAAAACTATTAAGTGCTTTAGGTCAAAAGAGAAAATGAAGAACATCATATTTCACTCAGCTAACAGTTATTTATCCATTAAGTTCCAAGGTTTCAATAATTATGTGAACATAATAAATATTCAAATATTCATTCATTCATTTTTTTCTTTCTTTTCTTTTTTTTTTTTTTTTTTTTTTGGTACTGGGGATTGAACCCAGGGACTCTTTACCACTGAACTACACCTCTAATACTTTTTAGTTTTTATTTTGAGATAGGATCTCACTAAGTTGCTTAGGGCCTCAATAAATTGTTGAGGCTGTCCTTGAAATTGGAATCCTCCTGTCTTGACCTCCCGAGTCACTGGCATTATAGGCATGAGCCAATGTACCCATCTTCAAATATTATTTCAAAGTTATCGTAAAAGGTCTGTATTTATTGCTCAATTTAAATTTTTATAGCTGTTGCACATCTGGACTGATGGGGCAGCTTGGGTTAAACATAGGAAAGTCAGTGGTCTGAATCAGGCTCCAAAAATACCATTCTTAGGTCAAATAGGTGGATTAAATGAGATACTGTTAGAAAGGAATGTATTAAAGAGACAATTATTATAATCTAAATGAGAGTACATAAACAAAAAAACAAGATATGTTGCAGTAGATTAATTTGTCAGTTGATTTTAAATTGAGAAAGAAAAAAGGAAAGATTTAAGACTGAGTCTAAAATTTCAAGGCTTTTAATGGGCAGCTTAGCATTCATAGCACTAGCAAGATAAAGCAGCTTTGATTCCAATTATTGGTTGTCATTTCTTCTCTTCTGCTAAATGCTGAATCTCCTCCCAGTGCCATTTACTCCCAATAAAATTGTACTACATTCTCCTGTCCCCACCAGTCTGTTAAATGATGGTAATAAGTCCACCTCATGAACTCAGAAATTAGTAATCTCTGAATAAATAGGAAATTCCCATTTTGCTGCTTAATTTTCATTCAGTGCCAATTACTCCAAGTATATAATATTCCTCTAAATAATTACTCTCAAATGTCCATTTTAAAGACACCTGGAGTCCTCACCATACCTGCTTGGACTTCTGTTGTTTCCCTTTTTTTCTATTCTGTCTCAAATCTAAATTTATTATCAAAATTCCTATGTAATAGTGCAGTCTAGGATTCAACCTTTAACCCTTACTGCCATAATATTGTCTTATTCTTACCTCAAATTCTTCCGGAATGGACTGAATTCTTGTCCTATCTTGAGATCTATTCACTTTTGCAAATCTCAGTCTTTGAATTTTGCCTGCCTTTCATAAATGCCTAGTCTGATGAGTGCTATTATAATATGTTTTGGAAATTGATAAAAAGGCAGGGTAAATGATAAATGCTGAACAAGCACAGCTAGTTTAACTGTCTGAAGTTAGTCCAAGTATTGATTAGTATCAGTCATCAGTCCTATATTTGTGTGTGGATCTTATTCCAGGTTCTAATATAAAATCTTCTCCTTCCCAGGTACCAGAATATGACTTGGGATTGCATAGATATTATATGAAATGTGGTGCTTGTTCTGCGGGGTACATTGATTCCGGCAAGAAGTAGAACATTCATATAATAATTCCCATCTGGAAGTTAGATTTATGGCAAAATAGCCATAATGTAAATATTAAAAACAAAAGACGAATGAGCTTATTTTGGGCGGGAATGATGGATGGAACCCAGGGTGCTTAACCACTGAGCCACATCCTCAGCCCTTTATATATTTGATTTTGAGGCAGGGTCTCATTAAATTGCTTAGGGCCTTGCTACATTGCTGAGGCTGCCTTACAATTGGTAATCCTCCTGCCTCAGCCTCCTGAAAGGCTGGGATTACAGGCAGGTGCCACCATGCCCGGCTGAACTTCCATTTTAAGGTGCAAAATTTGCCACATTCACTCAACTACTCTCTTTTAGATATTACCAAAATGAGGGTAAAAGACTTTACTTTGAAAGATACATAACAAAGGGAAGATTGCTCTACAAGGAAAAAAATGTGAATGACAGAGTGATAACAAGATATTTATATAAGTCAGTATAAAAACTGTTTTCTATCCTGAACTATTCATAGAAATCCTGACACCAAGGTTTTGGTGTATGACAAGAATATTGGAATTTAATTCCTGATAATATTAAATCAAAAGATTTAAATGCTAGGAACATTAGGTTTGTGAGGGAGTAATATTGAGAGTCAGTTTGCTACCAAAAGAGAGAAATTGTAGGCCTATATATGCAAGTTAAATTCACTGGAATTTCCAGAGAGATGGCTGATGTTCAAAATAAGATCAAAGGTTTAAATGATTAATTCAGGATTTTTTATATTCAGGTACTTCAGAAAGAGAGGTCAACATAAATAGAAGGAGGGAAATTACCAAAGGCACTATACAGGAAAATCCCCCAGAACTGAACAAGAGACTCCATGATAAATGGAGCCCAAGGGATGATCAAAGGAACTACATAAGGGCACAATATTACACCTTCATAGGATAAGAGGAAAAGGTATAAGTGATCAATACCCAAGCATCTTCCAAAGATATGAAAACCCAGCATAAATAAAAGAGGAAAAAAATTGCATTGTGCTTCTCAATAACAATGCCATACACTAAACTAGGACACTGGAAGAGTAACTTGACATTATGAGTAATTAAATAAGATTTCTGACCTAGAATTCTATATATAGCCAGCCAAACTTTCAAGCTATTTGGGGATAGAGAATATTTTTACACATACAGTAAAAGAAAATTCAATCTCTTTTGTTATTAATCTAATTGAGAATATGTGTGTAGTATTCTGAAGGAGGAAGCCATCTTGATTTTATCTACAGTACGAATTAATGTCTTCCCTGTATCCATGTCTTCTGGCAGTGTGGTCCCAAGCCTACTCTGCATGGAGCCCTGTGTGCCTTGCTTTGAACAGTGGGATAACAAAAAATCTGATGCAAAGAGAATTTTTGGAAGCATGTCTGCACATTTTTCCTTCCTCTTACTTTTGTATATTGTCACGTGAATGTCATAAGAACCAGACTAGACTGTTGGAGGTTTTGAGAAACTTGTGCATGTAAGAAAGCTGGAAAGCGCAGCTGAGTCACCAGCAAATGCCATACTAGATGGTCAAGGCCCCAGCTGACCTACCAATTAAACCTAAGTCTATGAGTGAACCCAGCCAATGTCAGTTAAGCCCACTCAGCCAGCAGACACACCAGCCAACCACAGCTTTGAGAAAAAAATTCAACTCCGGTTTATTATTTTAAAAAATTTTACACAATTCAATCACTACATTTTGGAGAGGTTTTTAGATTTATCTAATACAATGTTTAAAATTGTATAGCAACAGAGATTAGTGTATACATTCTGTAAGAGGGTGATCAATCAACAGAAATAAAAGGTAAAATTTATCCTTAAACCAAAGAGTAAAATTAGCTTGCTTTTTTTTTAATTATAACTTTTTAGTAGGGACTTTTTAAAACCATGAACTTATTTTAAACTCTTTAAATGATGAGAGATTGTGTTTACATAGTTTGATATCAAAGGAGTTTTTTTCTTTATTTTGTTGCTTTTTTTTATTTGAATGAGAGAGGCGGGAAAAAGTCTAAAAATAAACTTGGATTAGGGAGCTAAATATTAACGCTGTATTCTAGCCCAAAATATGAGGATCTACAACCATAAGTAGCTGATAGAAACCTGGTACCCCAGGAATAGGGACAAGATTCTATTGGCACAAAGACTGAAACTGGTGTGTTTGTGTGTGAGCACACGCAGGTTTGTATGTGTGTTCTGCAGAACGGAGCTTCCTGGGGAGCACATGGTTGTTTGTAGGGGGGTTATAGAGACAAAAATTGAGGGTTAAGTGTTGTAATTTTGCTCTTGAAGTATTTTTGTGTGTGAGAGAATTGGTTGAAAATATCTGGTTCTTTTGGGGGGGACATGGGTTTATGCACAAATTTTATGAAGAAAAAATTTACTGTGCAGAATTTTATTTCAGCTCAGGTTCTACTTGCAGTCACATACACTGAAACATCTGATTGTGAATTAATAAATTGATGTTTATATGTGAAGGCATGGATTACAGTTGTTGTTCAAAGAAAATATTTCTTTCAAGATAGTGAAAATAGAAGCCTTTCCCTTATTCGGAGAGTATATGGGAAGAAAATACATGATTGGAAATTCAAACATATCATTTGAAAAAGCAAAGTTAGCTTTCAAAGTCTCATTTAACTAGAGGATAAAACTTTTAAGTACAGTGTGATTTAAATGCACCCAAGTAAATCACTGTGCTTTGATGGAGCAAAGATTATCATTTAAAGTAGAAGTGTATTTCTCCTTCTGTATGAAACAGACAGTACAAGAGATAAATAAGGCAACTGCGTGATCATTAAATGAGGCCTAAAATGTTCAGTGATTCTGTATTTTGTGAGATTGTATTAACAATAACTTCACATGTTTCTTCTCCCTATGATTTCCTTAGGTCCTTGTTAACAAGAAAACAAAATAAACAAAACAAACTCCCAAAATCTCCAATCTGAATAAGCATAGGAAAATACAAGTTCAAGATGGGTCACTTAATCTTTATTAACTACATCCCCTTCCTAAGCCTCCTATGTAGACAGTGTTCAATAAAAAGAGGGATTTCCCTGACCACTGGAACCCACTTCCAATCATAGTTTGAGTCAAGCCCTGTATGTATATATGTATGGGCTCAAAACCACAACCAATCTCTCCCTTTCATTTATTTTATTTGATAGCTCAAATAATTCAGATTAATTTTATATAAATTCTTCGAACAGCCAATGTTCTTTAATAAATGATGATTTGGCAATATGATATCATCCAGTTACACAAAGAGAAACAGAACACTGTGAGAGTTTCTGCTAACCTGTGTTTTCCTATAAGACCAACACAAAGAACTTTGGCTATCTGTTTCCTCAGTAACAGTCTTAACAGTAACAGTAACAGTCTTCTCCTGCAAGAAACAATGGATGCTAAAGACTGAATTCCTTGAAATGTGTACTATTTGCTATTGAGAGAAAATAAAAGGCGCTTTCTTTTGCTGTACATAATTCTTTATACAACAAATGCAGATTTGAAAATATTCTTCTTTTGTTGTAAAAATGCTATAAAATGATGTTTATGAGAACTCAGTTTGAGAGTAACCCCAAATCAGCTCTGAGTGTATATGAAAATTCAGAACCAGTAATTTCTGTCGATAAATTTGGAAGAATTCAAAGGCAACAGCACCCATTTTGGTTGACCATTATTTATGGATGTGGAATACAGAGAGAGAAAAAGAAGGTAGCCCGTTACCCAATTAAAGAACTGAGCATAAGACATATAGGGACTTTTTTAAAAACAGCACTTTTAAAAACTCTTTTTTTAGTTGTTGATGAACACATATAGGATATGTAATGTAAAATATGATGTTAAAGTTTAAATAAGCTTTATTTTTTGCTTCTGAAATTGGAATAATGCACAGATCTCAATTGTGCTTAAACTATGACTGCAGAAATTGTTTATGAGATGTTTAAGGTAATTTTTATGTTGCCTTAAATATGTGTATTCTCATGAAATATAAGTGCATCATGATTTTATCTTCATATTGAAGAACTCCTCAGTATCATCCTTATTTGATTAACATTTTTGGATATTTCAGGATCTGGATTTCTAAACTTTCTTTTTCTAAGTTTACTCCTTAGTTCTTTCCTTCCTTCCTTCCTTCCTTCCTTCCTTCCTTCCTTCATTTCTTTTTTTTTAAATTTTACCAGGGATTAAAGTCAGGGATACTCAACCACTGAGCCACATCCCCAGCCCTATTTTGTATTTTATTTAGAAACAGGGTCTCACTGAGTTGCTTAGTGCCTTGCTGTTGCTGAGGCTGGCTTTGAACTCATGATCTTCCTGCCTCAGCCTCCTGAGCTGCTGGGATTATAAGCATGTGCCACCACATCCAGATATTTTTATTTTGTATAAGAGCTTTATTGAGATTTAGCTCATACACCAAATTTTACTCATTTAAAGAGTACAATTAATTTTTTTTGTATATTTATGAAGTTGTGTAAACATCATTAATATGTAATTCCACAGCATCTTCATCTCACCCAATAGAAACTCTGAACCTACTAGCAATCAAACCTCATTCCTTCCAACCCCCAACACCTGGTAACCATTACTCTAAATTTGTTTTTAAGTTGTAATGTTTTTAATTGACAGAAAACATTGCAGATTTATACTGTGTCCATGATGCTTTGAAGTAGATAAGATTTCTACACTTTTAAGTGCTCAAGAGCTGTTGATATAGTTATTTAATCATAACCTTTTTTCTATATGATCTTGTGAAAAAAATTGATAGGAACCGTAAGAACACACGGTATAATAGTTTTAAGTGATATCTTAAGTTTTATTCTTCTTAATTAAATAGCAAAAAAGTGCTGCAATTTTCTTTTCAAGGACTAACAACTATTACTGAGCTTAGCAAAAGTGATGAGGGGGTCATCTCGTGCTGTATTGTTTGGCTCTGTGTGCATGTACGCACACCTGTGTGTGTGGCATCAGGGCTGATAAATAAGGACACAGGAGCAAAACTGAGCTACCATGTGGTCATATATTCTCACCCCAAAGAAGGGGTATTTTTGTACCAAAATTTATAGTGTATTTTGAGATTTTAAAAGTAAGTACATGGGCTGAGGTTGTGGCTCAGTAGTAGAGGGCTCATCTCACAAGTGTGAGGCACTGGGTTTGATCTTGGCCTCACCTAAAAACAAATAAATAAAATAAAGGTACTGAGTGCATCTACAACTGAAAAAAAATATTTTAAAAAATGAATATATTTATATAACTGAATTTTAAATTATCTATTGTGCTTCTATTTTTCTAATTTCACAAGAGGCAAGACACTTGGTTCACTTGGATCACAAGGATGGGACAGTGCCAGGTTTTCCCTGGTTCCTTCACTTCTGACCCAGAGGAATACATCCTGATGGCAGATCACAGAGTGGCACTGGCACTGTGCAGGCAGAGCTTGTGATCAATTAGACTGATGTGTGCACACCTTGTATATGATGATATTTTAGAAAAAAGAAAAATAAAACTTTTGCAGGGTCTGATATGATAATGGGAATGAAGTAATAAAGGTCCTCATTAATAGGCAGCACAGGGAGGAATATTATGCAAGGAATCTTCTAAAGATCTGGTTTGTATTCTAAAACACTGTTGTTGTTTTATTTTATTTTATTTGCTTAATCACACCATTTAAAAATATACTCAAATGAGTTCTTATCTCTGAGAATGTCATCTTATATTTCTGTTAGAAATTCCTGAGTTTTTCTTCTCTGCTTGTCACATCTAGATCAAAAGTCTGTGATCTGTGTGAACTACAAAACTTCTATGTTCACATGGAGTTCAACGGCAGAAGAGGAGTCGGGCCAGCTCCTCCGGCTTGAACAGCTTAAGGTCAAAGGGAAAGATAAAGGGACTAATTTATACAGGATTATTTTATTAAAAAGAAAACAAACTAATATAAAAAAAATCACTGTTTGTTTGTCCAGATTCAATGACACTATCCTCCATTTCCTTTCAGTAATAACTTCTGCTTGTCTTTAGTTTTAATTTTTCTATTTTCTCCTAAAGTTGAGCACTGACAATCATTAAAATGATTAAACTGTGGTAAAAGTGAATTTTTAATACCTACATTGATATATTCATTTTCTTCTTTATCTACATTCATTTGTATTTGCAAGAATGAATAATGGTGGATGGGATTTTAAAAGATTGGATTTTTTTGTGTCAAAGAAGATATGTTCACCAGCAAATTTCCACAAGGAAACATAAGTAAGCCCATACAGAAGGGGAGAGACCACCAACACAGGCCACAAAAGAGCAATTTAGGGTTGTATCAGAAGTTGGAAACTGTTCCTTCTCTTCCAGCTTTAGGATTCAGTTCTCTAGAATTAATTAATTAAGTTTTCTGTGTAAAAAAGATAAAGTTGAGAACCTAAGAGTCTGTAAAACATGAGATTCTTTTTCTTATTTTTTCTTTTTAGCAAAATGCTTTTTTCCTAACTTGCACTCAAAATATATTTCTTCTGCCTTAGCTGACTCCAGTTTGGCAAATGAAAACTTAATGGAGATTATGGAGCATAATATGTCTTCACAATGGCAGTATTTACAGAACAAATTGCTCTGCTGCTGCAGCTGCAAGTAAGAGTTCAGAGGAACTCTAAATGCCAGGAAACTTACAAAATGAAGGGCCTTTTAAAATCAGGATGTGTCTGTGCATGTGTGTGTGTGTGTGTGTGTGTGTGTGTGTTGTGTTGTGTGTATTAAGGGACCTCATGATTTTTCTTATTTCCAGTAAAATTTTTTTGATATTTCAAAATACTCCAATAGATTGATTTAAATAGATTGAAATGTACATTGAGAAGAAAATCTGACATATGATTTTATAAAATATCAGTGTAAATTATTTATCATATGCCAATTGTGATAGATATATTTAAGGTAAGTAATAAATATTGTGGTTGCCCAGAAAGCTAAGTTAAAAAGGAATATGAGACTGTCCCTTCTTTGACTTCATTTGTTAGGAGTGCTACGATTCATAACCAATACAATCTAAGGGAGGGAAGTAACAGTACTTCTGCTTCATATATGTCATTCGTGTTATGATATTAAGTTTACAATGATTTATTACAGAGGGCTGAAGATATAGCTCAGTGGTAGAATGCTTTCCTAGCATGCGGGAGGCACTAGGTTCAATCCCCAGTACAAACAACAACAACAAAATGCCCCCCAAGAACTGGTAGAGTGATTCATTACATAGAAAATAAATATACTTACAATCAATTTCTATTAAAATTTCTATATTTCTCAGAATATTTTCAATGTTTTCCTTTCACTGGTGGTTTTCTCTGTGCTTTCAAATATTTGTAACTCAACTTTCAAGGGAAAATTTATTTGCCTATACCCATGGCCCCATCTGGGAACTTTTTATTCCTGGAATCCTTTGCTTCCAAAAAAAGTGTACTGTATCCATCTGTATTAGGGTTTTCCAGGGGAACACAATCAATAGGATGTGTATGTAATTTGGAGAGGGTGTTTATTAGATTGGATTATACAAACAGTAGCTGAAGCATCCTATAATATCTGTCTGCACACTGGAGAGTCAGAATCTTATATCCATGCAGGATGACAGCAGCAAAAGAATGCTCCGGTTCAGGAAGAGTGGAGCTGGTACATGTGTGGGAGTTTCCCCTTCTGCTTTTGGATCCATCTGGTCCCATATCCATCAGCCTGAGCCTCCCACATTCAGGGAGGGTCTTCCTCACTCAGTTACTGACCCACTTGCCAATGGTCTCTGAGCTCCCTTGCAGACACACCCAGAGGTGTGTGTTTTACCAGTTTTCTAGGCACCTCTCCATCCATTCAAGCTGACAATAAAAACCACCATATCATGTTAGACTTTCTCTAAATCAGTAACATTGAACGCAATTGTTATTTTCCCACTAGGACTCTACATCTTGATTGCTAGATTGTATGCCACTTTATCTGCTGTCTATGAAATTGATAATATTTCCTACATAGTTAGATTCTGTGATCTGTTATGACAGACATGACTATGTCACTGATTTCATAGTCACTCTTTCATTGCTGTGACCAATATACTTGACAAGAACTACTCAGGAGGGGAAATCTTTACTTTGGCTCACGGTTTCAGATGTTCCATTGCTCTGGGTCCCAGACCATCAGGGCCAAGGGCATGACCAGAGAGCACTGCTGTGCTCATGGTGGCCAAGAAGCAGAAAGAGAGAAGGAAGAGCCAGGGAGAGGAGATAAAACCTCTAAGGTTGTGCCCCTAGTGACATACTTCCTCTAGGCACACCACACCTGCCTACAGTTACCACCCAGTTAATCCTTTCCAATTATTATTCCACCAAAGGAATCGAACCACTGATTTTGTTACAGTTCTCATAGTCTAATCATTTCACCTCCTGCATTGACACAGGAGATTTGTGGGGACACCTCATATCCAACCATAATATTCTACCCTTGCTCCCAAAACCTCATGCCCATCTCACAGTGCAACATGCATTTAATCCATCTCCAAGAGTTCCCACAGTCTGAAAAGTTTTGGCATTGTCCAAAAGTTCAAGTCCAAAGTCTTCTCTGAGACTCAAGGAAAACTCTTGTCTGTGAGTCCCTATAATAATCAAAAGCAAGTTTTATACATCCAATATATAATGGCACAGACTAAACATTCCCATTCCAAAGAGAGGAAATGGGGCATAGAAAGAAGGGTTAGGTTCAAAGCAAGACTAAGTCCAGCTGAACAAACATTTCATGTAGTTCCACCTCTAGCATCTGGGGCTCATGGTGACAAGATATATACTCTGCAGGGCTTGGGGAGTCCTGACCATTTATTTGCCTTGTTGGTTGCACTACTCAGGGCATCATCTCTCTCAGCCTGTGTCTATGTAGACAGCAGCTTTTCTCAGGAGAAGAATCCATGTTATTGGTATTTCTTAATTTCTGGATTCTCCATTCCAGTTTTGGCTTCATCTTCACACCTTCCTTCATTGCCCTCTCAGGGGGTGCCTCCAGGAGTTTCAACCCTGATATATTTTGCCTGGCCTTTCCCAGGTCTTCCTTAGAAATCTTGGTGAAAGCCTCCATGACCCACTAACTCCAACATCCTTGCACTCCTGCAGAATCAGCACCAAGTTGATGATGCCAAGATCAGCTGCAAGCTCAAGTAGTAACTGGGACCCTTAGGGCTGCAGTTTCAGTGGTGTCTGAGTGCTAGGAGCAAGGTGGCATAATTCCTTGGTACACAACTTCCTGGGTACTCCTGTATAAGAAGGGTGCCTTCATTCTCTTTTAAAGTAGTTTTCATTTCTAAATCCTTGGATCTTGGGCATGGTCTTGCTGATTCCTGAGCTGTCCTTAAGGCATAATTCCTGTTGACTCTGTACAAACGATCTCTTTAGTGACTGTAATCTCTTCAATAACCACATCTTCCTAGACCCAATTTTGCGCACACTTTTCTGAACAAACTGCAAGTTTTAAAAATCTTTTTTCTCTGCTTTTTGCTCTTGATTCTTACAGTACAGCTAGCTAAAGACTGCCAGTAATATTAATGCCACAGCCTGAATGCTGTGCTGCCTTGACATTTCCTCTGTCATATTAATTAGTCCATCAACTTTAAATTCAGCCTCATAAAAAATCTCAGGACATGGACAAAAATGCAGACAAGTTCTTTCCCAGAATGTAGCACAGGTGGCCTCTGGTCCAATTCCCAACAGAGTTCTCACTGCTCTCTGAAACCTTGTGAGCACAGTCTCTAGTGTCCACATTCTTAACAGCATTCTGATCTTCTGAACTCCTACCAGAATCACCAATTAAGTTCTGCTTACAGTGTTCTAAGTCTTCTCGAGCCTTGCGTCTCATATCCAACTTTTCCAAACTCCTCCTACAGAGCAGTTCCAAAGGCATCTGAACCCCATGGTCGGGTTAGTCACAAGGATGACTCCACTTCTCAGTATCAATTCCCATGTTAGTCAGCTTTTTGTCACTGTCACTGAAATAACTGACAAGAACAAGTTAGAAAACAAAAGTTCATTTTGGCTCATAGTTTGAGAGGTTCAGTGTACAGGGGGCTGACCATTGCTTTGCCAAAAGTGAGGTAGCAATTCATGGCAGAAGGGTGTGGCAGAGAAGCACTGCTGTGCTCAAGACATCCAGGAAGAAAAGAGAGTGAGAAGGAGAAGCCAGGGGTCAATGCATAATTCCCAAAGGCATGCTCCACCTCCCTGCTTAGTCCTTTCGGATTATTAATCTATCAAATAAATTAACTCACTAAACTAATCATTTCACCTTCTGAATTTGTTACTATAGGAGCTTTCGGGGGACTCATACACAAACCACCACAGCCACAGAGAGTAAATATCATAAGGAAGTTTGGCTTCCTTCCCCACAATTCTGCTCCTTCCATAAATTTCAATGTTTTTCTCCTTTACACTCATCCTTGTACATAATTCTTCTGGCCAAGAGAATGGTGTATCCATCTTCACAGCCCAATCTTCTAGTTAGGTTTTGGAACCCAACTCTCTGCTTCTGCATGATTCTGCTATTAAAATTTTCCCATTCTCCCTTGTGCACATCACTGCCAATATATTGCCCAGCAATTGAACAAACCTATTCCTTTTTTAAAAAATTACAATCATGCCCAAAGGAATATCTCCTTACACTATAAATCACATTCTTATTCTAGGCCTATTTCCTTCCCTTCTCAGGCAAACTTCTCAAAGTGGAGACCATATTCTCTGTTCCATAAAAGAGGCAGTCCACCATGATGTGAACAAATGGATCTGGAAGTCAGTGGAAGCTGGAATCCTGTTCAACCAGTTGCTTGCCTTCATAAGGCAAGTTATGTAAACCACCTTTGAACTTTCTATATTTATGAAAGTAGAAAGAACGTGCTTTATATGAACATGTGATGACTAAATTGCTTAGACTCCGCAAGGAATTTAGCATGTAAAAGTAACTGCTTTTATACTGACCAAATGAGTCTTCTTTAGCAATTCTTTCCACATCTTTGTCCACTCCCAGCAGTGCCACTGGTTATATTTTTGATTTCTCACCTAGAATATTAAACAACTTCCAATTTGTATTATTTTCCACTACCTATTTGTTTTAATTTATTTTTTTACTCAACTACTTGTGATTTCCCAAAGAAATATTCCTTTGTGATTATCTGGTGAATACTTTTAAAAGACTTCCATTATCAAACAGAGATTTAAAAGTGTCATCTTAATCTAAGGGTGTACCTCACTGGTAGATCTAAGGTTTAGCATGTGTGAGGTTCTGGGTTAAATCATCAACACCAAAAAAAAAAAAAAAAAAAAAGATCTGATTTATTTGCATTGTGTTGCTCAGTGGTAGAATGCTTGCCTAGCACGTATGAGACACTGGGTTCAATCCTCATCACCACATAAAAATAAATAAATAAAATAAAGGAATTGTTTCCATCTACAACCAAATAAATAAATAAATAAATAGATAAATAAATAAAATCACATCAGCTTCTGTTTAAAATGAATATACTAGAGCCATATTTATGGAAACAGGATTTTTAGGCAACTATAAGCAACATGGCTTTACAAGTTGGATTTTCATTTCTCATTTACTTTGCATTAAATATAAGGCTCATTTTTTATCTGGCCATTACTCTCCTTGAACATCTTGTTATAGCATACAGAATTTCTATTGAAGTTTCCCAAATAGAACATTCTGTCATATCTCATGACCTTTGTGACTCTTCAACAACCTAGAATATTTCTACCATTATTTGATTAATTTTGAAAGATTCCTCTTCTCCAAGAAGTTTCCATTGACCATAAATTTCTATTTTTTCTATCCTGATGTGCATTTAATGCTCTTTGTGTATTTATATTCTGTCTTTCTTATCAATCTAAAGTATCTGTGTTCAGTTCTATAATATACTTATCACTTTCCTATAAATCGTACTTTTGTTGAAGAAAATTAAGTCTTATCTTTGGATCTTCAATACCTATTATATTTTATTGTTCATAATAAGGACTAAAAACTCATTTGTCCTTCTATCAGTCTACTTACCTATATAGTTGACTATGTATTTATTTGTATATTTATTTTTGTTTGTATATTTATTATTATAGCACTAGTTTATATAACTAAATACATTGATACATGTAACATCTATATAAAATTTGATAAAAAGAAAATGAAACCACTTTCTTAAATATAATCTATATTCAATCCAAAATTTTGATGCTTACCATAAAGATTTACATTTCTGTATTAAGACATGTGAGATTTGTCTTTTTCAAAATGTCCACAAGAAAATCAATACTATCAAACTATTCAAAGAGAATTCTCCTTAGCTCAAGAATACTGAAATTAGAACAAAACAAAACAACAAAACAACAACAACAAAAACCACCTTTCACAATGACATTCTGCTAAACCTATATGCTATTTCTGTAGAATCCAGCAACTGTATATTGCAGAGCAATTAAGTAAAGCCATTTGTCTGTCCAGTGCAATATGGGATAAATAATGTTCATCCAATCTTGGCACACCCCTAAAATAACTTCCATGAGATCTCGCAGGCTAGCTCCATCCCTTTTCTCTGATCCTGATGCAAAGGAACTAGAGAGAACTCAGACCCTTAAGATGGAAAAGCCACTACATAGAATGACCCTGAGTTTTTCAATCACCTAAGAGAACCTTGACCAACTAGGCACAAATTAATGAGAAAACTTTTATTCTGTTAAGTTACTAAGACTTGTGTTTTAAAGTATACAGAAATCAGCCTATTCTAGCTAATAAAAAAAACATTGTTGTAGCAGATTCCTCAATGAGTGCTTAAATGCTTTTGTTTTTACGATAACTTTTTACATAGTAGCAAAATGAAATAAATGCATTTTTTTCCTGAAGTTTCAATGAAAGTACTGGATAAAGAACTATCTGGTGATCTAACCAATCTTAGAGTATATTCTCAATTTGTGAAGAGTTAATTAAATAACAATGTTTTTATTTTTTTAGTTGTAGTTGGATACAATACCTTTGTTTTATTTATTTATTTTTATGTGCTGAGGATAGAACCTAGTGCCTCACACATACTAGGCAAATGCTCTACTGCTGAGCCGCAACCCCAGCCCCACAATGTATTTTTAAAGTAATCTCTCAGTGTTATGTTTCTCATTTTGGCATTTGACAAATTTTACTTGCATGTGAAGCAGGGCACTTTACATTTGGGTGAAAGAGTGAACCCACTTAATATATCTTACCTTCTTTCTATATCTTCAGGTGTGAGAGCAGAGAACACAGTAGATGGAAAATAGAACAGATGTCAAAATCTTCTGCATATGAAGAAGAAATACTAGATTTAAACCTATTTAAGAACAGATTTACAGGAATGGTTTCCCTATACTTTAAAGCTGCAGCATTAATCTTTCTGCTAATTCTGATTCCAACCCTATCCTTCAGGTAAGCTCTAAAATGTCCTGAGGATATAGAGTGACATTAAATACAAATCTAGCTAGAAACTGGTAAGAATCAAGTTTCTTTTCCACTAGTAATCCTAAAGGTATTGCAGACATTCATGTAAAGGAGGAAATCTCAGAAACAACAGTATCTTATGTAAAAGTTCATTTAAGAAAGTTCCACAAAGAGACATGTGTGTTTTGGAGGACCCTGGTAACAGATATTGAGACATGACTATTCAGTGTGAATGTGTTCAAATCAGGAATGGAGTCACTGATAGGAGATCCTTTTCAGAAGCAGTGATTAGTTTCAATCTGGGTGGAGACTACGTTTTATTTTCTTATTCAAAACAGGCCTCCACAGCCATCACCTCTTTCACCAAAGTTAAGGCAGTAATTCTTGCACAGTTCTGATTTTCTCATCAGATTGAGTACTTCCTGTTCCCGTTAGTAGTCTGGACAGTGTGACAGGAAGTGCTTCCCAATTTTCCCCTGTTTTCCTTCTGCGACAGAAGTTAAGGAAGGGTGTAGGCATGTGAAACAAAAAGAGGTAGGGAAATGGATGATAATAAATATCTGCAATGTTTTTAGTAAAGGACTGGGTCCGTTTTTCAGTTCATTCCATGTAAACCCCATCCTTAGATTTTAAAAAGCACCTACTACAAGGTCCATGAAAATGATAGTGAACCACAATGCACCAGAGATACAAGTTTATTCGAGAGGGTCTGAGATCCCCTCATCTTCCTCATCTATCAAAATGGGAGAAAGTACTACAGCCTTTTCCTTTTAGAAAGTGTTATAGCTTCAATTACTTCACCAGGCCGTAAGTAAGTAAGTGGTGTCTATAAAATTGTGAAAGTAGTTTCCATAAACCATTCTGAGAAAGCAGTCTCATTACAGAGGTCTCACTGACCTTGCCTAAGGGAATAAAAACAGGTCCAAGTCACCCTCTCTCTTGCCCATGTCAAACACCCTGTATGGTCATTGTCTTCCCAGTCTTTTTTTCTCATTTGCATGCCTCTTGGCCTCCGTTTCATTAAGCTGTCAGTGTCCTGCAGGAGGAAATGTCTCCTTATCTGAGCTGATAGATAGCAGTGAAGCTTGTTCCCTTGTGTCTGCATCTTTCAGTGAGGAAGCGAGATTGGGAAACAGATTTATAACAATACATGGATGCACTGAATTAGAAAAGACAGTTTCAGAGCAATGACATGCTTTTTTTCCCCTCTAATGCACACTCCACCAAGATATGTCAAAAACAGTGCGTTAAAGCTTTACGAGTTCTGAAAGCTTCCTGGACCTCTTCTTTTGTGGTTTGTTTGCTGTTGTTCTTTTCACTTCCCCTTGTTGTCTTTGGTTTGTGTTTCCTCTAAATTAGGAAGACCCTTTCTAGATTGTTGTTAGGAAGAAGGTTATAAATGATAGTTCCCACTCTTGCATTCTAAGCCTAATTGCTAAAGAGAGGATCAGCAACTATATTTCTTGAAGGAAAAGCTTTCAAAAAAGTAAATCTGTCATGTCAGCAGAGCAGGCCACATCCATCAATACAGGAAGAAGTTCTCCTGGTTTATCATAAAGAGCTGTTGCTGGAATAAAATTACTTTGAAGATCATTTCAAAAGTGAACTTATTCACTCACTTGGAGGAAATGAAAAGTTGGACAGGGCCTACCTGTATCCTAAGTTTGCAATCTTCATAGCCACCAAATGGAATAATGAGCATTTGATAGATGATTTGTTGTAACTGGTATTTACCTGATTCCACAAGTTCTGTCTAAATATCAAGGTTGTTCAATCCTTGTACATAAGAGAGAATAAATGTTATGTTTTCAGATGTCACTTACCAGGTATTACATTTTCCTAAGCAAGATTAAACTAGATAATAAGTTTCTATTTGGTGTCTGTGAATGTTCTTGAACCCAGTATCCTTGTAATATATGAATGTTTTCAACAGTATTCCAGACAGGGTAGGCATACAGCCTGTTTGCCACTCTCCCTTGGAGCTCTATGAGCAGACTGTTGAGTTGGTAATGACCTTCCATCCAGAGTAGGCATACAGCCTGTTTGCCACTCTCCCCTGGAGCTAATTCCTCTTAGAGTAATAAAACAACTGCCTGGAAGTTTATCATTACTTCTCTGTACTCCAAGCACAAACACTTGATAGAAATCCATTGAGGTCTAGGAACGTGGCAGACAGTACACTCACTGTTGAGATATACAGATCTTACCTCACCATTAGGAACCTTATTATCTTATTTGGGATGTAAAATATCTGTAGGTTATTACAAAATAATGTGACTTATAACATGATAATGATATTCACAGATGGCTATGGATGACTATGTGAAGTATATGTGGAAATGATGCCCCATTTTGGACTGGGGTTCCTGAAAAATTCCATGAGAAGAACAATGTGTATAATCAGATTGCTAAATCCTAAAGAAGAATTAGGAAAATGAAGCAAGAACACAAAAGAGAACCACAATTGTGGTTGAAACCAGTCTAATGTGGCTGTTCTGGTAATTTTACTAAGCAAATTAGAGTGCTCCTATATTTTCTTTACAACAGTTGAATATAGTTTAAACTCTTAAATCCTGCTTGCAAGCAAGGAAATTAAAGTTCAGAGAAGTAAATAGAGTATCTATGACCATACAATCAATAAATAGAATATCGAACTGGTGAACATCTTTCTCTAGGAATGATTGTAACCTCAATGAACAACGGGACCATTGCACATGGGGTGCACTATATTTTTGAACGTTGAGTTAATGAATGATTTCAATGCCATTCACTTATTGTTATATTATACCTTTATTTTACTGGACAGAAAAAAACATTTATATAAATGCTTGAATGCTAGGTTATGCATGATTGATGCTTTTAGAGATTTGAAAGTGCTTCAGCTTAACTTAAACTTTTATTTCTTATTTTAAAATTCCCAAATGTAGCATAACACACTTTTTCCTTTTAAATTTTATCGACATTGTATAGTAAGATAGAAGCCTGATACCTATTATTAGATGTCTCCCTGAAACTGTGGTTTAGGGGAAGTAAAAAGTTAGATTTCAGTTTCAAGGGAGCCATTTGCTAGATGTGTAATCATGGAGAAATAAAAATATGAAAGTTTTCCCATGTGTAAAATGTCATAAAATGATATCTGTCCACCAGCTTATTGCAAGGTTTAAATTGCGCTGCCTATGTTTGTTCTCTTTTATAGTACCTGCCAGTATCAGGCACTCACAAGATTTTGGTATCCTTTTTCTTGCCCAATTTTTGAGTTGAATTTATTGCTTTTCATGTGTTGATAGTATTTTGTTATACTATATATAAAAACCCTACAAATCAGCTTTTTCCAAGCTATACAATAATTATTCTAAGGTTTAATTTTTTGGAGGTAGAAAATACATTTTGTAGACCTGTATCTTGCAGTACCTAAACTCTAACTTTAGTATTGAATATAACTTTTATTATAATATTAAACATGATAAAAGTTAATATAACTAATTTCTAGTTGTGTGATTTATTTGAATGAAATCTTCAAATCATAGTTTATTTGTCTTTAGAAAATAAAACCTGCAATTATGAACTGTTGGACTTTGTTTACCATTTTTCTATATCCATATGCATGGATACCTAGTTGGTACAGGGGACTGTATAAGGTGCCACAAGGCCTATAAGATGTGCTAGTGGTCTATATAGGATGTGAAACAACTAGAGTAGGATTGGCAAGAAATGGTAAGAGGACAATGAGAAAGGTGTTTTGGAACATAGAATCACATGATTTAAATAGTGATTCATGGTTGCTAACTCAAGAAGGTAAAAACTGAGATATGACTAAGGCTTTATACTTTATAATGGGAATGGTGAAGTCATTAATGGAGAGGTGAACTGAGCAGAAGGAAGGTTTTGAGAACACTGAGCTCAGATCTGCTCTTGTTGGACTGGCTACATGAGATGGGTAAATTGAGTTGTACTAAAGGACACTTGGAGTTTGATACGTAGCAGAGAATTTCAATGCCATTTGACAAATGTTGAAGTGACCATTAAATGAGCTTTATGTGAGAAAAGATAAACAATGGTAGATATCTACAGACATAAATTCTAAAAGTCCACAATGGAACCTGAACTAAAGGAATATTTTTACTTGCAGGGTTGGAGGGAGAGGCCTATAGAGAAGCCAGCCAAGGAAAACGATAAAGAACAATTTAAAAAATGTGAAAAAGAAAGAAAAAAAGAAAAAGGATAATCTAAAGAAACAATTGTTCTGAGAGTTAATTAAAAAATGCAGATAACCTAAAAAGATGAAAACTAAAACGAGGCTATTTGATTCGGCAAATATACTTTTGTTCATTACACAGTATTCAGTTTTTACTGCTGACTTCTTATTTATTATTAAATTACTAAAAGTAGCAATATAAGAGAGATTCATATATATTTGCCAATAGCAAAGAGTAAATAATATTTTTTCATAGTTCCTAATTTAGAGAAGGATCATTAGAACAAACCATATTTTCTAGTTTAGTCTTGAGATATGCCCTAAAAACTCATGTGTGAGACATTTCAGGAATGTTCAAAAGGTGAAATGATTAGATTATAAGAGCTGTGACCTAATCAATGGATTAATCCAACTGATGGATTGAAAATTTGGAAAGGACTGAAGGGTATCTGTAGGCAGGTAGAGTGTGACTAGAGCAGGTAGGTCCCTGGGGCATGACTTCTGGGTTTATATTTTGTCCCTGGTGTCTTGTGCTCCCTCTCCCTGCTCTCTGGTTACCATGAGCTGAGTAGCTGTCCTCTGTCACCCCCTTTGCCATGATGTGCTGCCTCACTTGGGTCCAGAGCAATGGAGTTGTCAACAATGGGCTGATCCTCTGAAACTGTGAGCCAAAATAAATGTTTTCTCCATTTAATTGTTCTCATTGGGTATTTTGGTCACAGCAACAAAGACTTGAATAACGCCCTGACTTACTTTTATTTATTTAATTTTTGGTAACTTTGGATATAACATGTATATGTGTAGAATAGGTAGGGTTTTTTGTGTGGGGGGCACAATGTAATTTCACTGAGATTTATATATTAATATATCATGACTAAAGTATTATTTTACTAGTATTTTTGTCAACCCAATAACTTCAGATATAATAGAATAAAAAGTAATAAAATAGCTCAGTCAGGAGAAACTCTTCTCATTAAAATTACAATGTTAATCATCATTAAAACAATATCTGCTTGTATTTTTATCATGTCTCCTAATTAAATATAGTTGCCAATATAAGTCCCCCCCCAGTTGTCTTTGTTCTTATAGAATTGAACTTTATATAAAGTTGGTCAGTTATAAAAATTATCTCATTCTACCATTTTGCTTCAGTACCTTAGCAAAATTTTTCTTCCCAAGAAATTTATGTTAGATTATTCAATCTTCCAAGACTCCACAACACAGGCTTTCTTTTAGGGTTTTTAAAAAAAAATATGTATTTTTTTGTGTGTGTTCCTATATTACTAATGCTTAAAGAATAATTCAGACAAGCAGTTTTAAAAAACAGATCTTTTAACAATGCATTTTTCAAAAATATTGTTTACTTTTACTAGAATTCTTTGGTTTATGTGGGATTTTTGTTGTTCAGATCATGATCATTCCAGCTATATTTGCCCCTAAACTCTTAGCATTCTTTAAAACTTATTCTAGCCAATCTTGGCAAGCTAAGGTTTGATGCTTTATTCAATCCAAAATATATAGGGATCAATATATTTAAAATGAAAAGAAAACATAGACAGTTTAATCTACTTAAATGTCAGAGACTATGTGCAAGAATTCGCATACACCTGTCTGTGAGTCAGGACTGATCTCTTTACCCTGAAATCACTAGCTACAAGTCTGGAGCAGCAAGTGGCCAAGTTCCAATTATGAGACTCTGTCTGGAAATGAAGTTAATGAGAGAGAAACAGAGACAGACAGACAGAAAAGACCAGGAGGAAGTGGTACTTCGTTGACAGACTGAGCATTATATTACCTCCTGGCTTTGTGAGATGTGAGAACTAACAGATTACATGTTAGTCTAAGGTAGTCTGAATTGAGTTTATGTCCTTTGGAGTTGAAAACCCCTGATGATTTCAAGCATAATAGATTTAGTTTGAGTTTTTCTTAGAAACATACTTGGATTAGAAGAAAACAGGAACATGATACTGAGCCATTATTCTAAAAGTCTTTTGAAATTCCAGAAGAGTATCTATCATTTGTTATTTATTCATTTATTCATTTTTTTGTTTTGTTTTTAAATTAGGGTCTGCTTTGTGTTGGGGTGCTTTTCTAAGAATTGCAAATGCCAGCATGATCTAGATAGAACCTAAAACCTCTCATGTGGAGTGGTGTACATTAAACAAACAAACAACCAAAAAAATTCAGGTGACAACAAGTTTTACAAATAAAAGAAAGAAGGACCGTGCACTGTTAGGGATGCATAATTCAGGAAAGCCTCTTGGAGACAAACCTTAAATAACAGAAGTAGCCTAGCACACAGTGATCTGGATTTCAAAGAAAGGATGAGCTTGTCTTACTCAAGAGACTTAAAGAAGGCCAGTGCATTGAAAAGCAATAAAAAAGGGAAGATCAGTGGACAATGATGTCAGAGAAGAGACTTGGTTTTATATTTATTCTAATTGCAAAGGAAAATTTGGGGGAATATTTCATTAGTGAAACCCTGTTTTGTTTTTTTTTTCTTTTTAACTCCTTCTGTCTATTCTAATGGAGACTATCTCAAGACCAACAAGAAGACTATGAAAGAGAAAGGAAGACAAAGACACTCTCCTGGATTTTTTTTTCTGCTGTAACCAAAAGACCTGACAAAAACAACTTTAGAGGAGGAAAAGTTTATTTTGGCACTCAGAGTGTCAGAGGTCTCAGTCCATAGATGGCCAGCTCCATTGCTCTGGGCCCGAGGTGAGGAAGGACATCATGGCGGAGGGCATGGCAGAGGAAAGTAGCTCAGGACATCACACCAGGACACAGAGAAAGCCCCTCCCCTCACCATGGACAAAATATAAAACCCAACGTCACACCTTCAGTGACCCACCTCTTCCAGTCACCCCTTACTGCCTACAGTTACCACCCAGGTCTTCCCTATCAGGGGGTTAATGCACTGATTAGGTTAAGACCACCATAATCTGTAATATCACCTCTAATTTCCTTACATTGCCTTACATATGAGCTTTTGGGGGCCACCTCATATCTAAATCATAGCAGAAGTTATGGATTTGAAAATGAGTGCTTAGACTAATTACGTACTTTGGAAAATGGCACAATAAAAACTATCAATGGTAAAAGGAATTGGAAGAGGGAATGGTCTATAGTTAAAAGAAAACATTACCAAAGGTGAAACTGATGTGGATCAATGGGAAAGGGAAAGAAGTTTGTACCCCTTGACTGCCCTTGTATTCAGATTGCAAAATGAAAGAATCATGGTGGTTTAAATATTTCCTTTGAATTCAGAAAGATCTGAGTTCGATTTCTGCTACCATTTCCCAGATTTGTACTCGCTATCAATTGGTGCAGCAGTGTTGATCATTCACGGCCTTCTGTTGTCATTGTGGGTGAAGGCGAGACAAAGATGAACACGGGGAGTATAACCTCTGCTTTTCGATCCCAATACAGAGACAGGCGAAGGTGACATTAAAAAAGAAAAAAGTAAAGAAATTCTATACAGCAGATAAATAAGGAGTAGGAGAGATTGACTTTACGTGGTGTGTTAGCCATGACGGTGCTTTCTGCTGAAGTGACACTTCACAGTGAAATCCCAAAGCTGGGAGGGAATAAATCAAGCAGATTGAGAGAAGAATGTTCAAGAGGTCAGAGAACATACAAAACTGGCTTGGGGTGTGAAGTCCTTCAATAAAGGGAGTTGTTGATAATCTTCATACCAATACATGAGAATTAAATAATAGCAAGATCATGCAAAAGTACATGTAGCTCTAGCAGCATATTCAATATTAAATGAAGAGTAAGAAATTCTCCTCATTAGCAGTCTTGTTAAAACTGAAAGTTAGTATTGCATCAGCATTATGAGCTCTGGTTTTAGACATTGCTCCTAGCTACGAAACCCAGGTCTCCTATGTACAAGCTGAATAATCTTCATTTTCTTATTAAGGAAGCTTAGGTTCCTCTTCTGGAAAATGGGAAAATCTGTGAAGTCCTGGGAGTCCAGCCACCAGTTAGGGAAGACAAGGCCAGGGGATGTTTTGGAGAAACAAAAGAAAGTAATCAGGACAAGGTCATTATCCCATGACAGATGAGGAAGCTGATGAGGTTCATGCAGTCACTAAGGACTGGAATCAGAGTTCAGATCCAGGCAGTCTGGAGCCAAAACCCATAAGAGATTTCTGATTGCATAACTGGCTCTCATTACCTGCATGTTTTAACGCTATTTTACATTAAGTTCTCCTTGAAGGAAACTTTAAAGCTGAAGACTGTGGAGGTGACCTTACATCTACTTAGGAAACAAGGAATCTTTCAAGGCTTCACAGCAGTCACTCTCAACCACAGAGTAATTTTCACCCTTCCGCTCACTGGAGGACATTTGGCAAAGTGCAGAGACATTTTTATTTGTCACAGCTTGGGAGTGGGGAGAGAGTAGTATCACCAGTACCAACAGAGAGGCCAGGGAAGCTACTCAAAAGACTCAGCAGACACCTCCCCTCCCCACAAATGGTTATCCATCTCAGTCTGGCACTGGTATCCAGGTTGAGGAACCCTGAGTCAAGAGGTAAATGTTCTAATAAAGGAGTGAGCGGTGTATACAACAAAAACAAATTCCAACCCTACTGAAAGGTGTGAGAGAAAAAGATCCAGGAATATTTAGAAAATTTTTCCTAAACCACAATAGACAAGAATTTTCACTTCCTCTGAAAGCTATAATCTATAAGAATGGCATGAGGGATGGCCTCTATAAATAACTGCCTTTTGATGTAACTCACTCTTAGAAATATAATATTGCTTTTCAAGGTTGTAAGATGGAGGAAGGAAAAGAGTTTTAAAACCTAGGTATTTTGCAAACCCATCATTCTTCTGTATAATTTTTGAAGTATGTGAAGACAAGTAGTTGAAAGATCAATCAGCTCTTTCAGGAACGAGGGCTAAAAACTGGCGTATATTAAATCCTATTGATATACACGCTTCTGATTAGAAGTATGACAATTCATATTCAGTACTTCAAAATCTTGTTTCCACCCTGCAGGGCTCTTTGTCAAATTTTACAAATTGAATAATTATAATTCCTTTGGTGTCCTCACACTCTGGCACATTTTTTTTTTTGTAGAATGATCTATTTCAGATATTATGGGGTAACAAGGTGACAATGAGATGGAGAGCAAGAGTTGATTGACTTCACCAAAACTTTGAGTCATAACAATCGTTTCAGGTTTCTGACACAAAGTAGGAAGAGTTTTTGTTAAAGTTGGCATATGTTAAAGTCAAACTGAGGGAATGATTAAAAGCATAGGCTCTGGATCCAGATTTTCTGGGTTCAAATATAAATATAAATTTTTACTATTTGTATTGTGTCTTTAAGAAAGTTATTCAAAACTCTACTGGACATTAATGATAATGCTTCCTTCATAAAGTTTTTTTAAAGAAATGGATTGCATAAAATTTGTAAGTATTACTCAAACATGGTTTAATACTTTTCCATAAGTATCATCCTATACAGGAGTGTGTGATCAGCTAATAGAACAACTGGAATATTTGAATTTATTCCAATAACAAACCACATATATGAAGTTAGTCTCCACATATGTATGAATCCAAATTAAAGCTATTGAGACTATCAAAACAGAATCTTCTGGAATTTGACAAAAATATATTAAGAAAATCTTTTCAAAAACAAAAAAGAATTATCACCAAATCACACTTGCTATGACTTTGCTGTAAAGGATAACTCAAGAACCAAAACTAATGTGGTCTATTTTTTTTTTGGAGGGGGGTCTTAACTGATTTTAAATCCAAGTCCCTTGAAAAGAATGATAAAATGAATAAAAGTGAACAAAGGCAACTCTAACACAAGCTCTTCCTTTGTAGATTCTCGTAGGTACAACATGAGGAGCTCTCCTTCTTCCTTGGAATGGGGAACATGGATTTGCCTAAGTAACAGTGATACTCCAGTGAGATGCTGTTTTGAAAAGTGATAGGACACTCCTCATTTACAGGTGGGATAGGTTATAGGAAGAAGAGAGTTCTAGGATAGTGATACCTAGGGAAGTGAAGTCAGGAGATGCATAGGATGGAGAAGGTTATGGTGTTCTCCTGTGTTCTCATCTTGGGAGCAGTTCACTCTTCCTAATACTTGAGCTGGGAGAATTGGATATTTAGTGATTTTTGAAAAGGGATATGGAAAGTTTGTTAACATTTAACAGCAAATACAGGTGCCTAGGATTTGAACACTCTTTAGACTCCTTTTAGGGCAGTAGCATTTCAGTTTTAGTTTCTCCACTAGTAATGGGAGAATAATGCTTTATCTAAAACCAAAGACAAGCAAAGTGTCTAGAGATAGAATCAATAAGAGGTCAGCAGAGAAGCCAGACAATTGAATTCAGAAGGGAAAGATGGGTCAGACCATAAGAGTTGTACACATCTGGTGAGCAGAGACAGAAGCTTTGAGTCAGAACTAGATGACAGCACAAGAAGGCTCTGTATTTTTTGGTAGTGGCTACTCATTGCTTTGACTCATATCTAGGAGTAGTGTAAGGAGCTCTGACAATGGGACAGTAATGAAAGCAACACCAATATAATGGAAGTTATTTTTCTTTTGGTTTCCTCTGAAATAGAGGGAAAATAGGAATGAGCAGTCACTCTGTGATGAATATAGAACATCAGAAAAATCACTTCCCATCTGCTAGCTAAATACACAAATAACCATAAATCTTTTAAATGATAAAAAACACTGAAAAATAGTACATATATCAAAAATATTATTTTGACATCTCCTACCAGAAACCTAAAAGGAAATATTTGTTTAATATTTAATGTGCTGATTATTTTTGTAGTGAAATCAAAGCTAAATTAACATTTTTAAAGAAACAATGTTATTGATAAATGGAGAATTTTAAGTTATTTTAAGTCTTTCTAATTGTAGTGCTCCTTAGGACACTGTCTTTATGCCTGACGAACGTTTCCTTAGCTCAATCTCATAGCGACATTTGTAAATAACATTACTATGGGTTTTTAATAAGGTGCATTAAAGCTTTTCTTTGGAGAGAGAGAGAGAGAGAGAGAGAGAGAGAGAGAGAGAGAGAGAATTTTTAATATTTATTTTTCAGTTTTTGGCAGACACAACATCTTTATTTTATTTGTATGTGGTGCTGAGGATAGAACCCAGCGCCCCACGCATGCCAGGTGAGCGCGTTCCGTTTAAGCCACATCCCCAGCCCTGCATTAAATTTTTTGTATTGTCCATTTACTTCATGTGTGATATTTTGAAAATTCAGGTTTATCAGGGTATAATTTATATAATTCTTGCCCCTTTTAAGTGTATGGTTCTATTAGTTTTAACAGCTACCATTGTGTTGATTAACACTAGTTTAGAGTCTTTGTGAGAAAAAATTGTTAGGACAAAATCCTGAATTCCTAGCTCTTCAATGTTGATTCTGAAGCTTGCTTGAAAATTCTCAAGAGAATTTCAAAATTGAACCTTTGAGACAATGAATACACATTAATTTCTCTCTTTGAATAGGAATGAAAAAAATATAGATATACATGTATACACGTATACACACACACACACACGTATTCACACGTACTAAGCGTAATAATATGAAAAAATGTTAACACTCAAGAATAATAGATAGAAAATGATCACTGCTTATTATCATATTTTGATTTTAAAATTAAACATCTTATACTACAGGTATATACTTTTTCATACTTTCAATTCAATAATTTGATGTGTTAATTGAATACTATTACCTGTTCTAAAAAAAATCATATTTTATTGTCCAAACATGGATTAAATGTTTTCTCAGTTTATTTCAAGTTGGATAAGCTAAATATTCAGGGCATGTATTTATAACTTAAAATATAATTGGCTTTTGTAGCTTAATAGTTTTCAGAAAAGGATACACGTTCTTTATTAAGATCCATAAATGGTGAAATTGATAAATTTTTCAAGTGTTTTAGGTTGCACAAGAAAATAATAATGATAATGATATGATGTCAGAATAATGTTATATATTATTGCAAACTAATAACCTCCAGGGTGCTTGACTTCCATGAAATTCATTTCATATCTCATCTATTATGGAGGATCTGTGAAAAATAGTTTACTATTCCCCTTCTGAGATATTTGGCAATGCAGGCTAGGCTCATGAAAGCAAAGAGATTAGATATTGTCATTTTCAAAGGGTAAAATCTGTGAAAGCTGTTTTCTAATTCTAGAAATGTCTGAGTGATAAAAATCCCTTTATGCAAATAATGAGGAAGGAACAAAGCCCAGTCATTTTTTTTCTCAGCTTTCAAAGTACACATATACTTTTCCTTTAAAGCAGCACACTTATCAGAGAGGGTTTTTCTAGATACACACATACAATCAGGGATATATGCTCAATCAGGGCTGGTTGATGTTCATTTCTTGAAAGCACTTACCCTTAGTATTGCGAAAGGGTTTAGTCCTTCCACACCTGGGTAAGAGTCATCAGATTTCTAAGTCAACGTTGCACCCCAAGTTCTGGTTGGTGAAGATGACATTCACAAGGAACACAGGGCTTGCTGACCCTTTTTCAGAAAGCATGTGGCATCGTTCATATTTTCACTGACTTCCACTGTCTACAACCAGGGTTCCTTGATGGCTCAATAAGGCCTTCCCTGAAACTCTAATAAAACAGTGTACAGAATATTACCTGAATATGCATATGAATATGAGAAGCAAGAGTTTCCATTGAATCCCCACAGGAGTTTGAAACCAATATGTACAAATACCTTTCAACAGGGACGAAATATAGAAAGTCTATATTTACTTTTCCTTTTTGACCTGAAATGCTAGTTTTGTCACCTTAAGAACGCACCTACTTGGAATTCGCTCTCCATTTTTATATACCTGGGCTTCTGCTGATTCCCTTCTTTCCATTCCCACCTACATAATTTCTACAAAATACTGAGGATCATATATATATATATATATATATATATATATATATGATCTCATCCATTAAAAAGGCTTGTGAAATTCCTAATAGAAATTAAGCCTCTTGGTTTCCAGAACCCCATCTCCTCACCATGACATCAACCAGCACTGTGATTGTGTTACTCTTATATGCACATCTCATCTCCAGTGCAAGAGTGAATCTCTGTGAAGCCTTGTTTATTCTGTGTCCCCAAAAGTATACCTCATCCAGAGACTTTCACAGAATGAGTCATACATATTTATTCAAATCAAACTGAGGTCCCATTTTATTTCAAACCACGTATTCTCCATGCATACAGTGATGAATTAAGAAAAAAAAGAAGTAAAAGAAGAACCATCTCATCTGAGAAATCACCTCAGATTTTTTTCTGTCTTCATTCAACAGTTCCTTTTCTATTTTCCTTCTGTCCTTTTTTCTCTGGATGCTGGTATTAGAAAGTAGGTTTTGCTGAATTCCATTACTTTTTCTTATCTTCTAGTATCCTGTATGAAATAACACAATAACTTATTTCATGAAAACTTAATGACAACATTTTTTTCATTCCTTGAAGTCAAAATGTAACTACAAGATTGAACATGCCATACTTTGGTTTTGTTGATTTTCTTTTAGAATCTCAGAAGATGTGAAAATGCAAAGAAAGTAATAGAAAGGTCTCACCCATTTCTGACTTTCCAGTCATTTTTGTGATCACAAAGGTGACACAGAAGTTCTTTCCAATATATTAATGTCTAAATTTGCTATCTGTATATGTTCGGTCTTTTTGTTCTTTCCAAATTTGAAGATGATCCTACAAAAGCTCAGGACTCCTGAGTCATTAATTGCCCTCCCCTCTCACCTCAGCACTTTACGTGGTCAACTTTTTCCACATCCACACTCGCTGCAACTCTTGATCTCTTCTCCGACTATTCAAAGTGATTTTCTCTTCATTCCTTTAGTACCCTCCTGTCTCAGGAAAATAGCCTCAGACATTTCATACAGTAGAATGGTACCTGAAACTCACACTTGCATCTCTGTAAAAAATGAATGCATTTCTTTGACAGTTCCCTTGGGTCTAGAACCCTAATTCTCTCTGCCTTGACATTATTGGGTAGTGTTAGTTTCCACTGAGCTCCCACTGACATTTTTGTATAATTAATATGCCTCTTTGGACAGACCCTTTCTTCTTTGAGGATAACTTCATTTGGTTATCTCATATATGATCGTATCATTGTCTATGCTGTTTCTATGTCTAAAAGTTCTAATCCTTCTACATCATTCATGATATTTTTGGTGCACTGAACTATTTGATTATTTTCCATCCCAACTCTTTTCATTACCATACATGTTTCTATGTCTAAATGGAGTCTTCCAAACAAGGACCTCATACTTTTTTGAGATTCATTAATCTCTACTCATTTTTAGTAACTAAGTCCCTTTTAACTCTATGATTCTTAGAGTCAGAACATCTATTGTAAATTATTAGGAAAATTTTGGTCATTTCACTGAGGCATCACATTTACAAAGTGGAGATATGGATAGTTGCTCTGCTCAACTTTTGGTAACTCTGGGAAGATAAAACATCTATGTGAAAATATCTTGGACACAATCAAATATTGAATATGAGGTAATATAACTCTGAAAACCAACCTTGAGTCCAGGATCACATTATGGGAGTACTGGTAGTCATGAAGGAATTTTGACTTTTATTTCAATGATTATGAAATGACCTCTTTCATTTAAAAATTAGACATCTAATGTGAAAGTAAAGTCATCCCAGTAGTAAAATGGTACTGCCTGAGAATGTTCAGCAAATTCAGAGAATTCCAAAAATAAAAATTTTGAACCAAAAAGTTGCTTTGACAATCACTCTCTTACTTGAGAAATGAGATATAATGTTTGTGAGAAATATATAGCAATATCTCAAAAAGCATATATAAGTGTCACTTATCTGGTAATGAAGTCTAAATTCAATGTGGTTATAGGTAATAAAAATACATAGTTGGAGGATTACTTACAGAAGTATGATTCCTTATATTTTCAAAAATATGGTGGAAATATGTTTATTCATTCATGCATTCTTTCATTCATTTATTTTGGTTTTTTCCTTTTTAGTTTTTATTTTGTTTTTTATTCTAATTTGTTATATATGACAGTAGAATTAATTACAATTCATGTTACACATATAGAACACAATTTTTCACATCTGGTTTTATACAAAGTATATTCACACCATTCGTGTATTCATACATATACTTAGGGTAATGATGTCCATCTCATTCCACCATCTTTTTTTACCCTCATGCCCCCTACCTTCCTCTCCCTTCCATTTGCCATATCTAGAGTTTATCTAATCCTCCCATGCTCACCCTCCAACCCCATTATGAATCAGCCTCCTTATATCAGAGAAAACATCTGGCATTTGGTTTTTTGGGATTGGCTAACTTCACTTAGCATTATATTCCCCAACTCTATTTGTTTACCTACAAATGCCATGGTTTTATTCTCTTTTACTGCTAATATTTCATTGTGTATATATACCACATTTTCTTTATCTATTTATCTACTGAAGGTCATCTAGATTTATCTATTATCTATTGTGAATTATGCTGCTATAAACATTGATGTGACTGTGTCCCTGTGGTATGTTGTTTTTAAGTCTTTTGTGCATAGATCAAGGAGTGGGATAGCTGGGTGGTTCCATACAGCAGTATGGAGAAATTATTTATCAAAGTATATTTGGCCTTCATTACGGGCTAGTCTTTTTGCTAGAGATAAAATAATATGCATAACTACTGGTAATCACAGCCCTCTTGCAATTTAGAATCCGATGAGAAAGAAAACCAAAGAATCTTAAAAACAAATGAAAAATCACTATTTTGGCAAGAGGTTCATAGGATTCCTATAATAAATAATAGAACACTTATAATAGGATCACCTGTAATAGGCAATTTGACCTGGTCTGGAAGATCCGGGAAGACTTCTTTGAAAAAGCAATGCTCTAAATAAGGTGAAAAGACTAATTAATTTTTGACTACATACAGAGAAAAGGAAGGAGAACCAAGTGGAGATAATGATAAGTACAAAGGCCCTGGGACATGGGATCATGAATAGCACTCAGGATCAATGACATTTAGTGTTCTGCAAGAGGAAGACTGAGGGGCAGGAAGCATAAAAAGAGAAGCTGGATGTTTGGGGAGATGACTGGACATGCGTCATGCAAAGGCTTAGGAAATTCCATGCCAAGGGGTGCTGATTCAATTCTATCTTTTTAAAAAATTTGTTAGAACTTTCTTTTATTTTGTATTTTTTTAGGGGTGCTGAGAATTGAACCCAGTGCCTCACATGTGCTAGGCAAGTATTCTACCACTGAGCCACAACCCCAGCTGTAATTCTATTTTATTTTTTATTTTAAAATTATGTATTGTCATCATATGTGTACATATATGTATATAAATATATATTTGTGCATGGTTTTATATATTGGAAACTGATTTGATTACATACTTGTTTTTCTCTGACACATGTATATTAATGATATAAATTTTATTTTTAAAACTTTTAAGTTGAAAATACTGAGTCAATTTGACCAAAAAAAAAAAAAAAAAAAAAAAAACTAATTTGGGAAGTAATGATAAACATGGTGCTCAGATATGCTAAAACCTTACTGTTGCTGCACAAATTAATAAAGTTTGTGAAGACATGCTTTTGTATAATATGATTGTTTTGAGTGAAAGAACTGAGATTTTTCAGAGCTTGCTTGTTATTAAGTTTGATATTTTATTATAATCTATCAAATTTATTAAAAGAAAATGAAGTAATAACAGTAAAATTGATGCTGTTTTTAAATATTTTTAGATCATTTGACAATTGAATTTTTTTATTTGTAGAAACCGATGTCTATAACAAGTAGGCCAGATATTGGTCTCTCTTTGTGTTCTTAGATATTCCTCGGGAAATATTTAAATGAGTTCTAATCTGAGAGTCCTGGTTTATAGAAAATCAAAGAGTAAGTTTGATCATTAAGTATGCTACTCGCAGGAATGGAAAATGTTCACAGAATTCTGAACTCATCTTTACAGCATTACTGGTTTGAAACAGCATTTTTTTCTGGTTCACTGAAGATAATCCAAGCAAAGGAAATAAAAAATATTGATAAACCTTTCCTAAAAACTTCATCCCTTCTTCTATGCATAGCTAACCTCTTTCTATATTGTACCCTCTAGTAATTGACTTTAAAAGCTGAGATTAAGTGATTCATGTTAAGTTTACTAGTAGTGTCACTAAGAAGATGACTAGGTGCCAAGAACTGTGATAAATTCTACAGCTTCATGATCTCACTTAAAATAATAAGTCTATGGGGTTAGAATTTTTAGAAACCCATTTTAAAGAAGATCATTGAGACTCGGTGAGGCTCAGTGCTTCAGTTGGGATGTGAGACTGGCCACTGCCAATGCAGAAGGGAAATCAAACCCAAGGAAATCTAACTCCAGAGTGTCTGTGCGGTTCACACTGAGCTTCCTCCCTCTGTTCTCTCCTTCTGTCACTCATTGATACACACACATACACTTACACAAACTTAAGGGCACACACACTTATATAAACATCTTCTTATAGATAGTTATAAGATGTAAATATTGGAAAATAATACCAAAAGATGTCTTATAGTCATGACCTTGCGTGATTAAATGGAAACCTCAGAGAAGGAGCTGGATTGGTAATGAATATGCATCAACTTTCCTTTACCATTTCACCCTCGTATATTCCAGTTACTCTGGGATCTATTTCCCACTGATTGATTCCACATTCTCAGGCATCGGTATTGCTGTCTGACCAAACACAAACACGGGCACCAGGAACAGCCGGAAATGACTAGTTAGACTATAAATCAATAAGAGATTAAAAATTCCCAGTACTTTCAGGTTGTAAGTCAGAGTCAGGAAGGATAGTTGCCAGAAAGCTACATTGCTTGGAACAGTCTCTGAATTACTGGCACTAGATATTGCCATATTGACTTATTGATTAAAACAACAGCAATAATCTATAGGCTTAAGTGGCAAGTGAATTAAGTGAGTGATTTTTGGTTATTAATTGTGAATGTAAATTTTTTTAAAATATAAAACTGTTACCACACTCTTGACTATTTCTTTAGCAAGTATCTTCTAAGGTACCTCTCGGAAAACCCAAGGGTTAAAATTATGCTTCTTCACATAATGATTTTTTTTTCATGAGGACTGTTTAATCAAACTTACCATAATGCCATTCTCATATCTTGAAAAAAAAACTTCATAATATTATAACAATTTCCTAATTGCTTTAAGTTTACTTTGCTTGAAACATGGATGGGAATAAAGACCATATTTTATGAGGAATTGAAATCTTTTTAGTGTAGAGCTTGCCACACAGCTCTGTAATATTTCTGTAATTTTTTATTGATGATCTGGGTTATTACTCCTGCAGAATTTCCCACATTCTGAGTTTTGCTGATTGTATCACAGTAGTGTCTTTAGCATGATTTTCTTACACGGTATTTCTTGTAATTTGGAAAATAGCTCCAGAAGATTGAGCAGATTCCCTTTAAATGTTTCTGGTGAGTTTGCTTCTTAAAGAGTGGGTGTATTTCCATCAGGAGGTATACGATTTTTCTGGGGGTCTTTTTGTGATATTGTCAGTCACTGATGATCATTGCCTAGATCCCTTATTTCAATACAAATTTAAAAATGATCTTATTCTCCATTTAACATTAACTTTTATTAGATAGAATAGCTCTAAAGAAGGAATGTTCTCATATTGACTCTTTGGTTAATCAGAAGTATAAGTTGTTTAGAAAAGGGGGGATGGTTCTTAATTCTTTCTCTTTATTTACAAGATATGTGGTTCTCTTTCATCTTTAAAAGGTGATCAATAAAATTTTTGTGTTTTTTTTTTAATTTTCATTGTGAATTCATGGATTTATACTTGTCTTATGTGTTTTAACACATAATAGTTACGATCCTTCATGATGCTCAACTGAATCCATCTTTGGCCAGTGGGAGTTTATTTAGGTGTGACCCAGAATCATTAAGACATTATTTTTAAAGGTTTTGTTGATGTTTTTGATTTTTGTTATTACAAATTGATCAAGGGTGATCTTATACATTTCCTGTCTCAGACCAGAAGAAACTATTTCCACAATAAGCTCTGGATTCTTTCAATGGAAATAATATTAAGAGATCACAATTAGAACATCTATGATCATTTATTTCAAGCTACATTTATTTTAAGATATTTTTAAAATTTACCTTTGTTTTATGATCACATAGCATACTTTCACGAATTTCAAAACCCAATTGACAAGTAGAACATAGGCAAAGAAATTTAGCTTATATTCTCACTTTTACCTTATTCTCATTTCTCCATTGATAAACTATTAAAAAAATTGTGGACTATACTTCCAATATTTTCTAATTTAAATAAGCATATCCAACATGCATTATGATATCCAACCTTTCCTAGATAATCTGCACCTTATTCTATATGATAGCCCCAAGATTTGACAACAACTTCACAGAATGCTTCTCATTCTAACTGCATAGTGCCATTTTAGATGGATTTTTTTAACACAACTTATTTGAAAAGTCCAGTGTTGATAAGTACTTGAGTTGTTTAATTATAGATTTATTTTTATATCTTGAGATTACATGTACTGCTATAATGGATAGCTTTGTCCAATAATTCATTTTATGCTATTGTCATTCAATTACTTGATTTTTATAATAATTATAATAATTTTTAATATTTTACCTATTTTACCAGGTAGATAAGTCATTCCTTTTAACAAAGAAAAAAGACCTGCCTATTGATCAGGAAATGAAGTACTAAAAAAAAATTTAATTTTTGACCGATTGATTGATCTAGTCAAATAATTGTAAATGTAAATTGGAGAAAGAAATCAGGGCAGGAAGAGAGTAACATTACTTCACCTTTCATTTGACTGAAAGTTAAATATCACAGACTGATACATTGGAGCAATCTGAGCACAATGTCCATCAGAAATATTCCCACCAGCCTGATCTCGTCCTCTGATGGCATACCTTGCCTTCACAGCATTAAGAGAAAAATTAATGTTTAATAATTTCAGTACTTGAGCTATTGAGAGTAAGGTATCAATTCCACATTGCTCAACTCACTTGGCACACAGTGAAAGTACTAAATAGTCTTCCAGGCACTCCCTCATACTGATGGGAAAAGGAAAAGTCTTTAACTCTTTAAAACTCTACCATCTGCCATCCCTGTGGCCCTAAATGTTCCATTTCCCTTACAGGGGTGACCCAGCTCATTTCTTTCAGAGAACCACTAACTGAGCCTAGATACATGCTTTCCCAGGGCCATCTTCCCAGCTTGCCTCGCACAGTCCTTGGCATCCCCTCTCACAACATTTCAAGTTATTTTAAGTGTAACATTTGTATTGGAATTCATCTATCACCATTTCTCTTTGCAATCGCCTCTGAATTGACAGTTCATTTTTCAGGGAGAGTGAAGGTGACTTTTAAGCAGGAATCAAGGATGTGATTTGTATGCTGTTAGCATGGTTGCATGGAAATCTGCAATATCATATACACAACTGAGTCCTAACTTGTCCTTCATCAAGAAACAACTTGTTTCTAGAGAATTGCCAAAGGCAGATTTGTTTCCTTTTTTTTTCCTTAACAGACCAGCCAATAACTATTGTTTAATATGGATGTTTGTCATTTTTTCCTCTCTGTGTACTATCATTTCTACTCTTATGTGCATTCCATGAAGATAAAGAAAAAGATTGACAGCTCAGCTTTTATCCACCCTATTCCTGTCCTCCTCAATTACACATGTGCATGCTGACTTCTGTAATTCATAAGATTCTTATATCCCTTCCCCTTATATTTTTATCATCATGACCATTTCCTCTATGTACCTCTCCACTGTTATATTCCAATGTGGAAAAGAAACAAATAACAATCCTTCTATCAAATTAGAGTTTAGTTTACTCGTTTTCATATTTTATGACTACTACAAACATGTCTTTCATAGGCAAGTTGCTTGTTTTGAGAAATTCCCTTGTTTGTTAGATTATAGTCCCCTGGGGGAAGTTTTTGAAATGTCCAGGCAAAACAGACAATGAAACCAGATACCCTGGGCACGGGGGCCAGGCATCAGTGTTTTGTAAAGCCCCTTTGGTGATTCTAGGTGAAACCAAGGGGACAAACCACCAGGCAGGGGCATTCATCTCTTGAGTATCCTACATCTACATTTCTTTTTTTTTTTTTTTTAATTTTTTTTTTATTGTTGGTTGTTCAAAACATTACATAGTTCTTGATATATCATCTTTCACACTTTGCTTCAAGTGGGTTATGAACTCCCATTTTTAGCCCATATACAGATTGCAGAATCACATCAGTTACACATCCATTGATTTACATATTGCCATACTAGTGACTGTCATGTTCTGCTACCTTTCCTATCCTCTGCTATCCCCCCTCCCCTCCCCTCCCCACCCCACTTCTCTCTCTACCCCCTCTACTGACCTTCATTTCTCCCCCTTGTATTATTTTTCCCTTTCCCCTCATTTCCTCTTGTATGTTCTTTTGTATAACCCTGAGGGTCTCCTTCCATTTCCATGGAATTTCCCTTTTCTCTCCCTTTCCCTCCCACCTCTCATCTCTGTTTAATGTTAATCTTCTTCTCATGCTCTTTGTCCCTTCTCTGTTCTTAGTTACTCTCCTTATATCAAAGAAGACATTTGGCATTTGTTTTTTAGGGATTGGCTAGCTTCACTTAGCATAATCTGCTCTAGTGCCATCCATTTCCCTGCAAATTCTATGATTTTGTCATTTTTTAATGCAGAGTAATACTCCATTGTGTATAAATGCCACATTTTTTTAATCCATTCATCTATTGAAGGGCATCTGGGTTGGTTCCACAGTCTTGCTATTGTGAATTGAGCTGCTATGAACATTGATGTAGCCGTGTCCCTGTAGCATGCTCTTTTTAGGTCTTTAGGGAATAGACCAAGAAGGGGAATAGCTGGGTCAAATGGTGGCTCCATTCCCAGCTTTCCAAGAAATCTCCATACTGCTTTCCAAATTGGCTGCACCAATTTGCAGTCCCACCAGCAATGTACAAGTGTACCCTTTTCCCCACATCCTCGCCAGCACTTGTTGTTGTTTGACTTCATAATGGCTGCCAATCTTACTGGAGTGAGATGGTATCTTAGGGTGGTTTTGATTTGCATTTCTCTGACTGCTAGAGATGTTGAGCATTTTTTCATGTACTTGTTGATTGATTGTATGTCCTCCTCTGAGAAGTGTCTGTTCAGGTCCTTGGCCCATTTGTTGATTAGGTTGTTTGTTCTCTTATTGTCTAATTTTTTTAAAAGCATGCAATGGAGGAAGGATAGCATCTTCAACAAACGGTGCTGGGAAAACTGGAAATCCATATGCAACAAAATGAAACTGAATCCCTTTCTCTCGCCATGCACAAAAGTGAATTCAAAATGGATCAAGGAGCTTGATATCAAATCAGAGACATGCCGTCTGATAGAAGAAAAAGTTGGCTACGATCTACATTCTGTGGGGTCGGGCTCCAAATTCCTCAATAGGACACCCATAGCACAAAAGTTAATAACTAGAATCAACAAATGGGACTTACTCAAACTAAAAAGTTTTTTCTCAGCTAAAGAAACAATAAGAGAGGTAAATAGAGAGCCTACATCCTGGGAACAAATCTTTACTCCTCACACTTCAGATAGAGCCCTAATATCCAGAGTATACAAAGAACTACATCTACATTTCTGAATTCTTAAGAATAAGCCACTGCTGGGGCTGGGGTTGTAGCTCAGTGGTGGAGCACTGGCCCATCAGGTGTGAGGCACTGGGTTCGATTCTCAGCACCACATAGAAATAAATAAAATTAAAGTTATATTAACAACTAAAAAAAAAAAAGAATAAGCCACTGATAATGTAAGGAGACCATGATGACCCTGAGCAGAATAATCAAATGTCATCAGTTCTATAATGCAATCATTCATTACAAACCTCAATAACCAATCTACCATTTATAAACAAAATAACTGAGATAAAATAATATTTTAAAAAAATAAACTATAACTCTATTTTGACTAAATTGTAATGAAGAAAGAGTTAAGTGATGATATTTAAACTACCTATGCAAGTTACAGAATAAAAATCACCAGGAATGATACTCAGATTTTGATGAGTGTAGCATTCATAATAGTTAACTTCCAAATCCATTTAGATTCTAATACTCTCATTCTATAGAGTTTGACTTTTATCTACATACCAACTTCTTTAATAGAAATTGCCCATATGCTGTGTGATGCATGGTTGACATATTTTGCATTTGCTTAACAGCCATATTCCATGATTTAAGGTGACGTTCGTAAGGGCAAAACAGTCAAATAATATCTTAATAACAAGATGGTTTTAAAAGGGCACTCAAGGCAAAATGTGAATGTGGCATTTTAACATTGATTAGTAACATGAGTATAATGTAGATATTCCATCTAAAAGCTAAATTCAGCATGTCGATTCTGTTAGTGACTTATGCAGATATTCTTTCCTTTTGAGTAAATGGTAAAATCTTATTATGAGGAAAATCAATTTTTTTAACACACAAGGAGGAATAAGGTAATTACTGATTATATTTTTATGTATGTTAAAGTTTAAAGACTCAGGTTAATTTTCATTCTCATCATGGAAATATTATAATTTGTATATTCCTTAAGTGTAGGAGGTGATACCAGCTGTTCCATTATACATTGTATCAGCTCAGGGACTTAACTCATGTGCCTGGGAGCATATGCTTTTTAGAAAACATTTTAGTAAATGTTTAGTAAACATTTGGATGTTGCCACAACTCTGGAGAGAAAGTGCATCCTATTATTTTAATTCTATTTTTGCATGTGGTTGTGTATCATTACATTCCTCTAAAAAGTGATTTTGACATATGACTATATATATACATATACATATAAAACTAAATAATGAAAGTATGCATACACATATATATGAATTGTACTCATGCAAGCTGCATTCTTTAGAGAAAATATAACATATATGTGCTATGAGTTATGATCAATTCTTATTTCTTTTAGCATAAAAATGCTTAAACCAAGTATTGAAGTAGTTCTAGTCAAAATATCTGTCCTATTAATTAATATAGGTTTGTTTTGGTTTAGGTACACTACAACTAAAAAAAACCAATGGTACCTGAGACAATATCAGTAACAAGATTCATAAAGATAAAACACAATCTGTTATTTTTGGAGATCTACTTATATTAATAACCTATCTGTTTGTGTTTCATCATTTTCCACAATATCCCATATTATAGAATTCTACACCATTTGAAATGGAAGTTAAGTCATAGGCATGTGTTCCAGTTTCTATGATGCTCACATTCAATGTGATGCATGAACAAGCAGAAGTATTACTAAAAGTTTATTGTAAGCATAAGCAAGCATGATAAGCAAGGCTTGGCTAACCACCATGATGGTGCAAGTCCATGAGGGGAAAGACTAGAACAAACCCTGTTTCAGAGCCGAGCAAATGAGAGGAAATACACCTAGGGGCATTGAAAGATAATCAAGTGCAGAGAGCAGAACATGAGCAGGGTTGGCAGCAAGCCACATACCCTCACTCAGTGAGTGCTTGGCAACACCACAGGAGATCATGAGTACTCTCCAGGTGTGTGTGTGTGTGTGTGTGTGTGTGTGTATACACACACGTGCACAGAGGTAGTGCAAAGAATGAGGACTCCAGTGGAGATCCCCAAAAGAGAGTCAGCATCATAGTATTTCACCAGCTGGTGGAGAGGCAAGAGCCAAAAGAATTTAGAGGAGGATTAAGTAACTTGGAGTTGGAATGGTGGGGCAATAAAGTTAGTGAAACCAAAGAATGTGTGAAGGTCAATTATCAGATGGAACAGAAAAGGAGAAAGAGGTAGGGAACAGGCTTAGTGTCCACACTCAAGGTGAGCATCAGTTACTGCTGAACACCAGCTTTCCTGTATCTCCTGACTCAGGACAGGACTGGCTCCAGATGAGCTGGGGCAGAGGTTCCAAGCTCTGATGGAAAGGGGTTGGGGTAGTTCAAGTGATCTGAGATGGTAAAAAAGAGAAATGCAAAGATTGGATACCAGAATTCTAGAAACAAATTATAATAAAATTTTTATTCCTATGGGATGCAAATTTTAGCACTATCTGCAAACACACTTCTGCAGAAAAAAGGAACAATCAAAATTTGAGTTTTATAGTTTTGTCATGAGTCATATAATTAACCAGAGATGTTTGTACTAGACCCCTAGCATAACAGAAATAATTTAAATAGTTTATCCTAACCTGTCAAGAACATTTAGGTATGCAGAGTTTCTTAATGGAGTGCTATCACTTAAGTCAGGACAAAAATATAAAGAACTCAGATACTGCCATATTTTTGGTCTAAGCAGCCTGGGGCAATACACTTTCTGCAGACTCAACTATCCATTAGTTATTCTTCACATAAGAATTATAACAAATTATAAGCATTAGAACGTCTGAAATAAAGATTTCTTTCTCCACCCACATGCTGGTGAGTATGTTATATCTCACTCCAGACATTTACTTTATTTTCTCTTGAATTTTATTGGAGGGAATTTGCATTTTGAAGGGCAGTACAAAATGATATATAAAATTTAAAATTAAAACAAGCTACATAATTCTTACACAGTTTGTTTATTCCTGATGCCAAATTTAAAATATGCACACTTGCACACACATAAATGAAATTGTTTGACTTTTGGAATTCAAAGGAAAAGCAGCATAATTAGAATCAATAATATGAAGCTCAATGAATGCCAAATTTTCTGTTGTGGTATCACAAATATTATCATTTTTTTCCTAATTGTAGTGATTGGAGTAGAATTTTACTCTTTGTCTACAGGTCTGTCAACTTTTCTGTCAGGAACTAATTTTTTCATAAAAGGACACAATAAAGCTTCATAGCTTTCATGGTGTAGGGCCTCTTCAGCTCTTAACAGCCTAATCGTTCTTTTGTTGTTTCAAACAAAGAAGCCTTATTCCATCTGAGCAGATTGTTTTAAATGTTTCTTTTTCAAAATTAAGTTTTATCTTTAAGAAAGGGTACAGCCTTTACATCACTATTCTATAACAAGAAAGCAGGTTTCCTTTTAACCGCTTTGTAGTCTACATGTCAATAAATGACAGACGTCTGCTATTTAAGCCCTGGGGAAAAAAATAATGTATTATCACTTCATTCCTGGCTAACATAAACTTGTTAATAACTGAGGTTTATGAATATTTATCACAAGACAAAATAGTTAAAGAGACAGACTGTACCACCTTAATTTTCAGGTAGCACTTCTGATATTTGTGTCATTTAACACTGGATAATCCGACGACTGTGGCTTTAAAAATATAGATATCTGAATTTGTCATATCTTTTGTGAATCTTTCCCTCTTTGCATAGCAACACATTCTGTTTAATTTCCACTGAAAATTACTCAAAGCTTTGTTTGCAGACAGTTTTAGTCTTGGCCAAATCTTCTATAGGAAGCAAAATCAGACCTGTAATCAGTAAAAAGAGTAGAAATAGCTACAGTTGTTAAATGAAAATGTTAGAAGACTCAGCACAGGCCTTTGAAGATGCAATCTTGGAAGATGTGCATGTTTTTATAAAGTGAAATGCAGCCCCACATTCCAGAACCTTCATTGCTTTCAGGGGTTGGTTGGAGCCTCTATTTGCTTCTTCATTCTTCACTCCTAGTGATTTCTTGTATGTGCTCTCTTTTCCCAGAGAGAAGTTTCCACTGAGCGGAAAGCCTGAGAACTCTTAAGTTCTGATGAATGGTAATGAGCATCCTCAAAGACCAGGAAAATTGACTCCTTGGTTCTGGCTGCTGAGCCAGAGCTGCAGGAGTTAATTGTGTGGATGGTAATGAGACCAGGAAGGCAGCAGATGCTCCTGCCTTTACAATCCAAATCCCACCAACAAATTCCTCCCACAGAACTCTGAGGAACATCTTGGCACCCTGGAGATGGAGATAGACCCAGCCATAGCCACATGCCACCTGCTTGACCTATTGTTTAAAAAAAAAAAAAGAAAGAAAAAGAAAGGTTCATTAAAATAACAAAGTTGTTTGCAGTCCTTTGCCATGACTTTATGGCACCAGCTTTACCACAGTAGAGGAATGGAGCACCTGATTTTGCATCTGATTTTGAAGATGCGCTTGCACACAAAACAGCCAACAACTAACAAGGAAGGTGTTCCGTGTACGATGCATATTCTTCTGATAAACCATACCTGCCCTTTCCTCTTGTGACTTTGAGGCTATTTTTTTTCAGTAGCAGATTTTTTTAAGACTATACGTTTTTTGATGATCTTAAGAAAAGGGGTCTTTCTTTTTGTCCCTACAGATAAATCAAAAGTGAAAAAGTTTAGAATTGTTGTAAAAATTCATGTCTAAATAAAAAGCTTAAATTTGGTGTTTTGAATCGTTTTAGCCAAAATGTTCTGTGAATGACCTATTTTTATCGAGTTTGAGTTGTTGCCAGTGATCATTTAGCAAATTATTGTTATTAGCACTTAGCAAATTATCCCTGTTTTAGGAAAATGAATGAACAAAATGGAGACAAGTAAAATTCGAAGTGACCCTCATCCACTGGCTATTCAGGTACGTGTGGCAGTTTTCCATGTGACAGTTGGACACTTTCTATGAGAACAGCAAAATGGCATGAATTCTAAGAACTCAAATATATGAGTTACTTTCATTTCTAAGGACGTTAATGTTTGCTTTTTCAAGAAATTTTGGTATTATATTCCTTATAGGAAATAGTGGACTTATTTCTAGTATCAGAAAAGAGGATTAATTTAAATGACTACTGCAGATATGGCAGATTTGTTCTGCTTATATGGCCCTAGGAGGGAGCCTCCCTGTTTCTATGTCAAACAAAAGCTGCTTAAGACCTCAAGTTTTGATTCAACTAGTTGACTCTCATTGCTATAAATGCAATTAATTAGGCTGGAAATTCTGAATGCATTGTGTAAAATCTTTGATAATCATGCATTTAAGAATGCAGATTTTAGATTGAAATATTTACATGCTTTGTCAATCTATAACATTCTTATGAATTCAGGTATTGGCTACATACACTCAGTGGTGCTGGATTATTCTGTTTGTAAAGATCCAAGATTCTATAGTAAATAGAAAATTGTGTTATTTCCATAACAATAAAATATGTGCTTCTGACTTACTGAGAAGTCAGATATGGAAGCATGTGGGAACAATATGTAAATGCCAAGCAAGCTGTTTATACTGGGATATGCTCCTGCATAATAATCATAATCCAATCCTAGCAGAAACCTTTTGAATTTAAAACATTGTGAGTTACAGCAAAACAGAACGAACCACAGCAAATGTTGTACTTGCTGATTATATGTGAAAAAGCTCAAATATTTTTATTTTTTATTTTTTGCAAATTAGGGATTTCTATAAGTTTACCACTATCCAGTAAGATCTTTTAAATTATTTTATTGTGCTTTGGTGAACTGATCTGGAAAACGAAAAGGAGCATTTTGAGATTTGCTTTAATATATTCCTATTACTAGAAGAACACATTAAAACCGGAATGTGCAGCCATTTTGTCTATAAAAAATTTGTATTGAGAGTTGTGGAGAATGTGAATATTGCTTTATGATTTCATTATATTCATGTTAGAAATTCAGAAAGCTTATGTAAATATTTGTTTCTTTAAATTTAAAGAAAGTTTTGTGTTATTCACTTGGATGGTTAAATCCAATATTTTTGTCTAAGATAAAGCACATTTGCTTGCCTTAAACTATATTGTTTTACCAAAAAAATCGTAATGTCTTTCATTGAGCCTCACAAAAGAAAGCCAAGTTTCTAGAAAAGTCTCTCAAAATAAATGATGCATTCTTGAATAGTCAAAGTATGTAGGATATCCAGGTGAACATTTTAGGCCTTCCTCCCAAATTTAGAATTCAATCATTTATTCAAAAATATATTGTGGAGAGTATAACTTGTCCCGTTGGAGCCCAGTGGTGGTGCACACTATGACACAGTGCCAGGAGGTCACCAGGGAGGAAGTGGGGGGTCTCTGATCTCAGGTTGGCATCACCATCCTTCACTAAGCTACCCTTCTGTGTCCCCGCCCTGCTCGGCTTTTACTCAGAGTTCACAATGTTTCTGACTCTAACATAAGAATCTAAATATTTACTTTCCTTTTCTACTCACCTTCTCCTTGCACCTGTTGCATCTGTTAATTTAGACATAATTAGGTTGTGATTCTTTCTAGAGGAGCCTGGTCTCAGGAAATATGAAATGGTTTGTGCAGATGTCCTTCCTAAGGGGTCTGAAGTATTTGGTTCCCCCCCCCCCCAAAAAAAAGTATCATCTCTAGCTCCACCTCCTCAGTGTTCCTTCACCTCTGTCTTGGAATCACTTCCATTAATCCTGTAGAATGATCATTCACATGGATAGCATTCAAAGTACAAAATGGAGATGAGTTTTTTGTTTTGTTTTTATTTTTTGTAGTATAGGTTGCAATATTGTTCCACAAGACAATTCACTTTACCGCATATTGATATTCTTTCCTTCATAGCTTCACAGTTTTGGAAAAGGAAATAATTTTTAAAGTGGTCAATACTACAAAGAAGTGGATTTTGGAGGGTGACAAAGTACCTAAATTTATCACCTACTATACTTTAGCTGTGTAAACATCTACTTAAACTTTGTGACTTTTAGTCCTCTTATACATTAAATGGTTCTAGGATTGAATTGGTGGACATACCTTGTTCTCCATGAAACATTGGGTCTCCATTGAACCTTGTTAAGTGAGCCTCAGCACTTTGTTCTATACAAAGGGACAAAACTCTCCTTTCACCCCAGGGTTAAGACAGTCTTAGTTTATGCCAATCAGGACAATTCCATTCTTGTTGCTAGAGATTGGTTAAAGAATGCCTGTGACACAATTCTGACCAATGGGCTTTTAGAGAATATCAATAGGAAACTTCTAGAAAACACTTTATTTCTTGATGAAAGAAGATATATTAGGAGATATTATCTTTTTGGTAACTCTGTATCTGAGTAAAGATACATTTCTTAGAACTGCAGCAGCTATCCTGAGATAATGAATGAACCCATGAAGAGTGGACAAATCAGAACAATTGGAGATCAAAGCTCAGGAAGGTGAGAGAGACCTGGCTCATGGTGGTGTCAATGAGCTGCTTAATCATTCAACATTGGAAATGTCTTATCTTTTGTATCTTGTGTTTAGAGATAATAAACTTATTCTTGACAGCTTTGGCTTGGTTCCTTTATTTATATGCTACATGACTCTAACAATTGTAAACATTGCATTATTAAAATTACAGTAGAGTAATAAAAGAAGAAATATATATAAATTGCTAGCACAAAATGTGCAGCAACTGTAATGTTTGCTTTCATTTTACTCTAAGGGTCTTTAAGCATTAGTGGAGATGTTGCTATTTTAGATAGTACTTTTATAGTAAACAATCTATCCTGTTAAATTTGCCCTTTTAATTACATTGTGGAAGATATGTTTTCTGAAATGGTTTACTGATATTTTGCACATATTTTATAAGATGCCTACATGAGAAACTGTTTTGGAAGTCAAATTCTCTTGGATAGCTAATATCAGCTATAATTGATTGATTAATTTTTTTACAATTAACTTATCCAAATTTAAAATAAATATTAGATGATTAAAAATGCACTATGTTCTCATAAATGGTAGCTTGCCAAGTGTCTTAAAATAGTCATTATTTTCAATCAGGGTATAGCAATCCTTTGGATATCTTTTATATACAGTCATGTGTCAATGACAGGGATGCCTTCTGAGAAATTCATCATTAGTTATCATTGTGTGGACATCACAGAGTATAATTACACAAATTAAGTTGACTGAAACTTCATTAGGCAATATTATCTTTTAAACCACCACCACATATGGTCTTAATGTTTTAAAATATTCCTATATGAGGAATCTCCATACTGTTTTCCATAGTGGTTGCACCAATTTGCAGTCCCACCAGCAATGTATGAGTGTGCCTTTTCCCCCACGTCCTCGCCAACACTTATTGTTGCCTGTGTTCTTGATGATTGCCATTCTGACTGGAGTGAGATGAAATTTTAGTGTAGTTTTGATTTGCAATTCTCTAATTGCTAGAGATGTTGAACCCTTTTTCATATATTTGTTGCTAGATTGTATTTCTTCTTCTGTGAAGTGTCTGTTCAGTTCCTTAGCCCATTTATTGATTGGGTTATTTGTGTTTTTTTTTTTTTTTTTGGTGTTAAATTTTTTGAGTTCTTTATATATCCTAGAGATTAATGCTTTATCAGAGGTACATGTGGTAAAGATTTTCTCCCAGTCTGTAGGGTCTCTCTCCTCACTTTATTAATTGTTTCCTTTGCTGAGAAGAAGCATTTTAATTTGAATCTATATCATTTATTGATTCTTAATTTTACTTCTTGTGCTTTAGGAGTCTGGTTAAGGGAGTCCAGTCCTAGGCCAACATGGTGAAGATTTGGGCCTATTTTTTCTTCTATTAGGCACAGGATCTCTGTTCTAGTGCCCAAGTCTTTGATCCATATTGAGTTAATTTTTGTGCAGGGTGAGATGTAGAGGTTTAATTTCATTTTGCTACATATGAATTTCCAGTTTTGCCAACACCATTTGTTGATTAGGTGTCTTTTGGCACCTTTGTCTAGTATGACATAACCATATGTATGTGGGTTTGTCTCTGTGTCCTCTATTCTGTACTATTGGTCTACAAGTCTATATTGGTGCCAATACAGTGCCTTTTTTGTTACTATAGCTCTATAGTATAGTTTAAGTTCTGGTATAGTGAAGCCTCCTGCTTCAATTTTCTTGCTAAGGATTGCTTTAGCTATTCTGGGTCTCTTATTTTTCCAAATAAATTTCATGATTGCTTTTTCTATTTCTATGAAGAATGTCACTGGGATTTTAATAGGAATTGCATTAAATCTGTATAATGCTTTTGGTAGTGTGGCCATTTTGACAATATTAATTCTGCCTATCAAGGAGCATGGGAGATCTTTCTGTCTTCTGAGATTTTCTTGAATTTCTTTCTTTAGTGTTTTGTAGTTTTTATTGTAGAGGTCTTTCACCTTTTTTGTTAGATTTATTCCCAGGATTGTGTGTGTGTGTGTGTGTGTGTGTGTATTTTTCTTTTTGAGGCTGTTATGAACAGGGTAGTTTTCCTAATTTCTCTTTCAGTGGATTCATCCTTGATGTATAGGAATGTGTTTGATTTATGGGTGTTGATTTTATATTCTACAACTTTGCTGAATTCATTTATTAGTTCTAAAAGTTTTCTGGTGGAATGTCTTGGATCTTCCAGATATAGAATCATGTCATCATCAAATAGTGATAGTTTGAGTTCTTCTTTACCTATTCATATCCTTTAAATTTCTTTCTTTTATCTAATTGGTCTGGCTAGAGTTTTCAGGATCATGTTGAATAGAAGTAGTGAAAGAGGACATCCTTGTCTTGTTCCATTCTTTAGAGGGAATGATTTCAATTTTTCTCCCTTTAGAATGATGCTGGCTTTGGGTTTAGTGTATATAGCTTTTATAATGTTAAGGTATATTCCTACTATCCCTAGTTTTTCTAGTATTTTGAACAGGAAGATAACGTAGCTATCCCACTCTTCAGTTTATACCCAAAGGACTTAAATTAAACATATTACAGAAATGCAGCTACGTCAATGTTTATAGCAACTCAATTCATAATAGCTAAACTATGAAACCAACCTAGGTGTCCCTTAATAGATGAATGGATAAAGAAAATGTGGTATGTATACTCAGTGGAATATTACTCAACTTTAAAGAAGAGTGAAATTATGGCATTCTCCAGTAAATGGATGGAGTTGGAAAATATCATGCTAAGCAAAATAAGCCAATCCCAAAAAACTAAAGGCCAAATGTTTTCTCTCATATATGAATTCTAATTTACAATAAGGCAGGGAGCAGTAGAGAAGAATAGTACTACCTTAAATTAGATAGAGGAAAGTGATGGGAGGGGAGAGGGGATGTGGGGATAGGAAAGATAGTAGAATGAAACAGATATTATTACTTTATGTATATATGTGACTACATGACCAATATGATTCTGAAACATGGACACTCAGAACAAGGAGAAACTATATCCCATCTGTGTATGATATGTCAAAGTGCACAAGTGTATTCTACTATCATGTGAAACTAATCAAAACAAATTGAAAAAAATCTCTCTATATGAGCTGGGCATAGTGGTGTATGCCTGTTATCCCAGCAGCACAGGAGGCTGAGGCAAGAGGATCCCAAGTTCAAAACCAGCCTCAGCAGTTTGGTTGAGCTCTGAGCAACTTAGTGAGACCCTGTCTCAAAATAGAATAAAATAAAATAAAAGGCTTCGGACATGGCTCAATGCCCCTGAGTTCAGTCTCTTGTACAAAAAAAGAAAAAAATCTCTGTATGGTTCATTGCTGTCATTTCAGTTATTCATATATTTAACTGCTTGTTTCCCTGTAGGTTACTGAAGGAATCATAGACACATGCATGTCCAGAGATCACATTTATAGCTAGGTATCTGCTACATGTTGTCCATCTATTAATCCATTTTCCCTTTATTTTATAAAGTTTTAATTTTTTAATGGAAGTTATTATTTGAAAAAAAATCCTCCTTTTTTTGAAAAATTAAGCATCTCACAATTTGATAACTCTGCTCTTAAATGCACTATAAATATCCTAGATTTTGCCTTCTTGGAAGAGGTCCAGATGATGACTGATAATCAGGAAGTGAATAATTTCTAACAAATTCTAAGAAAATAAGCAACTGGACCCTAAAATTCCAAACTACTTAGCTGTATTTACTAGTAGTATGTTTTGCTATACAATTGATGGTAATGTTTCAACTATTACTTATACTTTACACAGTATACTTAAACATCTTTTCAAATGCAAATAATGAAATGGATCCCAAAATAATTGACTTGAATTCCATCATTTAAAGTAGATGCTCATATTTCCAAGTCATATTAGCTCTTCTTCATCCTTTCAGAAGTTTTATCTTGAGAACAATCATCAGTCTGTAAAGAGTAAGATACTTCTAGTTGGAATAAAACGTGATTGGATAAATCAGACACTTATTGGGAGCATCCAGAAATATTGTACATTAAATGGATTTAATATCAATGCATAAGAGCCCACCATTGGCAATGAACTTTTGTCCCACTCCCACTTGCTTTCTGAGTTGGAAGTATTTAAGGATAAATGAACAGTACTCAAAATTCCCATTTGATGAAGGATGAGGAAGCAGTGTTTCCATGAAAAAAACATAAAGCAAGCTTGTACCTTATATACTCTTGACAAATGCAAAATACTCAACCTAAGAGACTTAAACATATACACATGTACCAATGTGTGTACACACACACACACACACACACACACACACACACATATATATATATATATACATATATATATATATATATATATATATATATATATATATATATTTTAATGGCACTGGAAATATTTTTGCCTTGAGAAATAGCTGTTAAAAAGAATTAGACCTTTTTTTCCAAAAAGTGTTTTCCTTGCTAATGAAAACTTCATTGCCTAAATGGATAAACAGCATAATACATGTATAAAACATTGGATTCAGAGGGAAGTTTAATTTCCCTTCTCTTTCTATGAATTTACCTAAATATAGAAGTTTCTTTTTTATATATATCTTCGACTTGTGTTTGTGAATTAGTGATGTTTAGGCCCTAGTCCTTTCTATGGTAATCTTCTCCATATGCCAATTGTCTCTAAACTCCCTGGAGGAGCAAAATCTCACAGTGTATAGAATTTAAGTACCATCATGGTAGGATTTCTACCACTTCAGACAATAGATTACCCCTCATGGCAGTGTGTCTCAAACTTTGATGTGCATGGAAATCACCCGAGGACCTTATTAAAATGCACAGCGTGTTTGAGGAGGTCTGGGGTGCTGTCTGAAATTCTGCATTTCCAACAATCTTCCAGATGATGCCCAGTCTGCTGCTTGCCAGACCAGGCTTTGAGTAGCAGTGCTTCCAACTAAGAACTGAGGCTCAAATCACTTAAAGTCTTATTGCCACTTAAATCTTCACAGCTCCAACTGTAGGTATATTCTTTTTAGACTTAGATTCTAGCCTCAGGATACCACCCTGGTGAGAGGGAATTTAAGGGATTCTAGAATAGTTTGGATGATCAATCCTAAAATCAGACTTCCTGCCACCTAGTTTAACTTTGTGATCTAGTCTCAAATTTTGATTAAGCTCTTCATATGTGTTCATTTACAAAATACTGGATCCCAAAGTGGCTGTTTTACTCTCTTCATTTTAATCTCCAATTTCATAACCTGCCTGGTTCAGAAGAATTGGAAGTATAAAATGAACAGCAGTTCACCTACCTGCTCCTTGCTTAGACTCTGTAGAGAGCCTCTTGCCAGATCCTAAGTCACCTGCTGGAACTTGGCATGCTACTATTGGCAGGACATCCCAAATACTGATTGCCTACTTGGATAAAACTGACCTAGCACCTGTCGCTGTATTTCATGGACTCCAACTCTTGCTGGCCCCAGACTTACGCTGTATCCTGGCCTCTGCATAGCTATGTCTCCAGGAGTGTGGCCCTCTTCTGGGCACTTAGCCCATATAGTTTTGATCAGAATCGACAGAAGTTTATTTCCTCTATCCAAGTCCAAAGAGAGTTTGGGATACATTCTCATTTCCTAACCCTTGATCTTATGTTGATAAATTGATTCCAATAAAGAATTCATACTGTTCAGTGATTTCTTTTTTCATTACTATATTCCTGAGTAGATGGGTAAATGGAATGCAAAGAGAAAACAGAAAGATAAAATATGCTTGATAGATGCTTAATAGTGCTTTTTCAGTGAAATGTTATTTGACAAATTTTATTTTTGTCATTGCCAAACCATCATACAAAATTATATCCTTTTGTCTTCCTGTTATATTTGGACATATTTAAAAAATAAGACTATTAGCTTATATGATTTGGGAACAGGAACAGACAATACCAGATGTGTATCTGGTCCTAATATAAAAGAGGATAATTAAGCACCTGGCAGATTTTCTTAGTAGTACAATTAGATACTTTTTGGTGGCTTAGGATCTGGAGGTATACTTGAGTATACTTGGTTGATTTTGTGGAATTTTCTTTTGGGAAGCAGGAACTTTTTGAGAACATCATAGTTCAGTATTATAAGTTTTGTTGATTGTTTCACAAGTGACCTTCATAAATCAAATGGAAAGAACTTTATCATTCCAGCATAAAATTATGCAAGCATCTAAACCAAAAAATCTAAAAAGCTATAAGGACTATAGATAGAATCAACACATTTTTCTTCAAGGGTGTTAGGCAGAAAATAGATGTACAGAGCCTAAATAAAGGAAACCAAGCTTCATTTTATGTCTACTCTGACCCAGCCTTTGTGAAAAATCCTAATCATTTAGATTCTTGGGAGAATTCTTTACAGCAAATAATTACTATGCCTATCTTGTACAAGACAATATAGACTCAGAGAAGTTAGGCATCTTTTCCAGGATTACACAGCTATCCGTTTTCAGCAAATGAAACCATGCATGAGTTGGGCTCAGAAAAAAAGCAAACTCTTTACTTTAGGTAATTCTAGAGTATTGGAATTCCTTAATTTTACTAGCCTTTGTGTGGTAAAGCTTTTTCCCTCTCCTAATTTCCCAGGATACATAGTAAAGTAATTATTTGGGCTTATTATGGCCATATGGTGCCACGGAGGACCATCCATTCCTTCTACCAGGCATTTGACAACAAATGCCAGGAGGAAAGATGGAACTGTGTGCCAATCTGCAAGAAGATTGTGAGATCCATGTTATATTCTTGGAGGTGAAAAAGATATTCTATGGTGAAGTGGAAGTGAATATTTGTTACTTCAGCTTTTTTTATTTCATATATTCTAACAAAATACAAATTATTAGCTAAGGTAATTAAATAAAATCCTCATCTGCTGTTTACAAATGTTAGTGACTTTAATCTGGCATTTCAATACTAAAAAAAAAATAGTGCCTAGTAGTATTCATGTAACACAGAGATGTTTGAGCTTTTTTGCCAAATCCTAGGTTTCCCTTTCACCACAAAAGGAAGGCAAACATTAAAGAATTATAAATACAAAGATTAACTTTCCTCAAAACAGAGGTAATTAAAATAAATGTCATAAGGAAGGTGACAGGATTATTAGAGGTGCCATATTGCATATACTGGCTGGTATCTTTTCTCTAGGTTAGTAATTTTCAGACATACTAGGCTAATGTGGTTAAAGGAGGTTTGTAGATAAAATATGCACAATAGGGTGGATGTAGCCCAGTCTCCTCCCAGAAGTCCAGGGGCACTTTGCTCTCAGGCCTAAAGACACTGACAATGCCATGGACTTCAAGAGGTGAAACCACATATTTTCCTTGTCAGCGAAGGCTGTCTTGTCATCAAAGGCAGATGGAATTTTAAGAGCAGTCAATACAACCTCCTTCACTGGACATCTGAAAGGTTGCTTTTAGAAAGGTTACCATCTTTTCAAGACTGTGTAAAATTCTAGAAAAACTTGAGCACAACCAGGTCATCATCAGATCACTACTGGTAAGATATTATCAGTTTTCTTCCCTAATGCAAACCCTACACAGATGATGAATAACTTAGGAGTTTTAATTAGTATTTTCTTTGAAGGGATACCAAATAAGGAAATTTTAAAATGCTGGAACTATCCAAAAGTATAAATAAAAGATGAATTTTGTGATTTTGTTGAAAGAGAAAAATCAGATTAGGGCTGGGATGTGACCCAGTGGTAGAGCATTTGATGTCCAGGACCTTGGGTTCTAACCCCACCATGGCAAACAAAGGAAAAGAATGCGTATGCAGAGCAAACTAGTATATCTTGAGGATCAATCAAAAGCACAGTAATTTCAAGTAGATACATATTACTTCTCAGGCAGAGATTAGCAGGCTGAAATTGAAATAATATTGGGTGATGATAATATCGCAAGGGAAGAAATCCATTCTTCATGAAAGGATTTGAAGTTTTTCAAGGATTTACACCTAGAAAGATATTCTTTATGACCACATATTAACTTACAGCTTATTTGAAATATTTTGTTAAGTTACATTGAAGCTCTTTTTCACAATTAGATTTAAATACACTGTTGGAAATAAAAGAAGAATTAAAAAAATTACTTTTTAAGCATAGCGAAATAATGTCCTCTACATTAAGGTAATCAAATCCAATGCTCTTGGATTTTTCTGGTGTAGACTTATCAAATTCACAAAGAAAACTCTCCTAGAACTAATGGAATTGGATTACCTTTGAATTCTCACCCCAACTTTGAATAGTCACTAATTCCTTTCTTTGCTCTTTTGGAGTTTGCAAAGGGGTTCACTAAAGCCTGAATTGATATAATTATTGGCTCAGATTGTTAGAGATCTAGGCCAGATGGCTATGGGTGTCTAACGTCCCAGTTGCTTATGGTAGTTTTCCTAGTTTGTCTATAGGGTTTGGGGACCAGCAATTTGAAAGGACTACAAACTTGTAAAACAGTATTATTCATGGGGGCAGAATGTTCATCAGCGTGACCTAGTACTAAATACATTCATTACAGCCATTTCTATTCTGCACAATTTGCCACACAGCACTGGTTTCAGGAGGGGGAAAAGAAGACAATGGCTTATAAAATGCTTTTGAATGCCTAAAAAGAGGGAGAATTCACGCTGAGACTCCTCTGCTTTCTTTTTTAAAGGAAAGAACCTTCTTAGTGACTTTAGCTGAGCTCTGCTGAGAGTAAGCAAAGTGGAAAAATCAGAAAATTACTTTTTATACAGATATATGTTTCTGGGGGGCAAAATAGAGACTGGGAGAAAATAAATGGAAAAAAAAAAGTGACAATGTGAAACAGCCAATTCGGAAGTGGATGGAGACAGCTGAGGAATCATGCAGCAGGTAGGGAAAAGCAGCAAGAATGGAGCCACAATGATAAACTGAAAAGGAGTTGCAGAGCAGAAAGAACATCATAAATAATCATATTTTCAAATAAGAATAGCATATCAGTTTCTGTGACCTGGATAGAGCACAGCCTCCCGTGATATTTCCAGCATTTTGATGCACACAAAATGCAATTTTCAGCTCAGGCATTTTATTTGTCAGTGTAAACAAGCTTTGGGTTCTTAGAAATGCATATCTGAAAAGTATTTTCATAAATAATGCATATATTATAAAAATTTGACTTGTAAACGATTGAGTTCATGTCCCCTCAGTATCATCGTGGAGACTCACCACGTATAGATAGGACTTTTTGGTAGAAATTGGCAAGCTACAGCTTGAAATATCTTTTACCTAAGGTAAATGGGATTTTTTTGAAGTACAGGACAAAGAAATAAAGAATTTTGTCCAGACTCAGGAAAGGAATGACATAAGGTAGAAGTCTATTGTTAATTAGTTCCAAATTCTGAGGTGTTCCTTTACAACTCGCTAATTAAGAGAAATCAAGAGTGCATGATAGCCCTTTTCTTATCTTCAAAGAATTAAGATGAAAGAAAACAGAAAATGAAACCTCTTTACTTGTTCTGTTCTTTAACACAGAGCCCCAAGAAAACCTGCTGGTGAACAGAGGCAGAGAAAGACCCAAGAATTTGCAGAGGGGGAGGGGAAGGAGGCGGTCAGCGAAGCATAATTAGAAGCAAGTTTTCAAATTTTATTAAATTCCTCCACCAACAAAATGCACTTAGAGGTATTTTAAGTTAAACCAGCACTCAAGGACTATGAAAAGCAAGACGAGTGCATGTTTGTGGCAGAAGAAAGGGCAATTAAGAAAACAAGAACAATTTAGAGTGCCATAGAAATAAAGGCGACCAGAAGTTGATTTAAAGTTTTTCTTCTGTAATTTGTCTCCCCTTTGTCGTGGCACGCTCAGAGAAAGTGAATGCATTGGATTGAAAGGAGGGAGGGAGGGAGGCGGGAAGGGAGGGAAGAGCTCAGAGGAAGGGCGCCCTCCTCCCCGGCCCCCAGCCCCCAGCCGGGTCCCCTCTCCCCGCCGCGCGCCCCCGGCCCCCGCCTTCCTCCTCCTCGGCTCCTCCATCCCTTCCCAGCTCCCACCCTCGGCTCGCGCCCTCCCTCGCTTTGGTGACTCCATCGGCTTTTGATTTGGAAGCAAGCTGATTGGCTGGAAGCGATTCAACACACGCCGGGCAAGAGCTTTGTCTGAGTTGAAGTGAAGTTGTACAGATTTTCGACTGGAGTCAGCAATCACGGGTGTTTAGTCTGCAGCCGAGCAGAGAAAGGGAGAAAGAATCGCTCGGGGAAGAGACACTGCAGACTGCGCGGGCACCCTGCAATAGATGGATTCCGACTCCACCAGGGGGACAGCGACGCGGAGGTGACACTCTTCCGCCTGGAGAGAGAGAGAGAGGACAAACGGCCGAGCAAACGCAAGCCTCGGACTCCCTGCCGAAATCTGGAAGTCGTGACACGGTGTGTATGAAACAAAAGTTTGGGAGCTATTAATTGCTGTGCTGGGTTATTAAGAGACGCTTTCAAGTTTCAAGTACCAAATGTCGCTTAGCTTTAAGTTGCCAAAGGAAGTTGAGGGAATTGCTTTGCCGTTTTAACTTGCTCTGTGAGGGAAATCTCATAAACTGACCAATGCACCAAATGAATACTAAAATGCACTTTACATTCGCTTTTGCACTCCTGATAATGTCTCTCAACCGCGATGTACTGGGCAAGAATTTGAAATACAGGATTTATGAGGAGCAGAGGGTTGGATCAGTAATTGCAAGACTATCAGAGGATGTGGCTGATGTTTTACTGAAGCTACCTAATCCTTCTGCTGTTCGTTTTCGAGCCATGCAGAGGGGGAATTCTCCTCTACTTGTAGTAAATGAGAATACCGGGGAAATCAGCATAGGAGCTACAATCGACCGCGAGCAACTGTGCCAGAAGAACTTGAACTGTTCCATAGAGTTTGATGTGATCACTCTACCCACAGAGCATCTGCAGCTCTTCCATATTGAAGTCGAAGTGCTGGATATTAATGACAATTCTCCCCAGTTTTCAAGATCTCTCATACCTATTGAGATATCTGAGAGCGCGGCAGTTGGGACTCGTATTCCCCTGGACGGTGCATTTGATCCAGATGTTGGGGAAAATGCCCTCCACACCTACTCCCTCTCTGCCAATGATTTTTTTAGCATCGAGGTTCGGACCAGGACTGATGGTGCCAAGTATGCAGAACTCATAGTGGTCAGAGAGTTGGATCGGGAGCTGAAGTCCAGCTACGAGCTCCAGCTTACTGCCTCAGACATGGGAGTGCCTCAGAGGTCTGGCTCCTCCATACTGAAAATAAGCATTTCGGACTCCAATGACAACAGCCCTGCTTTTGAGCAGCAGTCTTATGTAATACAACTCTTAGAAAACTCCCCTGTGGGCACTTTGCTCCTGGATCTGAATGCCACTGATCCAGATGAGGGCGCTAATGGGAAAATTGTCTATTCTTTCAGCAGTCATGTGTCTCCCAAAATTATAGAGACTTTCAAAATTGATTCAGAAAGAGGACATTTGACTCTTTTCAAGCAAGTGGATTATGAAATCACCAAATCCTATGAGATCGATGTCCAAGCTCAAGATCTGGGTCCAAATTCAATCCCAGCTCATTGCAAAATTATAATTAAGGTTGTAGATGTTAATGACAATAAACCTGAAATTAACCTAAACCTCATGTCACCTGGCAAAGAAGAAATATCTTATATTTTCGAAGGGGATCCTATTGAAACATTTGTTGCTTTGGTCAGGGTTCAAGACAAAGATTCTGGGCTGAATGGAGAAGTAGTTTGTAAGCTTCATGGACATGGTCACTTTAAACTTCAAAAGACTTATGAAAACAATTATTTAATCTTGACCAATGCCACGCTGGATAGAGAAAAGAGATCTGAATATAGTTTGACTGTAATCGCTGAGGATAAAGGAACACCTAGTCTCTCTACAGTCAAACATTTTACTGTTCAAATCAATGATATAAATGACAATCCACCACGCTTCCAGAGAAGCCGATATGAATTTGTAATCTCGGAGAATAACTCGCCAGGGGCATTTATCACCACTGTTACAGCCACAGATCCTGATCTTGGAGAAAATGGGCAAGTGACATATACCATTTTGGAGAGCTTTATCCTGGGAAGTTCCATAACTACATATGTAACCATTGACCCATCCAATGGAGCTATTTATGCCCTCAGAATCTTTGATCATGAAGAAGTGAGTCAGATCACTTTTGTGGTGGAAGCAAGAGACGGAGGGAGTCCGAAGCAACTTGTAAGCAATACCACAGTTGTGCTCACCATCATTGACGAAAATGACAATGTTCCTGTGGTGATAGGGCCTGCACTGCACAATAATACTGCAGAGATCTCCATCCCCAAAGGAGCTGAAAGTGGCTTTCATGTCACCAGAATAAGGGCCATTGACAGGGACTCTGGTGTCAATGCTGAGCTCAGCTGCTCCATAGTAGCAGGTAATGAGGAGGGTATCTTCATAATTGATCCACGATCATGTGACATCCACACCAATGTGAGCATGGAATCTGTTCCTCACACAGAATGGGAGCTCTCAGTCATCATCCAGGACAAAGGCAATCCTCAGCTGCATACCAAAGTCCTTCTGAAGTGCATGATCTTTGAATATGCAGAATCAGTGACAAGTACAGCCATGACCTCAGTCAGCCAGGCATCCTTGGATGTCTCCATGATTATAATTATTTCCTTAGGAGCAATTTGTGCAGTGCTGTTGGTTATTATGGTGCTATTTGCAACTAGGTGTAACCGAGAAAAGAAAGACACTAGATCCTACAACTGCAGAGTAGCAGAATCAACTTACCAGCATCACCCTAAAAGACCATCCAGGCAGATTCACAAGGGGGACATCACATTGGTGCCCACCATAAATGGCACTCTGCCCATCAGATCCCATCACAGATCATCCCCATCTTCATCTCCTACCTTAGAAAGAGGGCAGATGGGCAGCCGCCAGAGTCACAACAGTCACCAGTCACTCAACAGTTTGGTGACAATCTCATCGAACCATGTGCCGGAGAATTTCTCATTAGAACTCACCCACGCCACTCCTGCTGTTGAGGTAAGATCATATACTGCATAGATTCACTGATAATGTCAGGTGTTAATATTCAGAAGTTGTATATGTATCAGTTCTTAAATGTCTTCATTAATGAGTAACAATATGCAAATTAAGCAGGATTCAAGCTACATGTGTACATGTAGCAAGTACACACATCTTAGCATACTGCTTTCAGTTTTTCATAAATAATTTATTTGCATGTAATATGTATGATATTGAAAAATAAGCAGGAAGCACACAAGGAAATATCTAAATATAGACCCTCACTTTCCAGGTCAAGATGCAGCACAGCCAAAAGTTAAAGGGTATTGTTATAGTCTCTACTGGGAAAAAAAAAAGCCTCCAGAACCCCATCTCAGTGAATGTTGTTTTATTTATCCAACTTTGTATATTTTGGATATCTAGATGTTTTACAATGCATTTTACAGCATTTTTTTTAGATATGTTTTGCAACTGACCATGTTGAACTATAAAGGAAATCAATCAGTTATTTAAAAGGGAGTCTTTTAAAAAGTCAATTGTATTATTAGATCACCCAACTCTCCCTGGGATGGAATTCAGTTATATTTGGTGACTAGCTGCACAGCCTGCCACAATCCAACATATGCAAATCTTTAAAATGTATATAACATGTTCCATTACTTTGTATGAAATAACAAGTAACTGTTTTTCTTTGCTTAAAGCCTGTGAGTACTTGGAGGATTTTTTTCCCCAGGAATCAGTTCTGTCTATTTGGTTTCCAGCAGGTCTCCCAGCTTCTTTCCATGCTTCACCAAGGGCAATATCAGCCAAGGCCAAGTTTTCGAGGAAACAAATACTCCAGGAGTTATAGGTATGCATTATCCTTGTGTTCCCTGTTATGTCTCAGATAACGTAAATGCTGAAGTGTAAAAACCATATTTTCTATGATTGATGTTTCTAGATATGCCCTTCAAGACATGGACAAGTTTAGCTTGAAAGACAGTGGCCGTGGTGACAGTGAAGCAGGAGACAGTGATTATGATTTGGGGCGAGATTCTCCAATAGACAGGCTACTGGGTGAGGGATTCAGTGACCTGTTTCTCACAGATGGAAGAATTCCAGCAGGTAAGAGAGTAATGACAGATAACACTTTATTTCTAGGTCTACTCTAACACCAGTAAAATAAACATTCCTCCAGTGCTTCTATTTCCTATTTATTTGTCCTTTGCACTAAGATATCTGTGTCTGCATACTATTAGCACGATGAACAGAATTGAAACACTTTTAAATTATTTTCTTAAAATTCATAGTAAGCAGTTGGGAGAGAAGGAGTGAGAATGTAGACTTAATAAGACAAGAAAGAAGGGATGTGAAGGGAAGAATAGAAAACCAAACCACTTCCCTCCTCTTTCTACCCCAACTAGTGAGCCTTAGGACACTCTTGAGCAACTCTGTATAAAATTACTGGGTGGTTGTTTTTATTCAGTCTGTTTTGGTGCATGGTGGTGAACTGAACTGTAATTTGAAAGATGCATTTCCTGTGATGGAAACCAACTCACAAAATCAGAGACTAAAATACACTGGAAAGGGTACACTTTAAGCACTAAAAATAAGAGAAAGAAAAGGTGGTGAGCATAGAATATGTCTTGCTACCTTTCATTGTCCATCTATACCGTGATGTCTCAGAACAGGGAGCCAGAGGGAACTATACAAGCACACAGCTGGATGGGGGAGAGTCTGCTAAGTTTTGAACCACATTTTCCTTAGTTTCCCTTCTCCCTAATTGTACAGGAGAAACTGAACCAACTGGGTAAATGCTGACTGCCTCATTGTAGCAATTCTATTCCTAAAGGCTACAATGTTAAATCAACTTACAGGAATACAGAAGTGTTCTTTTGGCTACTTATATTCTTAACTTCTTTGAAGGTGGAGCAAATGACTGCCATTTGACAAATGAAAGAAAGGTAGAACAGAATTCTATTGCTCATCTTGGTTCTAACATTTTCAAACACAGATAAATAAGAGAGTGTAGAAAATGAACACAGCTGTTACAAGTTGTAGAAGTCATGGTGGCAGGACTCCAGAGCAGCAGTGGCAGCAGGAATGGTTACCAGCCATGCCCCAGGGTGACTTGGGGCCAGGCTCAGCACTCTGGGCCCACTGGAGTTCTCTACCTGCACTGTCTGCTTTGACACTGGATTTGGTTGTAGTGGTGATGGCTACAGGATGTTCATATCTTTTTTTTTCCCCCAGATTTGAAAACCAAAGCTTATAAAGGTTAGAAAATGGATCCCATATCAGGCATTTTGTACATGGTAGACGGGAGATTTGAACCAATCTCCACCTTTCTAAACACTACTTTAGCATATATATAAAGTAACAGGTTTCCCCCTTAATAAATTGAATGGCCTACTTGTTTTTACAGGAGGACTTATTAGCCTCCCTATTACCGTTAAATGTTGCTTATTTCTGTTGTTCAGCAATGAGTGGGACATCTCTGGAAGAATGAATGTGCAGAAAGAGCTGTGATGTCCATGACAGCTTGTATTTGCCCAATTATCCATTTTTTTTTTTACATTAATAGGCCCTAGAGACCACTTTTAAGGGAAATCTCTGACTATGTATGACCTTACTCAAAAACAATGAGTTTTATTATTCTTATTTGGGTAATGAAGAAACTGAGTTTCCATGACTCTGTGCTACTGTGATTCTCACAGAACCCCACCCTTGAAAACCATAATAAGTTATATTATCTCACAAAAATGCAATGGGCATGATATCATTCTTGTATTATATATTAAACTTTGTATGAAGTTATTCATTAAAATTTAGATTTTTTTTTATCAGAGTAAAATGGAGAATAAATTGCCCTTAGATAAATAACCTTGCCAGTTGTGGGACTAAATTATGCTAGTGACTTTATAAATTCTAGAATCATATAATTTTAATGGCTAATCATAAGTCTGTTTTTTTTATTTTCTATTTTTTAGAATTAATTAATTTATTTTTGGTGCTGGAGATTGAACCCAGAGCCTTGTGCATGTTAAGCCCATGCTCTACCACTTAATTATACCAACCCATATATATATATACATATATATTGTGTTTTTTAATTTTATGAAGAGGTGAAGACTCCTCTTTTTTATTTCTCATGTTTTCAAATTTACCACCTCTCTAATATATTTATGGCAGGAGAGTTATGTACCAATTGAATAATAATAACAATAAATATTAAGGAATAAAAACATTGGACAATAGGTAGACCAGGACTCTAGGAAAACTGTGTGTATCTTGTTCAGTAAATAACTTTGAGCTCCAACTGTGTCACATTTCTTTTCAAAATGAGAAGGGGTCACCACGAATCATTCCACTAAGTTGTAGACAACCCTTTACCAAACATTCTATGTTTATACAATCACACAATCCAGGGATATAATGAGAACTCTTTTGCTGGTGCATTGTGTTGTATTACAGAAGATTATATTATAAAAGATAGATTTTCACCTCACTAGCTAGCTACTTGCCTCTGCATGGTGCATGGTCTTAGCTCTTCTGGAGGCACAGAGTTCCAGGAAATCACCCAAGGTCCATCAAGGGAGTGTATTCATGTTTGGCCAGCATAGATGGCAATGTGACTATTGAGAACCTTTAGATGGTTTCCCTTAATTGGGTGAATCATTCTGATTATTATTTAATCCTAGCAATTTCCACCGGCACATTAAGGTATAGAACTTGTCCTTTGTAAATGTAAATTCCCAGGAAATATTATAAGTAGAGAAAAATGTAAGTCCACATCTGAATATCATTAGCAGAGTTCAGGACCGTTTTCTCTAAAGCATGTATGTTTTTAGGACTTAAGTATCTTATTCCAACTGTTCTGCTGCATTAGCCTGTAGACAAATATAGATTATGTTGTGCTGCATTGCTTGCCAAAAGGGAGGGTCATTTCTGGTCACTCATTCTTTTAATTCCCACACAAATACACTACACTCTGAGCAGTCAAGTCAGCTTGCATTTTTGTCTTTTGGCTTGTGTTTGTCAACTATTTTCTTTCTTATTCATTCAACTTTGAACTATAATATCAAGCATATGTCTACAAAATCTCCCTTTTCCCAATGTATTTTTGCTCTACCAGGATGATTTGTAACAGCTTTTGATTTTATTTCTTTTGATACTCCTTCTTCATTGAGTCTACTCTACTTTTTATCATCAGTCATCTGTGAGTACTCACTCTAAGCATTCTTTCTCATTTTTCTCTGTTCTCCTGGTAGATGTCCAAGCTCTGTTCTGGCCTTTCTTCCATGGGGGGCTTATTATATATGAGCTAATATTCCTCTCTAGTGGCTCCTCCCTCAGTCAAATCTGTATTTCATACAGCTTAAGGAACATTTTCAGAGCATTTTAATTTACATGTTTTTTTCTTTTTTGGCTTGAAATTAATACCTGATTCTTGTTGCTCAGCAACACTGAACAAAACTAGCTTGGTATTTGAAGGTCAGTGAAATTCACTCTTAGCTTCGCAACTCTCAATTCTGCCATATCTGTACCTTTTGCAATAGATGAAGGCACCCCTTCCCATACCCTGATCCTTTGTTCATTTTGCCCTGCCTTCATGAAAACCTGATTTTTCTTGATTTTGACACTGTATATGCTTTTCATTTCTCAAAGTTTATTTCAAGCTACTCTTTCTTAATGACACCGACCTCCACCTCTCCTCTTCCCTCTTTCTTGGCATGTCCTCAGCATCATCTATTTTGATACATCAGGCTTTTATGACCTCATTGATTACCCTTGACTCAGAACGAGATCTTAAGCCTTTTGAGGGCAGGGTGCTCTTTATGTGTTGTGGGCTCTTAGTAGATAAATGACTGGTCACCTTGTGACTAATGGCTTGATAGAAGCTTGGCATTTTTTTTTTTTTTGCCCCTTATATTCTATGTTCTGCCTTCTGCCCCACCTTTACAATAAGACACACAGTGACAAAGTATAAATTCATGTGATGGTAAGTCTCCTTTTCCACCATGCCCTCCATCCCCCAAGGACACTAAACTACCTGATTAGTTTTCAAGGAGTAACAGAACAAATAGACACTTACCAATGAATCCTGATCCCTGGAGTGTGGGATGGGACCTTGGCAGCTGAGTTACATCTACACTGAGAATATTTTCCAACAGTTGAGTCTCCAGGAAGAAGGCACAGAATATCAATGAAATTGCAAGAAACGCTGTCTTCTGCACCAATTCTCCTCCTCTTCCTTCTCTCTTCCTCTCTTATTGTTTTTGCTATCTTTCTGTTAGTCATTCTTCATCATTTTTCTTATTAATTTTCATTTTGAAGTCGATTTATTTATAACTAAAGCCCCATTTACTTATTGTGGTGGAGCTGTAAAGAGCATTCACTGTTTAAAGGTAATTCCAGTGGTCAATATAATTTGAGTGTGAACTGTCAGATTGTTTTAATGACCCCATTTAAAAAAAATTATTGCTGTTTACACATTCACTGTATTCAGATATCTAGGAAATTTGGTCATGTTCAGGATTCTTAGAAGCTTATGTAATTCTCCCCCCCCCCCACCCCATCATTAAACTTTAAAAGAAAACAAAGCCAATCAGCTATCAAGGGAGTCCTTCCCAAGCCTAAAGCCACAGAGTTTAAGGCCAGAAAAAAACAACTGAAGAGGTGTCAGCAGGTCTGGTCTCCTTCCTTTTGACAGGATGTGAGTAAGACAGTGGGTACAGGTTCCATTTCCATTTTCAGAAACCCAAGGAATTAAGGAGAAAAAAAATCATTACTACTATGCTAGTCATTTCACTGAAGAGAAAACCTCACTGCTATGTAAGTTTTTCCAGTTACGTTCAACTTGCTTTGCTGTTGTCCACATCAAATCATCATTTGGTACAGATTTTCAAGTAGGAATATAGGAAGTCAAGACATCTAAGTCTGCTTTGATTCTTCAGTCACCCTTGCTTATTTGAATTTAATTGGTCTAAATAGCAAAGTAACATAAATGATAACCCATGTGTGTCCTCTTGCACCCCCATCTTGATTCACATGCTATTTGTATTCACACTTCTCTGCATTTCCCCACACTGCAACATATTTCTGTTGTATTTCCACCCTTAAAAGCAGTCCAGCTATTTCCCTCACAGTACTTGCTCTCATTTTTGTTCCTCAAATTCCCCCCTTTCCATGAAGGTCTGAGGTCCAGAGGGAGTTTAAGAACAGAGCTATCTCAAAGTTTTCAAGGTTGAAGAAGAGTGGTTCCTACACCTTTAAATGAAGACGATTATTTAACTTTTCCTGAAACTCAACATCAATTTCTTCACTTTTCATCAGAAAAAAACATAGTGAAAGTGTATTCTAGGCAGATAATTCACCAGGTGGTGGGGATACCACAGCCAGCACAGTAGATGACTTTCTCCCCTGCCAAGGGGCCTGGCATCCCTCAAAAGCCATCCCTATTGCAGTAGTTTCGAGGAAGGGAAATCTTTCTTAAGTAGCTAAATCTATTAGCATGGCTCTGAATATCTGCATATGGCTAATATCAATCCAATATTTTTTTTTCAGATTTAAGGGAGTCATTTAGCATTGTCCAAAATTCTGTTCTTTAGTCTAATTTGAAATCATGATTCTGAAAAGACCTCACTTCTGAAATATGGTTCCTGGAGTATAATTTCCATCATTTCATTTCCTATCTTTCACGTGGGTCAGTTTTTGTATTTGCCAAATGTGGAGGTCTTTTCCCCTCTTTTTCTGCTTTTCTCCTGTGTATTATTTGCACTGAGTGTGGCCACTCACATTTCACTAGAGCATCAGGATGTCTACAAGAACCCAGTAATGGATTTTTCATGTTCTTTGACTTTTAGTGACTTTTCCATGCATTTGACTATTAGTATATTTTGAAGCTTTAAATGAAAGCTTTATAACAGGGTAACTGCAGATGACAAATAAGTTAAGGATACTTCTCACTGCTATTTTAAGTAATAAATCAATCAATAAATTATATAACATTTGAGAGAAGTTAACAAGGATAAGTACCTGATAGCCAATTATATTTTCAGTGACTCCATTAAGACTAAAACAGGTCAGATAAACCTCAATATCAAGAAAGTCATCACTGAAGGAGATCATCTGGTAGTATTCTAAAGTTATGGATTTCACCTTCCAAGCTGACTTTTTAGAATTATGTCCAGCTTTTCGTTCATTACCCATATCTTAGAAGTTTTCCAGTCATTTTCATGTATAAATTATCCATTCGCTTCTCATTATTTAAGTAGAGGATATTCCTGCAAAGCATGAATTTCCTCATTCAATAAATGAGAAAAAAATACACCAGCAGATATGACTTATGGAGGTCTATAAAAATCGTATTCAGATTAAAACCATTATCGTGGTCTAGCTAATGTTTCCCAGAGCAGGTTAGCATCATGGTGGCAGTTGAAACCTCTCTCATTGTATCTAATTAAAAAATATAGATATTTATTGCATGTTCCCACCATTTTGAGGCATGCTAACTATAATAACGAACCCTCAATGCTTTTCCTTGAGTGCAGCTATGAGGCTGTGCACAGAGGAGTGCAGAGTCCTGGGCCACTCTGACCAGTGCTGGATGCCCCCGCTGCCCTCGCCTTCCTCGGACTACAGGAGCAACATGTTCATTCCTGGGGAGGAGTTCCCGTCGCAGCCCCAGCAGCAGCATCCCCATCAGAGCCTTGAGGACGACCCCCAGGCTGCAGAAGCCGGTGAGAAGAAGAAGAGTTTCTCCACCTTCGGGAAGGACTCCCCAACCGACGAGGACCCCGGGGACACCAGCACGTCCTCCCTGCTCTCGGAAATGAGCAGCGTGTTCCAGCGCCTCTTGCCCCCTTCCCTGGACACCTACCCCGAGTGCAGTGAGGTGGATCGGTCCAACTCCCTGGAGCGTCGGAAGGGACCAGCGCCAACAAAAACCGTGGGTTACCCACCAGGGGTGGCGGCCTGGGCAGCCAGTACCCACTTCCAAAATCCCACCAGCAACCCTGGGCCTGCGCTGGGAACCCACTCGAGCGTGCAGCCTTCTTCCAAGTGGCTGCCAGCCATGGAGGAGATCCCTGAAAATTATGAAGAAGATGATTTTGACAATGTGCTCAACCACCTGAATGATGGGAAGCACGAACTCATGGATGCCAGTGAGCTGGTGGCTGAGATCAACAAACTGCTCCAAGACGTGCGCCAGAGCTAGGAGATTTTAGCCAAGCTTTTTGCTTTCCATATGTATATGGAAAATGGGGGACAGGAAAAGCCCTGAAAGAACTGGCATTGCCAAATAGTTGCATTTATCATAAATGTGTCTGTGTATATTGAATATTAAATACTGTATTTTCGTATGTACACAATGCAAGTGTGATTATTTTAATCTGTATTTTAAAAATACATTTGTACCTTATATTTATGTGTAATTTAACAAACAAATTTTATTTTTTTACTCCCATGACAAACATGTCTTTCCTAATCATATAGAAACTAGCCACTGTTTCAATCTGATATACTATTCAACCACAAAGTGTAAAGGTACTGCTTATATTAGTTGAGCTGGGGTGGAATTATTATGTCCTATGAACAACCCCACTAATGTATTGCGTAATTCTTAGTTCCATTAAGCTCTCCATCTTTTTTTTTTCCTAATGCTTTAAAAAATTAAGCATTAGTAAAAAATGTTAAGCTATTTTATTATTATTATTTTCACTGCTCTCTTGTAGCTCCTACGGTTCAACTCTCACAGCTAAATTGAAAAGGGAAGTGAAATTTTATTTGAGGACTAGAAAGCATCTGAAGAATATTTATGTATTTCAAATAAATTTTTTAGACAATGATGTAAGCAGGAATAAAGTCAGTTTTGTTTTTTTTTTTTGTTTTGTTTTGTTTTGTTTTGTTTTTCTGACTCCCAGGCCATGCAAGATGTCACACTGGCCTGGTCTTAAGAGTATTGTAGTGAATTTATAATTAAGGCAAAAAGTGGATTTCATTCCATCCTTGTAATACGAGATGCCATTGAAGGAAATGGAATTTGTTCTTTAAATGGATAACAGTATGCATTTGAACAGTGCCAAGTATTAATGGACAAAGTTATGCCAGTGTCCCTCCTAGTGTAGTAAATATAATTGATTTATTTTGAAACCATCTATTTGAATCTTTCCTTCCTCTCACAATACTTGAATGTTTTTATCCTTTGCAATGTTTTTGTTTGCTATAACTATTCACTTTTAGCTTTTTCTCCAGTGCATGACTTCATATTTTGTTTTATTTTTAGTACATGAACATTTATGAAAATCACATTTTTGTTATGGCAATTTTGTTCTATTTGCTGTGTGACAAACGAGAAGTTCTTTATTTATTGTGCTGTTATCTCTCTGTGTGGAATGCCTTGCTAAGAGCGATCCTTATTATGACTATTATCATTTATGATCAAGCTTCTATTAATGTTATTTCTCTTAGTACACTATCTTGATTGTATTCTCCAGAAGATTTTACTGTCAGTGAAAATAAAAGGAAAATTAAAGTAAAGCTAAGGAGCTGTCCATAATCAGTGTCCTGTTCGTATACATGTGTTGGAAAGGTTTGCCTGCACCTCACCTTCTTGAGAAGGTGACTCAGTGCTGGCTTCCAAATAATAGAGAGGGGACTTCCAACTGCCCTGGCAAACAAGAACCCAATGGAAATGAACCTGACATCTGTCATGGGAATGAAAGTAGTTGATCAGATTTTAACTAGTTTAAGTAAAAGTATTTGGAATGTAAAGGTTAAAAAAAATGGGAAATAACTATTGAAATATTATTCACATCACACACACACACATACACACACACAAAATGCTGTATCAGAATATTTTGTATTAAGTTGTAGAAGAAAAAAAGGTATCCTCAATATTTTTTTCCAACAGGCTAAAATCCTCCCTAGCTTATCCGAGGAGAATTAAAATACTAGGGAAAGTTAAGTAACCTAAAAGTGGCTAAAACTAAGATATTTGAATTCTCAAATGAGTACCACATTAAATAGAATGTATTATCTCTTTCAGAAGGCACATTTGCCTTCATTGGAGGGATTGCAATTACAAGTGAAATTTCAGTTTATTTTTCAGTAGATTACACACACAAATGCTAACCACATTTAAATACATTTTGCCTTTCAACTTCACTTCCTTTCAATACATATTATCACAAAGGGAAAGTCTTTTATAACCTCACTGTTCTTAATTTAAAGCATCAATAGCAATTGAGGAAACAAAGCTGGAAATAGATATTTTGAATATGTGAAGTAAATAAAATGCAGTATTATATTCCACAAAAAATTCTTTGTCTATTGTTCTTATACCATTTCATGCCACCAACTCCTTGCTTCCCCAGGCTTTTCCTTTTATTATTTTATTATTGCTTCTCCTGTTCACCATTTAGGGAAATATTAGCACAGGATTTTAGCTTTCATTCATATTCCTTTTACTAGTTACACACACACACACACACGCACACACACAGGTTGTATACCAGGGATTGAACCAGAGGTGCTCAACCACTGAGCCACATCCCTAGCCATTTTTATTTATTTATTTTTAAAATTTTGAGTCAGAGTCTTGCTAAGTTGCTCAGGGACTCGCTAAATTGCTGAGACTGACTTGCAACTCGGGATCCTCCTGCTTTGATCTCACAAATTGCTGGGATTACAGGCATGCAACACACTATTAGTAATATTTTAGTAAAAGCTGGGATGTCTGAACGTACCATAGCAGTTGAACCTCTCAGAGAGTTTATGTCTCCTCTTTTTTTATGTCACACCTCTCTTCAGATTGAAACAAACAAAAAAGCAATTGAAGATTCCTTTCTCCATTCATTATTCCTTAATACCTATGACCACACTGGATTCCTTTAAATATTCTTCGGTGATAACCATCTATTAAAGGAATTATCTTCCATAAATGTAATTCAACATTACATCTGTTGCTTACAAATCCTCTTTTAAAATGTTTGTTTATTGAATGATTAGAATTAGCTTTCTTCAAACTATTACAAGTTATTAACATTATTATTCACTTATCATTCATTTCTTTCTAGTATTAAAAAGGCAAGGCTTAAATTTTATTAGTCATTGAAATTCTTCTCCTTTAATGTGTATATCAAATTTATCCTTTATTTTTAGGTAATTATTAAGACAAAATCTGGGTGAATGGTCATATTGGAGGCACTGATGCAGTCACATTTATGCAAATCACCTCGGTGTCCTTGTTCCATTTGTTTAGTACTAATGCCCTAAAATACTCAAAGCTGAGTTTTATTATTGACAGGTTGCAATTCAAAGAGGCCCCCATTGTCAAGCAATCTTACAATGAATTATTTTCATGGGAGAAAAGTGTATGGCCACTTTCAATCTCATGTAATCTCATATTTGGGAATTAATTTATTTTTCATATAATGTCCCTTTGTATTTCATAATTTTGTATAGCCTTTCAAAAAACAATTCAGGACTGTTGAAAATGTGTTTATATTTCCATTCCAATTCAGGATATTTTGATAATGTATCATCACAACATTGATGATTAAGGAGAGTGAACTGTGAATAAGCAATAAATAAAATTAAAATCAAATTATGTGAAATCTTAAAAATTTATGACAAATTTCAAAAACAATTTGAAAAGTGTGGGCATTTCAAAAGAGCTAACATTTTTAAATTATTAAGAATAATTTCAGGTTGAACTCGCAAAACAAAACTTTCCTTAGGTTTGGAAGCTGCCTTATGATGTGAAAGTGTAAGATAACAATAAAGTGTAAGATAACAAGAGCATTTACAATGCTCTAGGATGTCTCTAACTGTGATTGATAGAAATAATTATATGTGCTTACATAAGTTAAGGTTTTAATTTGATAAATTAGGCAATATTTGGGTCACTGAAAATCACTTAGTTCAGCTAGATACCTAGAATAATTTTTTTTTTCTGAAATAACTGAATATCTATAACATTAAACTGTGATTAAAAACTTTATTGCCTATAATGTGTTTCATTTTTCTGTGTAACTGGAGTCATAGTCAAGTATATATACTCTTAATACTAGAACAAAGACAGATTGCTAATAATCTAAACAACAATAACAAAAAAATACTGCAGAGATATTATATAACAGATGTGAAAGTTGTTGTTTATATTCCTCTTTAATTTATTATATTTTTATTATATGCTTGCTTATATGGCTTGAGGAGCTGTTAAAAGAATTTATAAGGAGCTAGCATCACAAAAATTGCTACCAAAATTTACATACTTTCTGACTTTTAAAATTGCAATAACACATTCTACTTTGGCATTTTAAAATAATAGTTTCTATTTCCTTTTATGACTTCTAAAGATGCTCTTAATTCTTGCTGTTTTCTCAGGTTTTATTTCTTTAATTTATTTTTTCAATGGTACTCATCCTTGATAATTTATTCTACTGTCCCCATTTATAGCACCGCTTTTCAAATTCTCACATGTTTACAGTTTCTCCTATAATCACCTAGATTTTTATCAACTTTCCTGGTGTCTTTTCTTTATTACTGATATAATAGGGGTCATATTTTTGATAAAGCTATTACTTTTCATTCTGAATAAAGCTTGCTTTTCTGATCTTCCAATTCATTAATTTAACAGAAAGGTAAGTTTATATAATCAAGAACAAGGGGTCATTTTTTCTTTGTCTTAAATTTTAAATTAAATATTTTAAATGCATAAAAACACCAGTATAGAAAACCTTGTTTATGTAGGGAGGGAAACTTTTTTTTTTCCTAAATATAAAACACTTTTCTCTATGTATTAAAAGTTGGGCTGGAAAAGGTAAGCTTGGAATTTGACTATAAGGTGAAGTTAAGTTCAGGCATAAAAATAGAATATTAAGTAAGGAAGGCCCCTTGCCACAAGAAAAAAAATATATAGCTGATTGTTGGGAATATAAAGCCTGGGAGATGAATAAATTGAGGAGGGAAAAATATCAGATGTTATTATCTTCTTTATTCCCACTGCCAATGATCTTTCAAGAAGTTATAGGACAAAGGTTGGAATCATGGTACCCTTTCCCTGGACCTCCTTACAGGAGCCCAGGGTGAGGAGGTAGTGTTGAGGTACTTGTACTTTTGGAAAGCAGGTCACCTTTCAGTGCCTTTGGATGGTTGGATGGCCTGTGTCTAAATGGGGGAGGGGGTCGATAGTATAAACCCTACTACAATTCAGAGTGCTTTTATCTAAATGAGGGCAGGCTTTCTAAAAGCTCCAGGTACATCCTTGTTTTATTAAAAGGTACATTCTGCAGCTTAAAATAGCTAACCACAAGGTATTCCAGGCAGAAACAGCACAGAACTTTCTTATGGAAGAGGACCCTTGTGTTAGACAGTGTTTTAGGTTCTAAATTATCTACACAACTTCCAGTAAATGGTGTTAAATGTGAAGAAATAAATCTGAAATACACAGCTCAGAATGTGTTATGAATTCTAACTAGAGAAGTGTTTTGCCAGTTGCTACCTTGAGATTTGAATCTCTCCTGTAAACTTGTCTTGGAGGCTCTCTGTTTTAGTTAGCTTTAGAATATCCCTAACCAAAATGCCCTACCAGAAGAATTGAGAGGAGGGAAAGTTTATTTGGGGATCACAGTTTTGGAGGAGGGAAATTTTATTTGGGGATCACAGTCCACAGATGGCTGACTGCATTGCTCTGGGCCTTAGATGAGGCCAAACATCAAGGGAGAAGGGCATGTTCTTAGAAGCTGCTCAGCTCATAGCGGGTCAGAAAGCAGAGGGAAAAAGAGGCCATAGGGAAGATGGACCCCTCCAGGGACCATCCCCAGTGACCTTCCTCCACCAGCCATATCCCACCTGCCTATAGTTACCACCCAGTCACTCCATTCAAACTAGAATGGGATGATTAGGCCACAGTTCTTATAGTGTAAACATTTTACCTCTGAATTTTCCTGCACTGATACAGGAGTTTGGGGGGGGGGACACTTTATATCCAAACCATAACACTGTCAGAGTGCCACATTCTGGCTGGGCACAAATCACCGAGCTGCCACAAAGCACTTGTATGTTCAAACAGGAAACTTTATTGCCTGAACTCCAGCAGCACTCCATGCACACTCCCCGGGAACTCTCCCAAATGCCACCCACGCAGCGGCTCCTCTTCCACACCAACTCCCCACACCGGGCTGAGCGTGCACTCACTCTCGGAACCCCGGAGAACTCAAGGGGAACTCCAAAGTAGCGGGTGCCCAAGGCAGCAACAGCGGCCCTATTACTGCACAGTAAAGGTTTACTATACAATTGAATCAATCCAGCATCATCTTAATGGCTCGCCTCTCGCATCTCAACCATTACTTCTGGCAAAATGCCAGGGGCCATTCCGATTAGGCTGTGGCTCTCAACATCAGAGTGGGCTTTTCCAGCTTCCTCTGCAGACCCATGTGATTGCCAAGAGGTTGGGGGACAAATAACAAGGGGGGCACAAGGGGTGATGAGCTCAGAGTCTGTTGCTAGAGGAGACAGCTATAGAGCACCGGCTTCCACATGTCCCACATCCTTCCCTTCGTTCCCCTCACACTCTGTCCTCACCTTCCCCTCGGCTGGAATCTAAATAGAGGGTCAACCCATAATCATGCCTCTGCTCAACACATAATCGCTGCACTTACTCGGTGTCAGATTCTGTGCTTGGTGTTTGGGAGACACTGTTGAGCAAATCAGACCAAAGAAATGATGAGGAACAAGCCAAGAGCACCAGGCTGTAAGCATTAGGGCAGAATGGGCTGCACTCACCTGCAGGAGGACACTCTCCAGCCAGAGCAATGAGCTGGAGGATTGCGGACAAGGCCAGAGGCCCTGATTTGCTTACCAATGCACCCTCAGACCCGCAAGGAGACCCTGTCCCTTTATTCATTGTTAAAGATGTGAATGTTTTTATAATACTTCTTATAAGTAAAAGGCTGAAAAACTATTGCATTATTATCATTAAAACTAGTTGTTTCCTAGTGTCATTTTGCTTGTAAGGGTTCATTACTTCAGGTATGGGAGCAGATATAGAGAATTCAGTGATACGGTTCTCCCCCTTCTGAGATCATGCCAAATGAATTGAAAGGAAAAATGTAATTTTATAGAAAATAGAGAAACCATATTCCATATTGGTATTAGTGGTGGAAGGGTAAGAGTTGCAGAAAATATAATAAGCTCAAAATGAATAACTTTTCATACATCAAATAAATTTCTTTTTTTTTCTCACATAACAGCTAGTGTTAAGGGAAGGTACAAATCCTGAGGGAGCTACACTCTTTTAAGAGCTCATTTGGAGACTGGTCTCCTGGAGACTGCACCATCTTTAACTCATAATATGGGAGGGATTTCATTTCCAACCAGACACAGGGAAATGACAGTCATGAATGCTCAGAGGGTTAGGGACTAGTCCTGAAAATGTCATGTCACTTCCACTGAGAGCTCATTGGCTGGAAACATTCACATGGCCACACAGGGAAGCTATGAAATGTTGGACGCTGAATTTTGGTGAGCAGCACTGATTGTACAATGCCATTTTTAGAAGGTCTCACACATCCAAATGTCTCTGTGAGTCTTTCATATAATGTCTGCTGCAATTATCAATTCACTTTTCTAAGTCCCACTCGACAACAGCAAAACTTTGATAGAAGGGGGAGTATATTTTTATTTTCTATTTATTCTTGTGTCCCCAGAGACAACTACACTTTTGACCTTTCAAAGGCATTCAATCTATGAATAAGTAAGAAATATGATAAAAAGAATAGCATTTAAGTTCTATTCTCATCCTACACAGTCATTTCTAATTTACCAGAGGTAGAGGGCAAGAGCAGAATGTAGAGTTCCACAGGGCAAGTGTTGGTTGATCTAGTGATTATTAGAATCAACATATTTTTAAAAAATAAATATAATAAGTCACTCTTTCCCAGATTCTGATGGATGTCCTAGAATTGATTCCCTGGGCTGTGTGGAGGAGAAATTGGAGGGTAGAGATCATCTGTAAAATGAGGAGAATTTTTAAGGTTAAGAAAATGTTCTCTGTCCTGATTAGGAATGGCACATCACATTGGTCAAAATTCATGAAAATATAGATTTAACCTCTGTGAGTTTTTTGTATGTAAATTATACCTCAAAAATTTTTTAAAAAGGAAAATCACAACTTAAAAAATAGGAAAAATTAACAAATAAGCAAAAAAAAAATAGTGAAGAATATGGGTTCTTCTTACTGAATCACATCAATTTAACTATGATTCAACAATAATTCAGTTCAGACAAAGTAGTTACAGGGAGATGTTCTCTGCCATTCTGCATGGGCACAGATTTGGTTCTGCAACTTAGCTTCTTGTCTTTCTCTTAAAACTTCAGGCTGCTTCAGGAAGAGAATATCTAATTAGATCCAATGAATGCCATCTCTACACCATCACTAGTGACAAAGGCCACAATGTTGAAGAAACTATCATGAACATGCAAACCAAATTTCATTTAAGCCTTCCCACATTTAGGAGAATACTTGAATTTTGATTTTGTTCTATTTTGACAGAAAACCAGATTAGTTCCTATAGCACAGAGGAAAAATCTACTTGCTTTTCCAGGGTATGTGATACTGTGGGAAAGCAGGTACACCAAACTCCACTCTAATATACATATATATGTATATATACAGTATGTGTGAAAGAGACAGGGAAAGAATGCATGCACAGACAGAATTTTTACCAAGTGCTCTGAAAATATTGTTGTAGTATTTCCTGACAGCTCAATAGAAGAGAAACTGGAGGCTTACCCAGAATTATCACATGAAGATTTTGAAAAGCAATCACATTATTGCCTTAAAATTATAATAATGAAACAGGGAGAAAAGATGTCCAACTATGCAGCAGCCCCTAGCCTGTGAATTAGACACCACCCACTAGGCCCCTGCTTGATGCTGCAGTGTTGGAAAATACCTGTGGAATGAATGAACAAAGATATCCCTCAAAAGTGTTTGCAGAAACTTGCTCTTGAATTGTGCAAGTCACTGTAGAAAGTCCACAAGTTGCATTAATTAGTTCTTTTATGAAAACAAATAAGCAAATAAGCAAAGGGAAAAAAGCAAAAGCAAATCAATAAACTAAGAGCACAATCTGCCCTCCCATATCCCTCTTGTTATTATAATGCATCCAGTCTGCAGAAAAGCAATGACACGCATATATTAAATTCTGCCCTGATGAAGGATTGCATAATGCAAAGGACTTCGGGAATAACTGGAAAGCTAGAAGGATGCTCAAATCTCCCTTGATTTAACATTCCAAATTTCTATGAAAATAGCTAAATTGCAAACCACTAATTGCTGTTAGTTTGGGTGGTGGTTTAGACTCTGATTTAGAATAATTCATTTCATTTTTTGCAGGAAAATTTTCTTAAAAAAATTAGAACTTTCATTCTAAGTGTCTTTCAATTTTTCATTTTTTGTTAACATGCCTTCAAAAGTTAATCACTTCTCAGGATATTATATCCTGAATATCATCCCCCTTCATGAGAAGAAAATTTGATTTAATCACGACTCTCCATGACTCTTCACACTTTTCTCTTTTTATTTGGTTCTAATTTAGGCAAAAGCTACTGCTGATAGATGGTTTCTTTAATTTGTATTTTATATATTTTTGTATACAGTTTGACTTTTCATTTGATAAATCTTTATTAATATTATTTTTATTAATAATATTTATTAATACGTGAACACTATAATGTTGAGCAATTAATTGGTTTCAGATTTAAATATGATAATAGTGTAAAAAATTCACTGTGGTCGCACTTAACAATACATGAATTGCCTTTCTATTCAGTATCATGCTGTTTTAATTATTGTAAGCTTAAAATAATAGAACTGGGAAAACATAACTCTCTCTTCCTTTCTCTCTCTTTCTATATTTAGGGCATTTTGGGCTATTCTATTCCTATTTTAGTCTTGGAGTTGTCTTGCCTAGTTTCCAAAAATACACTGTTGGTATTTTAACTATGATCACTTTAACTTTGTAGATTCATTTAAGGGGGAGAGCAGATATTCTTATGATGTTGCATTCCCAAGTCCCAAAATGTGTCTTTCCTTGTGCTGAAACTTTCTTTTGTTTCTCAGTGGCATGTTTGATTTCTTCGTAGAAGACTGTATTTTCTTCTTGTTTTCTATTTTATCTTTTGACATTTTATTCTTGTACCTAGTTACAGTCCATATGAGAACCCCTTTATTCGAATTTATCAATTTTCTGTCTATCCCTGCAACTGCTTTTTCTTATTACTTATAAAGGTCTTCCAATGAATTCATCTAGATTTTCCAAGGGAAAAAAAATCTATTATTTTCAAATAATGATAATTTAAAATTCTATTTTCAACTTTTATTCCTAAATTTACTTCCCAATTAATTATCCAATTTAATTAGGTATAATCTGCAGAAAAAATTATAATGAAAATATTAATAGAAAATACTTTTAATTTTTAAATTAATATTTCAGATAATTCCTTAATTCAAATATGTAGGTTATTTTTCATATGCTATATTGAAACTATCTTAATTTATTATGACTTTTTGTTTGTTTGTTTCATACCAGGAATTAAAATTTCAGGCTGCTTCAGGAAGAGAATATCTAATTAGATCCAATGAATGACACCATAGGGGCATGTAACCATTGAGCCACATCCCCAGCTCCTTTTCTATTTTATAATGAGACAGGGTCTCACTACACCGCTTAGGGCCTTGCTCAGTTGACTTTGCTAAGTGGTTGCTGAGGCTGACTTTGAAATTGCAATCCTCATGAGTCAGCCTCCAAACCTGCTGGGAATATAGGTGTGTGCTATTGAGTCTGGCTTATTTTGACTTTTAAAATCAAGAATAAATGTTAGATTTTATTAAAATTGTTTTTTGTACATCTGTTGAGATTTATGTGACTGTCTTTTCTGACTTGCTAAATATATTGATTTCTATTTTTCTCTATCCTCATTTTTAACTTCACTAATATTCCAGGAATAAATTGCATTTGCCTTATTAAATCAGCAGCTGAATTTTGCTAATTATTTTTAAATGTTTTTATTTTAAAATGCTTGAACAAACTGTTCTGTAGTTTTCTGTGTGTAGTTTAATGGAATTGGGGATCCATGTGATATGTATTTTAAAGGAATTAGGAAATTTTTCCTTTTTTTTCTCTGCTCTGAACAATTGAAATTTAATTGCAGTTATCTGTTATTTGACGTTTTGGAAGAATTCCCTTGTGAAACCATCTGGCTGTAGCTATTAGAAAACTTTATCTCTTGAATGGTAAATGATTTGTCTACTTTTCCAGACTCACATTCTGAGGTCTTTTTGGTATTTTGTAGTTCCTAGGGAAAGCATCCATTTTCTCAAACTGACTGGCAAAGATTATTATTTTTTTATATAATTCTACTAACCTTTACAATGTTGTTATAATTATCTTTGATAAGGTCTGATAATTATTTGTCCTTCCTATTTATATTATCAACTTTATCCCTAAGAAAGAGCAATGAGATTTATTAGTTCTATCATTTAATATTTGATACTTACTCAAATTTTGTTTTTTATCTTTATTTGTCATTTCTTCCCTTATATTTGTTCTTTTTAAATTACATAAAATGAATGTGTACTGTTTCCCTGATTATGTTTCTTTTTTGTTCTATGAAAATTTTTATCTGACAGGTTCTAAAATGTGTTTCAATTGGCATATTTTCCTAAATCAATTCCTAGTTGCTTTGATTTCCCTTTATTCTCAAAGATGTATGGAAGAGAGAAACTTTAATTTTGCTGGTGAGAGAATCATTTCCTTGCTTTTTTTAAAAATTAATTTTTATTTAGTTTCATTGAGGTCCTGTTATTTTTATCTTTTGGGATTTATTAAGCTGTTCTTAGGGGTCCAATGTATGGTTAATTTATGAATGTTATTTAGTAATTTGAAAAGTGCATGCACTGTCTTGTCTTTTGTAAGTATGCACAAACAGACATACACAAACGTTTAGAAATGAATAGAGGGGGCTGGGGAGTAGCTCTATGGGTACAGCACTTGTCTAATTTGCATAAGACCCTGGTCTTGATCTCTAGCACTGTAAAAACAAAAAGTATATGATAATATTATATTATTTACTTTTTAAAGCTTATTTATTTTTGGTGTTCTGGGTCTGTTCACATTTAGAAATATGTGTTTCTATTTCTCCTTGTTTTTTTCTGTGGAGTTTGCTCTATCAATGTTGATGCTTTGTTTTGTTTTGTTTTTATTTTGTGGGGAAGAGGTATGTAGATAATGTCTTATGTGCCCTTGACTATTTATACATTTTAAATGAATAAAAGTGTTTTTGTTTTAAGAGTGTTTGCTTATTATAGCATATTTTATTTTATATTCCAAATATTTTATTATTTTAATAAACAAGTATCATCCATTTATATTTAGTGGCTTGACCTATGTGTAGGCCAATATTAGATGGCTTTTCATATTCTATGCTTAGGCTACCCTATTTTTTCTTTTTATGAATTTTGGTAACCTTTAGTTTCATTTTTTATTGTGAAATATTTCCAGGTTTTATACATTTATAATTTGAACTGTATAACAACTTTAATCCTCTTTGTTTTTGTTTAGACATCTATTATAATAAGCAATGGTATTATTCAATATTTCTCCTCCCTTTCATTTCCTTTTATTCCCTGTTTTTCCTAATTTTAATTGATTGCAATTTTACAGTTTAATTTTATACTGGGTTTTCATCAGTGTCGATTCATTAGTTCCTAATCTAATGAAGCTTAATTTTGCTAATAGTTTTATGAGTGTTGAATTCACGTAGTTATTTTTCTAGGCTTTCATTTTCTGTTTTGTCCATTATATTTCCTTTCCTTCTGAATTCTCACCATAACTTGCCAGAGACTTTTGAGCTATAGTTTGTGCATTTGGTTTAATTTAGTATCACTTCACTGTGCTTCCTGCACATATGGTTGATGCCTGTAACTCTTTTTTTTCATCTCTGTCTTCTATGAATCTTGAGGTTTTAATCCAAAGCCATCCTGCAAGGTCTTATTGTCCACTCAAGTTTCCAAATTATTGTTTAGTTGGTAAATTGTCCCCAGAATTGGCCTTTGAAGAAGGTGTTTTAGTTCTTTTCTTTTTTTCTGATTTCTAAAATCAAAGAAATCTGCATTGCTATCCTAGGTCTATCTTAACAAATTATCACAAATCGGTTATGTTGAAATCATAGAAATCTATTGTCTCAGAGTTCTATAGGCCAGAAATCTGAAATCATGGTGTCAACAAAACCCTGAGCTTTCTGAAGCCACTAGTGGGGGATCTTCATGGCCTCTCTAGCTTCTGGTGGCCTACAGCATTTCTTGCCTTATGTTATACCTACTCCAGTCTCAGCCTCAATCTTCCCATGAGTGCTCAGGTGGCCTTTTCCCATTTGTCTTTTTTCTTTGCTCCACCTAAAAGGACACATGCCATTTGAATTGAAGACTCTGTCCTCATCCAGGATATCTCCTCCTAAGATCTTCAAATTAGTTACATCTGCAAAAAATAGTTTTCCAAGTAAGGTCATGTTATGGTTTAGGAGGTATCCACCAAACACTCCTGTGTGAGACAATGCAAGGAAGTGAAATGACTGGGTTGTGAGAGCCTAAACCTGATCAGTGTGTTAATCCCCCGATAGGGAATAACTTGGTGTTGATTTAGGCAGGTGGGGTGTGGATGGAGGAGGTGGGTCTTGGGGTTATATTCTATCCTTGGCAAGAGGAGGACGCTCTCTATTTCTCTGCTTCCTAGTGCAATGATCTGAGCTACTTTCCTTCTCCACACCTTTCTGCCATGTCCCAAAGCAATGGAATCAGCCATCTATGGACTGATACCATGAGACCTAAAAGAAATTTTTTCTCCTCTAATAGTTCTTATCAGGTCTTTTGGTGACAATCACAAAACAAACAAACAAACAAAAAAAAAACTGGCTAAAACAGGTGATGTTGAAGGTGCTGTATGGACATATCAGTTTCGGGACCATTTTTCATCCACTCCAAAATATTAATATGATCTTATTTGTCTTTTAACTATGGATAAGGTGGCAATTCTTTCTTCCTAACATATGGATGAAGGTTACAGATATCTCCAAGTTTTTAAAAAAAATTAGTTGTATTTGTTTCTTATAACTTTTGGTTTGTTTTTAGATGATATGTCAGAAGGGGAAAATGTTCTGTCTTTAAGCCACTATTTTAAAATTTCCTGTCTCCATGTTCTTAAACTTGCAGTTTAACTTTACAGATGAAGTATAATCATTCAAAATGACATACTTTCTTTTTGCATGCAAATCTACAACTGTGTCTCTAATTTCTACTGTCTTTAGATTAAGATGGATAAATTATCTCACCACCACTTTTCTTTGAACTTCTGTTCCCAGGGATTATGGTCTCATTTTTGCCTGCCACCCAGTATTTTCAAACTTCTACTTATCCTCTCTACATGTCAAATCCCATATTGTCAACTCATTTTCTAGTCCATTCTTTTTAAGTAACTCTTTCTGGAGCTCACACTATTCCAATAACTATCCTGTCTCCCCTTCCCCTATTCCTCTCCATAACAAAATTTCTTGAATATATTTTTTATACTCACTAGCCACATTTTTTTTTATGGTTCTGGGAATCGAACCAGGGCCTTGTGCATAGGAGGCAAGAACTCTGCCAGCTGAGCTGTATCCCCAGCCCTGGCCACATTCTGTAGCTTTCTGTTCCTACCTTTCCATCCAGTGGCTCTGATTAAGGTCATGAATAGCTTCCAAGTTGATAAAACCACTGGATGTTCTTAGTCTGATTAATAGCACCCATATTTATTGTCCTGTGTGTTAGAAATTCAGGAATGGCACAGAAGGGTGGGCCTGGCTCAGGATCTCTCATAAAATTGCATCTATGATGTTGGCAGCAGGATTATCTCATTCAAAGTCTGGGTTGTTGTTTTCCCAGAAGGCTTGCCTGCATGGCTATTCCTTGCATGACCATAGTTGTCTATCCTGTGAACCTCTCTTCATCACAGAGAGACTAAGAGGCTGCTCAGAGTGACCCATGAGAGACTGAGAGATGCAGAATCTGCTGTATCGGGAGCTGCCCTGGATGCTGATGCCTTTAAGTCCTGATGCACCAGGTTCTGACCAATTATTGCCTTCAATGTGGCACCCTAGTGCCAGGTCCCAGTAACGTGGGCGTTACCCCAGCTCGGATAACAAAGCGGGCTCCAGGTGGGTTGAGTTACACTCACCTATTCCTTTGTAGTCCTATCCTTTTGCCCTTTTGGGGATAGAATATTCCATGGAACAGCCTCCTCCAATAAAACACGGGTTCCAGGCCTGCTTTCTCTTTTTTGCCTGCCTTGCCCCCTTTGTGGGAGCTGCAGCTGGGGAGTGCCCACTGAACCCAAAGAAAAGATACTCTCTGTTGTCCGTGTTTTTATTTATTCTCCAAATTCACTTGGAGTGACCCTGACTGGTTTAGTCCTGTGATGTGACACTGCTGTACCTCCTAAGTCCTGATCTCCCAAGCCACAGCCCGCCACTGAAGCTTCATTCTATTCACTAGGAGGGAATCGCTAAGTCTAGCCACTCTTAGAATGAGAGGGATTTGCCTCTGCCTCTTGAAGGAAAGAATATAAAACAATCTGTGGGTTTATCTTACATCCACTGATTTGGGGATTGTGAGGATTCTTGTGTTTTCCGAAGGTGCCTCCTTTCCATATGTACCTTTCTCTCAATACCCTTTTCTGCTCACCAATATGACACTGGTGCTTTCTCTTCATTTCAGATAATCCATTCCTGGTCTAAGTTTGAGAAAAACACAAATTATCATTGTAGTTTATATCTGTGTTCCCCAAATGAGAAACCCAGTAAATATCCTTTTTATGATTCTTATGCTGGGGCATCAGGAAGAACAGGCAGGAAGAGTCTTTGACAATACAAAGAATTTTAATTTAACAGAAAGTACATGCCTGGTTATAAAACATTCTGCCTTTTATTTTCTCTTATGTGTTTATACTCAAAAAACATTCTAGTTAGAAACTTCAAAGAATATTATAAAAGAGGACTTGGTTTTATTTTTTAAATTTTTGTTGTCTTTTTCAAAATGAGAAACGGACTCTAGCCATTCCAAAAATACTGACTTAACACATACTGCTTGCCAAGGCTAATTGCTTTTTGAGAACCCTACACATTATACATGCAGCAGTAATTTGAAGGAAATAATAACAAATATTATTATGCACATTTTCATTTGGGGCTTAAAGAAATGGCTAGAGTTTAATGAATTTAGCATTTAGAATGGCATAGGAAATGTCTGAAGAGTACGAATTGTCTACAGTAGAGCAAACTGTAGTTAGCAATTATTGTTCAATCTTTTGTCTTCTTGCTCCCATATTTTAATGTTAAGGTGTCTGGGAAATTTAACCTTTTCCCCTCAGGCGATGTTTTGTCTTGATATTTTGGATTCCTGAAGGATTGTGAAAAGGTCACTGTCCATTCATCTCCCATCACTGAATTTTCAAAGAACACAAGCCTCCAAACCAGGCCTGGTCATCAGTTCTCTGTTTTGTAGTTCAGAGATGCTATTATCCTTTGAAACTCACCTTATAAGCTTCAACTTACCTATCTGAACACTTCCTTGTTTTCTAACTGGGTTTATTTATTTTGACATAAATACCACATCAAAAATGTTGACTCTGCAAATTAGTGGTTATTTTTTTTTTATTTTACCCAGTTAAAAAGAATAAATAAGTATATGCCAAAAAGTAGTACTAAGAAAAAAAACCAAACTTTCTGCAGCTGATTTAATGATATATTTGGAGTGCATTTTCTTTGCATTTGAAAGATCCACCATGGGAATCTTAGCATTTTTATTTCCTACTAGGTAAAATATAAAAATGGCAAGAAGTTATTTCAGGACAGATTTTGGAGAATAATTTGAATTAGCATAAATTTAACATATCCTAAATGGTTGTTTCTGAAACTAGACCATTAACCTTTATAAAAGACAAAAAAAAAGTATTGAAATTTTTCCTAGCATTATTGGCTTCAGACAGAATTTGGAATAAGAAGTATATCTCTTGGATCAACTTAACACGGTTAGTATTCTTGAGAAACTCAGAAAACATTATAATAAAATAGTCCTTAAATCAGATTCTCCTACAGTTCCTATAAGACAATTCCACTCAATAGAATGTATTAAAATATTATCTGGAGTTATGAAATAAAGTAATAATGAAGATATATATATTCTTCAAGTTAAGTTTTAATATTTATTCCAGAAATTATGTTCAAATAAGGGGAATAGAATGGGGAAAAAAGCATAAATATTTAGGTTAGTAGGAAAATACTTATAGAAAAAAAGATAAAAACTTTTAAATAATTAGGCAGTTCTAACTGGGCATGGTGGCATATGCCTCTAATCCCAGCAACTAGGAGGCTGGGGCAGGAGGATTCGTGTCAAAGCCAGAATCAAACAACTTAGTGAGGCCCTAAGCAACTTAGTGAGACCCTGTCTCAAAATAAAAAAAATAAAAAAGGGCTGGGGATGTGGCTCAGTGGTTAAGCGTCCCAGGAACTCCATCCCTGGTACCAAAATAAATAAATAAATAAAATAAAATAATATGCAGTTCTAAACATGAACTAAACAACCCCTTTTGAAATGAACTAGCCCCATGTCTATCAATAAAGTGCTGGAGCTTTTCTGCAGTGATGTTAGCAAACAGGTTGAAATGGTAAGTGTTGCAGGTGGGGCAGGAAGTACAGAGGCCATTCTTTAGAGCCTAGGGGGTCTATATAAGAACTGACCTCTTGCAGAATATTTGCAAGCCAGATCTATTCTATTGAAACCAGCTGCAGACATAAGTGCTGGAGTCATTCATTTCAGGAAGAGCTGAGTTCAGGGGCCAGGACTGGAAGTCACTGGAGTAGCACACCACACAGCTGCAAGCTCAAGGCAGAGGAGACACTTGTGCTCCTCTAGTATGAAGCTGTGTAAGCCTACAGCCAAAGCACTGGCCTCTCTTCCAAAATCTAAATTCTTGTTCCATTCTTTTAATATGTGCAGCCTCTGATCATGATTGGCAAGAGGAAAATTGTGTTATTGCTGCACTCATCTCTTTTTTTTCCCCAGTAGTAATGTATGCGGTGCACATGTCTATTGACTGCTCCATCAGTCCTCTTGGTTTAATCATCATCCTGTGAAAGCAAAGTGTCATAGTCTGGTGTTCACTTACTCAGAAACTTGACCTTTATGCACAGCTCATAAAGGACATGAGAGCATGTCAACATATTACAATCAGGATGTTACAACATTCACTGTTATCATCATATTTTCATGATTAGATTTTTTTAAAAAATATTTATTTTTTAGTTGTAGTTGGACACAATACCTTTATTTATTTATTTTTATGTGGAGCTGAGGATTGAACCCAGGGCCTCGCATGTGCTAGGCAAGCACTCTACCACTGAGCCACAGTCTCAGCCCTCATGATTAGATTTTGATCCTCCTAGAACAAAGAGCTGCTTTGCTCATTGAGTAAAGTCTTTCATTCCCACCGCCTGCATGCCACCACATCAAATGTGGTGGCAGACACACTGTGAGGTGGCTCCCAGTCATTGCTGCTTCCTGTGGTTGATGATTTCATGTGACCCCCTCTCCTTGAGTGTGAGTGGGATCTGCAGTTTCTTTCTAACCAAGAGATTAGGAAAAGATAATGGGAGGTCACTCCAGTGATTATTTTACCTTAAGTGGTAACTTTTGTCTTGCTAGCAGATACTTCTTGTTGGCTCTTGCTGCACTTGACGAAGTAACCTGCCATACAGAGATGCAGGTGAGACAGGAAGCAACTCAGATCTCCAATTAGAAAGAACATCATGTAATGAGTCCTGCCCTAAACCACATAAGCTGGGAAACAGACCCCTTTTCACTTGAGCTTCACATGAACCTCCAGTCTGGCTGATATTCTGATTGAAACTTTGAGAGACAAGCTGATTCAGAGAACCCAGTTGAGCTGTCTGGGTTCCTTACTCATACATCTGTGGCAATTTGCTACACACAATAGATAACTGATACAACTCTATATATTTAGTCACACTTTACTTCATTAATTGTTTTATAAAATGATGTTTTTTTTTTTAAAAAAAACATATTGTCTACAAATGAATAGTCCAACAAAAATATTTAATAAATTATCACATGGATATTTTTATATCCATTTTAACCTAGCAAAGAGCAAATAACAGAAGTTAGCCCTTTACTGGAACATCAAAAAAAAAATTCCTAATAGGAGTACTGAGTCTGATTCATTCTACCTTGAGCATAAGAGAAATCAATGAAGACACTTTAAATATTTCTCCTTGATATACTATACTAATTTAGTAATTAGCCTATTTGTTCTCCATTTAAACATAATATTGGTTCATAAAAATTATTCCTATTAAAATAAGTATAATAAGCATAAAAAAACCATGTTCCATGTTTCTCTCTTTGGCTCAGGTGAACAGACTCAAGAGAGGGAGTCATTGGTTCTACCTGAGTATAGATTATGCAGAAATAAATAATTTCTATGTGGTGGAAAACACTAAAAAGGTAGTCAAAGCAGAATTTAATCGAATCATAATGAAGCTGTAATCACCCTGAGGCTCCAGAGGCTGAAACAGGAGAATCCAGAGCCAGTCTTAGCAACAGTGAGGTGCTAAGCAACTCAGTGAGACCCTGTCTCTAAATAAAATACAAAATATTATCTGGAGTTATGAAATAAAGTAAGAGTGAAGATATATATACTTCAGGTTAAATTAGAATATTTATTCCAAAAACTATGTTTGGATAAAGAGGACAGAATGAAAAGAAAAAGCATAAATATTCAGGCTAATAAGAAAATATTTATAGAAAAAAAGATAAAAAAAAATTAAATTTAATAGTTAGGCAGTTCTAGCTGGGTATGGTGGCATATGCCTGTAATCCCAGCAACTAGGAAGGCTGAGGCAGGAGGATTCATGTCATGGCTTGGGATGTGGCTCAGTGGCTGAGTGCCTCTGAGTTCAGTATCCACCCTCCCCCCAATAAAGGTCTAATCAAACTGAGAGAAGAAGAGTCATATCTGTGACCTGTTAACACAAACATGGTATTTTCTTTGTCCACTCTTACATCTATCTACATTATTGTTGGCTTGAAGTCATATCACATCAGTAATTAACTTTAAATACAAAGTAACAGAATAATCCATGCACCAACACACACACACACACACACACACACACACACACACACACACATATATATATATATATATATATATATATATATATTCACAGTTTGTAGACACTCTTCATCACCATTTTCTATGGGTCATAAACACACTGAGAATCTTACCTGTGTTATTTTTTTAAGTAGCATAACATTGTGTATTTTTATCCTCCTTTCCCTATTTTGTAGATGGAGAAACAACTGAGGTACATATTAAAGCTACTCAGTCAATAGTGATGGAGTCAGGTTGTGAATCCAAGCTCTATGAGCTAAAACCCATTGTTTCCAGTAGTTCTCAGTGTTGCGTAAATTTAATCCTGGCTATTTGTGAGGGTGAGGCAGAAAGATTGCAAAATTGAGTCCAGCTTTGGCAACTTAATAGGACTATGTTTTGAAATAAAAACTAAAAATGACTGGGATGTATCCCAGTGGTAGAGTTCCCCTGGGTTCAATACTTTGTGTCCCAAAACAAAACAATCCACTGTTCATGTTATCAAGCAAAGCAAACAACTGAAAAGTACCTGCAAATTTAAAATAGAGAACAGACTCAAGAGAAATTTGATGAGATATTGGTGCCTAGATATTCAACCATTCTGAAATTTTTTCATATCGTATTCACTGAAAAAAATTCCAGAAATATGTTTCATTCAGGTTGTTAGCAAAATGCAATCATAAATTTTTTTTGGAAAAAATATACACTAATTGGTGATGTTTCTTCTATAACATAGCAGTATCTTCAATGTTGTGTGAAGCTGAGGATTCATGGAGTTTTAAGTTTCTCTAACTTCCTGTTCAGGTTAAAAATATCTTTCATTAACAAAGTATGCTGATTATGTCTCTTTTTTGTTAGTTTCTGAGAAAATATGTCATAAACCACAGTGATTATCAAATTTAGAATTCCATATTCTTTGGTGAATATTTTTTCCAACATATATATTTTAGGTCACAAAGTATGCTTTCCTTTTGGGAGTCTAAAACATTTCACTTTCTGGAAGTCTAATTCTGTATTCACATACTTGTTTTTCTTCCTACAGATTTAATGCTTAAATAGCTTATTTTTTTTCTTTCCTTAAATTATGAAGATTTACCAAAGGGGATAAACCCAGGCTCAGCCAAGTCCCTCACGCTTATGTTGTATTATCTCCGTGTAACTCTTCCCTGTCTTCAGTGCGCTGGTCTCTTCCCCAAGCTTCCCTTATCAGAAGTGTTTGGGAGTATATCCCCCTCAAGACCACTGACTGATGTGCGAGTGTAGACACTCAGCTTAGCCATTTCTGGTGGAGATAAATTCTCTGGAGCAGTGTACTCCTGGAGCCAACATCTGGAATTAAGCAGAGGCTGGGACTTTGCCTTAAACCTGTACCATTGCTTGTCTTCAGCTTTCACTCCTGCTTTTGTGTGTGTGTGTGTGTGTGTGTTTCTGGACCGTTTTATTTTTAAAAAACTAAATTACTTGTATACCAATATCCCAACCAGGGTCTGCCTCCAGGGAACTTTAGTTAAGACTCAAACCATGACTAGAATATTCTATTTTGGTAGACCCTGTTCCATGTCTGTTGATATAGATTTGTACTGTTGTATAGGAAAAGAAAGAAGCCTCTTCTACAATTAATGGAATCTTGACTGGTCAAAGGAATAAACCGATATTTTTAAAAGCAAAGTAAAAAGCCAGGCGCAGTGGTGCACACCTGTAATCCCAGCAGCTCTGGAGTCTGAGAAAAGAGGATCCGAGTACAAAGCCAGCCTCAGCAAAAAGCAAGGCGTTAAGCAACTCAGTGAGATCCTGTCTCCAAACAAGATACAAAACAGGGCTGGGGGAGTGGTTCAGTGGTTAGTGCCCCTTAGTTCAATCACTGGTACAAAATAAAAAAAGGCAAAGTAATATTTATTCAATGTGGACAAAAGGCTATAATGATATGTGTCCCTATATGAATTCTCTAATGCTGGGTAACAAATTACTCCCAAACTTAGTGACTTAAAAATAATGATCATGCTTATTCCTTGTGATTCTGTAGCACAGGAACTTAGGACACAGTGTTACAGGGTGTCTGAAGCTTCAGGGAGAAACTTGAAGTGGGTGGGATTGATTTCACCCAAAGGCCACTCACCCATATGTCTCAGATTCCTTTTAAAACTTCCTAATTTACTCTGTAAATTTTATTAAATTAGGGTTTTGTTTTTTGTAAAATTTTTGTTTTTGATAGATGATCACATGACCCTTCCAGCTTAGGATTCTAAAATATTTAATATTATGCATAAATTAAATTACCCATAAATGGCAGCTAATTCTCAAGGTAAAATTTAATGAAGGTATTATGGTTTCAGCTTCCTGTGAATTTTTTGAAACATGAGTATAAAAATTTTCTTAAATTTGGAAAATGGAAAACATTATTTTTCGTAGATAATTTGGTTAAATCACAGGAAAGTCTATATAACATAGAAATCAATTTATCAGTAAGGATTCTGAAGTCAGCTTGCTTAGACTCAAATTCCAGTTTCTCTACTTTTTATCTGCATATAGTAGACCAATTCAGTTTTGTATCTTTGTTTCCTGATTTGTAAAATCATCATAATGATATACTGCTTTATAGAGCTCCTGTGAGGAGCAATTAAATTGAAAATAAAGAATGACTGGCACATAATGAAATTCACTATACGTATATATTCATTATCAGTTATTTTATCATTAAATAATGTGCTTGATTATGTGCTGTTCTATTGGAGAAGATTGGCAGGTCTCTATTACAAAAGAAAACATGACATCATTAAATTCAATAATGCACAAGATAATAGCACAATAGTTACAACAATTGCATTTGGTTATATTTCACCCCCACCGAACACACACACACACACACACACACACACACACACACAAGTTAGATCTGTCATTTCCTAATCCTGTAGCCTGTGAATGTGATCCTACTAAAGGTCTTTGCAGATGTAATTAAATTAAGGATCTTAATATGAGCTCATCTTGGATTATTTGGATGGGTCCTAAATCCAATACAAGTGTCTTCAAAGGAGGCAGGAGAGAAGACACAGAGAGGTGGAGAAGGCCGTGGAGGGACAGAGACAGAGATTAGGGTCATGAAGCTACAGACTACACACTACACAATGCCTGCAGCCACCAAAAACAGGAATAGGGAGGGGTGAGTTCCCCCTTGAGAGCACCTTGAGTCTCCAGTTTGTCTTGAGAAGTGTAGGAGAAAAAATTTCTGTTGGTTCAAGACACCAAATTTATGGCAATTTGTTACAGCAGCCCCAAGAAACTAATACAGTGGAAGATCTGGTTATTCCACCTCTTAGTACACAGGACTATGCCTTTTTTTCCCTCTGTGTTTTAGCCCTACATAAAACTGATGACAAGTAGCAGCTAATGTTCAATTTCACAGACTAGTATCTGTAAATCTGTTAAGTGTTTTGAATTAAAGTGCCACATGTGGCTATTATTGGACCCAATTTAAAAACTAGAATTTAGGCTGTTTGATTGGCCCACAGCTCAATGTCAAAATTGCTCTTGGTTCAGTAGATCAATAAGGAGCTTTGATGGAGGCATGTGACAGTAAGGGATGCAGGTGGCCTTGTATGGGATCTACTTAAGACCGGTCTTCATATCCCTGAGAGAAACATTGCTTTTATTAAAAGATTTGTTTTCCCATAAGAAAGCCAAACATTTGTAAATATGTTTCTAAACTGTTCTGATCCAACTTTTCTACCCAAGATACATTGTTCGGGAGGAATATATAACATCTTCAGTTTGAAAGTACCTCTTCGTATTGCTAGAAAATGTGTTGCAGAAGCCCAGTGGAGTGTATGCTGTGGATTAGATTTTTTTTTAATTCATCACGTTTATATTAATATTTTATATTAATGTATATTACTCTTGAGTATTCAAATATAGAAGAAAAGGCGATGTATGTCTCTTCTACACACAGACAATTCACAGCTGAATTTACCTTGAGGCATTATTTACAGAGGTTGTTTGTAGTGTTAGGAACTCTGTTTCCTACATCCCTGATCAATTTGCCTCTACATGAAAAGGAAGTTAGAAAACCAAACTGATGGCAGAAAGCCTATCTGCAAAGTGAGTGCTGAGAGGCAATAGCACTTCCCTTAAGCTGTGCTATTTCCAAAGCGACTCTCTGGGATAGGCTCTAGAAGGCAAATTTCCAAATCTCATTCTGGACCAACCCTAATTATGGAAAGTGTCTGCATGCAATCCTGTGAAAGCATCCTAAATCATACTTAGTAATAAATGTACTGCCATAAATTCCTCAGGGCTGCTTTCAATTCATCATAGTGAGCTACTGCTTGATTGGTTCTCTTTATATCCATATTTTGTGTACTATATAAACAAGAGTGGAAATGTTTTCTGCTATAATTACAGTATGAGATCACATTATTTGTAATAAATATTTGTTACATAAATGATAAACAATTTCACATATTTATATCTGTAGTGCACTTTATGATAATTTAACACAAATACGTTCGGATAAATTTTAATTTTTGGTTTTAAAAAAAGAGGTTACTAGAGAAGTTAATATACAATCTGTATATAGAATATAGCATTTTAAAATTGTAACAATGTTGCCTAAAAGTAAATTTATTTTACAGGAAATGAAGAGGTTATTTTTTCTTTCTTTCCACTTTTATCCATATTTTATATTCTCTATAATTATTTTCACCAATAAAAAAAGACTTTTAAGAACCAAAGGAATTTATTCTGAAATTATCAGAGATTAAAACAATAGAGAAGTTTACAACACAGAGGAAAAAAAGTAGGATCACATCCTTTTCAGTAATATTAACTGAAGGGTTTTTTGCTCATTTTTTTAAGATATACATGACAGTAGAGTGTATTTTGACATATATACACACATGGAGTATAGCTTTTCCCAGTCTTGTGGGTGTTCATGATGTGGGGTTTTACTGGTGGCGTATTCATACATGAACATAGGAAAGTTATGTCCTGTTCCTTCTTCTGTCTTTCCTGTTCCTATCCTCCTCTCTTTCCTTCATTCCCCTTTGTCTAATCCACTCAACTTCTGTTCTTCCTGCCCCCACTTATTGTGTGTTAGCATCCAGATGTCAGAGAAAACATTCAGTCTTTGTTTTTTTGGGATTGACTTATTTCACTTTGCATGATAGTCTCCAGATCCATCCATTTACTGGAAAAAATCATAGCCCTTCTTTTTTTATGGTCGAGTAATATTTTATTGCATGGTTTTATATTTTGGTGTGTGTATATTAATTTCTTAGGCTTTTGTCATTGTACACTTAACCTGTGTCTTTTCGTCATAGAAGTAATTTTCTTTAAAACCACATTCGTATTACCGTCAAAAGTATTAGAAAAATATTAGATTTATAATTTTTTTTTAAGTTTTAGATGGACACATGTGAAAGCATCCTAAATCATGCTTAGAAATAAATGTGCTGCCATAAATTCCTCAGGGCTGCTTTCAATCTATCTCTCTATTTATTTATTTATTTATTTATTTTTATGTGATGCTGATGATCGAACCCAGTGCCTCATATATGCAAAGCAAGAGCTCTGCCATTGAGCCACAATCCCAGCCCAAAATATTAGCTTTTAACATTAGTTCATTTTCAATGGAGATCAAGTTAAAATATGTAAAATTCTATGAATGTTCATATTGGATCATCTTATACCACACTCTCAGAAATACTTCATGCCCAAGAATAGATTATTATTTGAAGAGAGAATGGACACGAAAGTGAGAAACTATTGTCTTAATGATATTCATGTTTCATTTCTTTCATACTTAAGTTGAAAGAACTATTAAAGTATTTTTTAAAGTAACATAATTTCTTGGCATGATGAAGTTTTGAAGATGGATAGTTGGAACCATGTACGGACAACACACTGAATGGATTAAGAGTTTAATAAAATTATTTCAGTTAGGTTTTCTTATTTTTATGAAACCTATTCTCTCTGAAACTATGATGAAATTTCTAGCTCATGTTCTCAGAAATACAAAAATTCATAAACTCTTGATATTGAAATTCAACATTCAATTTCAGTTAATAAGCAATTATATTAGAGACCTTCTAAGATGTATCTACAAATGTCTGAGTTAAGAGTTTAGAGAAAATAAGTTGTGATTTCTGTGTGGTTGTACCTGTTGTTTTTGCAGCCCTAAGTCTGATGGGTCAATTGAAAGGGGTTAATCAGCTGTAGATGGTAATGAAGGTTGAATCACCTAGAGAAATACTGACATCAAAAGAAATTGTGCTAACCCACGAACTCCACCTCCCATTTGTGGTGATGGATGTGTGGGGTATTCTTAACCTGAAGTCACAAAACACTTAAGTCTTTTCCCAGGGGAATCTGTATTCAACAAACAAATTCCTGGTTTTGAGCAGATTCCTCACGCAGATTGTCTGCATGCTGCTAATGTACTAGCCAGATGATGTGGCCCATTTCATTCCCCTGGAAATTTATGGTTCTAGAAGTTTGCATATAAATCTTCTCCTGACAGATCTTGCCAGTCCCATAACACAGAGATGAAACATGATTTATATCAAATTGCAAGATGAGGTATTGCTTGATTCAAATCTCCTTTAAGTTTCTTTGTCTTACAAGGCCACTTCTTTTTCCTAAACCATAGGTTCTAGAACATGCTGGGAAATGAGGTTTTCTTAAAAATCAACATTAGAAAAGATAATGTGAACCAGCCAGCAAGATTTTATTATGTATTCTGAACTAGGTGTTCTCTGTAAAGCTATGTGGAAAACATAATTTGATTTAAGAAGCTCTCCTCTTACGTAGCATGCTTTCTTTCAAAGGTATTACAAAAACATCTATATATTTAGGGTAATAATTCAAGCTGTTAACATTTATATAAAAACAAGGAATCTGATAAATTAATCTCTAGAGGCAGAAGAGGTATTCATGAGCATCAGGGCTCTGGAATCAGATGGTGAAATTCCAGCCTAGGAACTTTACGACCTACAACTAATTACTTATCCTTGGTCTGCTTATGTTTCCTTATGGGAATAATAATATTATTTGCCACATACAGTTATTAGTACTACACATGTAAAGTACTTACAATAATTTCCAGAATATAGAAAATACTTAATAATTATCTAATAACAAGTTGCCATTTTATTTTGGGATTTATTCAAATGTATATTACCATTCAAAAGAATAATCATGAAATCTGCTAGAGAATTTACTACTTTAATTTCAATTGTTTTGAATTATATTTTATGATAGTAAACCAAAATAGCATATTATGAAATAATAAATCAAAATTGCCTTTCTATTGAATGCCAGGTTAACCATTCACTTATTTGATTTCCCAAGTTTGAAATCATTTTTTCAAATGTAATCACCCTTTAAAATATAAAGGCTCAAGCAGACCAATACTTGTGAACTCCTGAACTTTTAAAAAGATATTTCTGTTATGGTTGAATTTTGAAACGGGGGTGGAATGAATGCTGCCTGTCTACCTCCTCCTCTCTCCTCCCCTTCCATCTTGGAACCAGATTACACAGTTTGTATATCCTGTCCTCGAAGTCCTTTTAAAACAAAAATCCTTTTGTCAAGTCTTGTGCACCATGGTTCTTTAACATTCTGAACCTGCTATGGTTGCTGGAATAGTTTATCATGAAAAGAAAAGAAATGCCTTTGGCATATCAAAAAAAGAAAAGACAAGAAAAACAAGAGAAGAAAAATTCTGAGCCACAAACAGGCTATTGTGAAGCCAGCCTGAAAAAAGGCACTGCTATTAGGTATATTTCATAATATGAAAAGACAGGCCGATTTCAGCCCCCTTGCCTGTTGGGATCAATCCTGTCAGTGCCATTTATTTGCAATCCCTTGTGATTTCTGTGTCCCACAACGCTTTTGCATGAAAATGAACCATAAAGGCAGTCAAAACACCTGCTTTACTGACAAGACCCATTAAAGCTTTGATTTATCCCTCTAAGTATGGGCTAGTCTGTGGGTCCAAGGGCCTTGGGTTGGCATACAATTCATCAGACTTTGAAGGTCTTCTTTTCTGTGTCCCAGAGTTTCAGCTGTGGGTGTCTTTTGTATATCCTAGAAAGTACTGGAAAACCTCAGAGTGCTCAGCACAGCTGGAAGTCAGGAGTTTTTAATCAATATTGGTTTGAGTATTTTCAGTTATTAAGTGACTATACATTACAGGACTAATTTGAAAGGACTCCAGGATACTTAGGTGGCATTTCTCAGAATCTCACTTAGCCCCAAGAATCCAGAAAAAAGAAAATGGGCATTCTTGTAGTTCAGATTCATTTCAAAATCATTTTCTTTGTACTCTTTCAAAGTTGGCACTTGTCATATTTGTGTGTGTGCGTGATCTAAATGGGTAGGCTTCAGAGTGGTGTCAGCAGCAGAGAAACAGTAGGTAGTGTCATCTCTGTATTTGGAAGAAGTTGGTAAAAATCTCCTTCAGCCTGTTTCTCAGTTTGACACCATTAAACCTGGGTAGAATATTGATATTACAGGATATCATTGTTGAATTCACTAAGATATGCCCGAGTTCAAAAGACCTTACCTGGCACGATGTCTCTTTCCACTGAAAAACTCAGAAGAGCAAATCGGTTTTTCCTTTTCTGATTAAACTGTTTATATACCTTTCTTTTCATAAGACTTGAGAAAATTCCCACCCATTCCCACCATGTAATGTCAAAACCTTTCAGATTTTTGTTAGGAATTTCATACTTGATGCCATCTCAAGTCAGCTTCCAGAAGTTTGAATGCTTACAGATTTGAGTGTTTTATCTGCTGCAAAGGATAAACTTTCTGTATAATGATCAGAAATCAGAAATGATACAGCCATCAGAAAGACAGCTACAGTGAAGGCAGTTCCCACTGCAAAAGGAAAGAAATCTGTAGAAAGGAATAGATGTTTAAAATCTTATTAAATAAATGAATATCTAAACTCTGAACGGACATACTACCAAATACTGGAAATGCAAAGTAGTCAGTTTCAACATATAACTGTTTGTTGGTATTCCTCTCTATTCCAGGAACATACACACAAACCCTTAAATTATGATAAAACTGAGGATAAAACATAAATAACTTGCCAAATCTAAACAGTAGACCATGATTGCAAAACAAGTCCAGCTCTGAAGCTAATTGCCTTTCCATCACACCCCACAGTAGTGAGCAGTTTAGGCACAGACAGGGGGGTTTCTACATGGGCCTTTGGAAAAGTCGAGTAATTAAAGTTCAGAAATGGTTCGTATTTTTCAGCTTTTAAAAAGTGCTAGTGCTCATAGATTCAAAACCTTCTGCAGCTGGTCCTTTTCCTGCAAATGTGTGTTTCTGCTGAGAATCTGGCTCTAGTCCAAGGACATGCATAGATAAAACCAAAGGCCTGCGAACAGTCTTAGCTTCAAGTCAGTTCAAAGGCCTGAGGGGACATCCAATTTGTGCTGTATTTATGTTTGGTTAAAATGACCTGGTTTAAAGTACCCTGCAGCTTCCTAGCAGGGTGAACTTTGTGAGGATTAACAAGTCAAAAAAATAAAAACAAAAAAGCTTTTCTTTCTTTCTTTTTTTTTTTCCTTTTGCTGTTTCCAATAGAATTATCAGCAAGAAATAACAGAAGTCTGCCATAAAATCATTTGTGGGATTTGCTTTCACCTAAGTCAAGAAAAAAATACTTGTAACGAAGTACAGAAGATTTGCTGAATATATCAGTCTCTTTAGACCAGAAAGCCTTAAAAATTTTTCGATAGGAAAGAAACTGAAGTCAATCAAAATCTGGAAATCAGTATTAGCAGATTAGTTGAGATGAAAAAGCATAAAACGAGTTTCTCTGAGAATGAGAGATGGTATGCACAGTTATAAGTCTGAATTCAGATGAACCAGACTGTCAGATGATTTTGAGGTGCTCCTACTAGTTACCAGACCACCACGTGGATATTGAATGTTCCCATCTGTTCACCAGTATTCAAATAGGATCTCTTTAATTAGATAATTTTGATAAAAGAAAAGTACCTGTTTCATAGAAAACACTCCACAAAAGCTAGCTATTTGGTTACAAACAAGAATTAATACCTAGTGAATAATATCAGAGATTTTAAATCCCATTCTTACAGATGAAGAGGCTAAGACTTCAAGTTTGGGAATAACAAATAGAGATTACAGAGATCCAGGTTACTCTAAACCTCCACTCTAAGATCATTTAATACACACTTAAGAACAAATGAACTTCTTAATGACCATACATCTATGTACAGAATTTATGGTATTGCTTGTCACAAACTGGATGGTAAGTATAATTTAAGAATGATTTGTGCATATAGTTTGAGCATTCCTAATCCAAAAACCTGAAATCGAAAAGGCCCCAAATGCAAAACTTTCTATGCACGATTGATGCCCTTTTTGTGACATTTACACAACCTAGTGTGCTAGATTGTAGTCAAAACATAGGGATGAGGGTTGTGGCTCAATAGTAGAGCGCTTGCCTAGCCCATATGAGACACTGGATTTGATCCTCAGCACCATATGAGAATAAAAAAAAATAAAGATTAAAAAACCCCACAGGGATGCTGAAAATATTGTATAAAATTATCTTAATACTATGTGTATTAGGTATATATGGAATAAATAAATGGTGTTTTTAGATGTTGATCCTGTTCCCAAGATTTCTCATTATGTACATATAAATATCCCAAAATAATTTAAAAAATTTGATTTTCAACACATCTTATCCCAAGCATTTTGGATAGAGATACTAAATTTATGATTAAATATACAATGCTATGCTGTTTTTAGAAATTAAGTGAATATCAATGTTCTTATGACTTGAAAATCAAGAGAGGATTTCTGTTAACATTTATGTCCTGGCCTCTCTATTGCCCTTGGCAATTCATTTTATTTATAATTTATAAATTAATAATATTCATTTATCATGGATATGCAATGGTGATTAAATTTAATGGGCACAAAACTTTGAAACAAATCTAATAATATTTTACCTTTTTATATAAAAATCATTTTTTTGTTGAAAAGGCCAGGCATATAAAGAAAACAGATTAAACAAAAAGAAAATGCACCAGTATTTCACCAAAGAAAATCAAATTAATATTTTGGTGTATTTCATTTCTCATGTTTCTAGAAGCTAGTGGCTGTTTCTTTGTATAATCTTGTTCAAGTAGGTGTCTTATTTACACAAGAAGAATGATGCTGAGAATACACTAAACAATATGATTCACATATCTCTTTCCCCTTGTGTTCAATGCGTGTTTTCACCCCAGGGAGGCTGCATGCTGCTCACAACAGCTTAATTGAAATGAACTACATGAAAGATAATATGGTTTGCCCCTCTGACTATGTCAGAAGGCTTACTCGAATGCTTTTCCTATTAACTAACTCAGCACACTTTTTCACTCCATAATACTTTAGAGGTCTTACTATGGTAGAGCAGTCTTTGCAATGGAGGGTGCATAAACACTTTTAATGGTATATGCCTCCGAATAATTTTTCATTCTAGGAGAAGAGAGATCTATTCCTCAATTGTATGCATTCAAGTTTCGATAAGTTCTGTAGTTATTCTTGGTTGAATTGAATGAAGCAACTGGATCACAACAGTACGTACTCAGTTAAACCTTTAGAATCTTGACAGCGTGATTTTTCTAGAACATTAAGTCAACGATTGAGTTTAAGAGGACAGTTTCTTCATCACATAAGGTAGGTTAGAATCCTAGTTCTGCTACTGAATGACCATGTGTACACTTCCTGTTTACTTCATAAGATTGAAAAAGAGATATTGTATGGAAGTACTTAAAAACATAAAATTAAGTTATGCTTTGATAACTTCCTAAAATATTAAATATTTTCTAAAGTGAAATTAGACTTGAATGTTTGTTTTGCTTTGGGGGAACATCTTTTAGACTTTTTTTTATTAGTGCATTATAATTATACACAATAGTGGAATTCAATTATGACATATTTGAACATTCACAAAACATAATTTGATCAATCTCATTCCCTAGTACCTTCTTTTTCCCTTCCCACCTCCCTCTGCCATCCTCTTGCTCTACTCTAATTATATCCCCTCTATTGTTATTAGTAGCAGTATTTTAATTAATGCTGTGTGTGTGTGTGTGTGTGTGTGTGCGGTGTGTGTGAGAGAGAGGGACTTATTGTGATTTGTTGGTACATGGACATAGCATAAATAATTTGATAGACTTCATTCCCCAATACTTCCCTATCTCCTCCCCTTCTTCCTCCCTCTGAATCACCTTCCTCTGCTTTAGTGGTTTCCATTCTATTTCTGTGAGATCCCTGTTTTTTAAAAAAAATATTATTGTTTTTTTCCCACTCTCTCTAGCTTCCACATACAAGAGAAAACATTTGATCTTTTTCTTTTCATATCTGGCTTATTTCCCTTAATACAGTGTTTTATACTTCTATCCATTTACCAGAAATGACATAATTTCACTCTCTTCATGGCTGAATAAAATTCCATTGTGTGTATATACCACATTTTCCTTATTTGTTAGTCTGTTGATGGGCACCGAGGCGGGTTCCATAACTTGTCTAAACAAATTCAACAAAATAGCAGTAGACAAGACAACATACAAAATCAACTGTGTTCCTATACTCCAATGATGAATCTGCTGAGAAAGAAATCAGGAAAACAATCCCATCTACAATTGACTCAAAAAACAAAACAAAACAAAAAAAAAAACCAAACAAAAACCTAGGAATGACTAAATCTAAGCAAGGAGCAACAAGTGAAGGCTCTCCAGAATGAAAATCAGAGAACACTGAAGAAAGAAATTGAGGAAGACCTTAGAAGATGGAAAGGCCTCCCATGGTCATGGATACATAGAATTAACACTGTCAAAAATGGCCATATTACAAAAAGGAATCTACAGATTCAGTGCCATTCCCATCAAAATACCAATGACCTTCTTTACAGAACTAGAAAAAACAGTCCTAAAAATCATATGAAAAATTAAAAGACCAATCCAGAACTGGTAGTGGAAATTTTAAGAATAATTTCTTAAATGAGTAAGTAAATTTATTGATGTGGCATTTAGAAGGAGGGATTATCCTTTTAGTTATAAAAATCAATGCAGTAGGTAACAAACAAAGTAAAAATAAAACCATCTTCATCTTTGTGAGCAGGAGCCAACAACCTTTTATATAAAAATAGCAAATGTTATCTGCTTCATGGGCCACATAATCTCTCTTGGAAGTACTCAACTTGAGCACTGTGCTTTATGCATCTGTAGGTGATGCATAAAGGGGTGGGTTTGGCTGGGATCCAGTGAGTTATATTTACAGAAGCATTCAATGATCATCCTGGATTGGACCAGGTTTTGTGACCTCTGTTTTTGAGAACAAAGTCAGTTTTTCCTGATAAACTCAACATCTACAAAATCCAACTAAACAGTCCACTTCTAGACTTTCAAAGCTACAAATCCATTTATTTTATAGAATAACAGCCCCCAGTCAAAAAAAAAAAGGTGTTTGCCTGATACAATTGGTATTTCCTGAAGACTTTTATATCTAATTGATGACTACTCTCTGTTCTATGCTTTGAGGAGCTTTCCAATCCACCTGATTCAAGATATCATTTGCCCTATTGTTTAACACTCAGAATGAACCTTCGACTGACGTATCCATAACTAGAGTGTCCTCTTCATGATCTGCTCTGCCCTGTGCAATCACAGCAGCCTTTTCAAAACTCCATCATCTACTCAAAATGTTTCAAGGCCTTGCAATTCTTCTTAGCATAAAAACAATATTCTTAACTCAGTCTGGGAAGCTCTCCATGATCTGTGTTCACCCACCTCTCTACCTGATTCGTTGTTTTCCTCCACTCCAGCCAGGGTAAAATCATTTCTGTGTCATGTGCCCACTCCACTTCTTTGTAGCATCCCTGCATCTTCGCTCCCCTCTAGGTAGAGCCAGTTCTTTCTATGACCAATTCCTGAGTGTCATAGACTCAGCCTCCCCTGGCTCCCCTGGTTATAGCAAATCCCCTTGAACCTTTCCTTTACAGGTGGTGAAAGCGCACTATGGCACTTTCACTGATAACTTGATTGTTCATTCTTTGCAACCTGATAAAAATACCAAGAGAGTGCAGGGGAGGTGCATATTTCTTCACGGTTGCCCAGGATCTAACAAATTGTAAGTACATGCTCAGGAAACAATGGCTGAAAAAAAAATGAGTAAATGAAACAGTAGGCCTAACTTTCCCCAAATAAACTCTTCCGTAAGAAATTCAGAACTAGAAGATATGGGAAATGTAAGGATGAGAAAAAGAAAATTGAAGAAATGCCTCCCCAATGTCTTCCTCAACAGCAGATTGCTTATGTCTTATTATTTTCTTTCATCATAGGAGGAAGACACCGCCTAGTGTTGTCCTTCTCCTGGTATTAACATACATATTTTCCTAAAATTAAAACAATCTTGTAAGAATGCATTAGTTTGGTTTTAATCTCTGTCCATGTGCAAGCAGCTGGCTTGAAAGAATGGCAACAACAGGAGCTCCGCTTTTTGCAACACTTGAAAAGCCAAAGGGGGACTACCAAAAGACCAAAGCAGAGCACAGAAAGAGCAATATTTTCATAAATATCATTCTGGTCCTGGAGAAGGGGAAGGCATCGCTCCTCCAGGCCCTAAAATGTCTGACTGCTTAAGTTCCTTTCCTTTCTTTTTCTTGTTTTCTTTCCACTTTAGCAGCTTCTTCTTTACCTTGTGGTCTCAGGTACATTCCGTAAGGTCAACCTCGTCTAACTTAGGAAAACCTCTACCTTACTACACTGTATACTTTCGTGTGTTTACAAATTCCAATGATAACTCCTTGTGCTCGCTGTGAGAAAATAGAGGGTTAGAAGTGGAGTTCATATTTTAGATGTTTTCCTAAGAATATTTGAATACATGCATGATTTATGAGTGATTTATTGTAGAGAATTAAAATGAGAGTAAAAACTTTTGATATTATTAGGAACAAGGAAATACAGATTTTTTGTTTTGTTTTGTTTTGGTACAGAGAATTGAATGTAGGGGCACTCAACCCCTGAGCCACATCCCCAACCCTATTTGTATTTTATTTAGAAACAGGGTCTCACTGAGTTGCTTAGCTCCTTGCTTTTGCTGAGGCTGGTTTTGAACTCTTGATCCTCCTACTTCAGCCACCTGAGTCTCTGGAGTTACAGGAGTGCTATACCTTGCTTAGTGAAATATATATTTAGACCAGAAATAGTTACAAAATTAATTAATTAGTATGCATAGGGATAAAGGAGAAAGTTATATTCTCTTTTTATACATGAGATATCCTTGTCAATTAGTCTAAAGTTCAATGGTGGTAACTGTTGTTTGAAAAGAAAACTGTAAAACCAGAACAAACAAATAAACAGAGGGTGATCAGAAGCAGAACCAAAAACTAAATCCCTGGGAACAATAAAAACCAAGAAGTCATTTCCCACGATAACAAGTTCCATGTCCCTGACTCCAGTGGCATTTTTTATTATCAAATCTTTGACATTTTAACAACCCTTGGCTCTTCTGCTGGACCCTGCCCCAGGCTTCTCTAACACCATATAACTTTGGTTTTCTTCCAGCCCCCTCACTATTCTTTGTCCAGGGGCTTGGTTGGCTCATTCTCCTCCATCCAACATTTAAACGTTGGAAATAGAGTTTAGCCATCGTCCAAGCCACCTTTTACTTTTCCTCCTGCATGTGCCAGTTAATCTGCCTACATCTATCCATTCCTAGCATCCTCTACAGTTCCCCAATTCTTTTTTTAAACTCAAATTAAATTAGATCACTCTTCTACTTGAAATCCTTGGTGCTTTATCATTCCTCCTAGAGAAAGATGGCGTTTTAAAAAGAGTCTGAAATGGTCTTCAGTATCAGGCTTATTTTTCTCTCTCCAATGAGAGAGCTCATTTATATAGCTCTTTTGCTCCAGGATGAAAGGTTACTTACTTACCTTATTTTAAAGTCTCCAACACACTTTTTCCTGCTCCAGGTCTTTACATACACTGCCTTTGCCAGAAGCCTCCCCCACCCCCAATCGTGTATCAATTCTCTACTTAGCCCTTAGCCCTCAGATCTCTGATGACAGAGCAATTTCCCAGGGAATATTCTAACCCCTGAGATATTAATTAAAACTCTTACTCTTTACTTTACTTCCATGATACTTAATACATGGTAATTATGCATTGATCTGCATAAGTATTTCAAATAAGTCTCTCAATTCTTTGTTTTTTTTTTTTTTTTTTTTTTTTTTTGAGCCATGGTTCTGTGTTGAGCAGGCTGGCTTTGAACTCCCAATTCTCTTGCCTCTGCCTTCTGAGCATCTGAGATTACAGGCACCATCATGCCTGGATAAATCACTTATTCTTTTTTTTTTTTTTTTGGAATTGGTTTCCTCATTGATAATATAGAGATCATAAGAATTGGAATCACAAAACATAATTATGTCAATGAAGTGACAAAATAAAGATGAAGTATATTGAAGAACAATAATGGGCATAATAATAGTAGTCAAACTATGCTGCTCAGTATGGATTAGATTCATATATTTTAGACTCATTCATATATTTTAGACTCTTTTCCTTCATAAGACACCATAGGTCTTATTTCTAATGTGCAGTGACCTCCTGTCATAAATAAAGAGACTAAGGTCAAACATATTGTTTTAACTAGGCAAGCTCACAAACTTGGCTAACTTTTCTGGTTAGAGGTATGATTGTGTTTGCACCATATTACAACTCAGATGATCAAACAGATTTTATGTTCTGCAATGTGAAATCTGTATGAAAATATTGTTACAGGGCATTTTTAAGAAAAAAAAATCTGTTTAGAATTTTAAAATCCTTTGCAGACAAGTCTGTTTGTCCTTCTAAACAATTTCACATGCACATTTATTTCTTACATCATTAATATCATATTGTGCTTTTATCAGTTCACATTATTTCATAAATATCTTCACAATAGTCATCAAATTATCTTCATAATTAAAATTTTATGCCTATAAAATATTTATCTGAGTAGGTACACAGAAGTCTTCTTTTCTCTGCTGGGCATTTAATAATATTTACAATGGTTTACAATTATAAATAATACTGCAATTAATATTTTTAAATTAAATTTTCATCTGTTGAATTGTTTTTCTTTGTAAATTTCCCAAGTGGATAATTAGTAGTATTCTTATCACTGTTTGTTAGACATTAGCAATTTTTATCTTAAGAAATAAAATAACAGCTTTGATGAAATTCTAGTGACCTAATGCATGAATAAATATAAAAACTTCAAACTTCACATTCATGTGCCTATCATCAGTATTTAGTGAGCTACGTCCCTGGGTAGTATTAATAGACAACAAGGGCATTTTAAATGATTCTCTTGAAAAGATACCTTATATTGAATAAGAACAGTAAAACCATAGATGTACCAATTTTGAAAGTACCAAATTTAGTGTCATCAAGATTTATTGACCAGAATGGCATTCTAAATAGACCATAACTGGTAAAGAATTATAAGATAGAGTGTAAGTTTAAAAAGATTCACTTATTTATTGAGTCAGTTGTGCCTTCCCGGTGGATGAAAAAGAAGACTGAACTCCAAATCCAAACTATGCAATTAAGTTAGGTATCCATCTCTAAGTGCTCAAATAGTATCTAGAATTAAATTCCCTCCCAGGTCTCACAGAGGCCTAAGACTAAGACTTGGGACTGTCTCCAAGTTGTGTGAGACAGTTTTCTCAAGTATAGTCATGGCTGATGATTGGGTTTGAAACATAAGAATTTGCCCACTTCACTAAGAAATTGCAACAGATTATGTTTCAACCCTCAGCAGACCTTTGGTTTAGTTCAATTCAAAGTTCTCTTTACTGGCATTGTCTAAATGGTCATAGATTTATTGTTAGGTTGCATCAGATAAGTGTAAGTATGCAGAATAAAAGTAAAAGTTTCTGGCCAAAGTATTACAAAACAAGCCAAAGTATTACAAAACAAGCCAAAGTTTTCTTATAAGTGAAAGATACAAAATGTCTCATAAGTACATCTTTTATCCTTTAAAAATAAATTTTTAAAATGGCATAGGAGATTCTTTTCTGATGTTAGTCAGGGTTTACTTATGAATTCTAAATCATTTTCCCATGCTGTATAATAAAACTGGGAAATGAAACTCAACTGGTTCCAGTAGAATGTTTGCTTTCTCTCACGTTCTTCAATATGTCACTTAATTTGGTGGGCACTTTTATAAACGTATAAAACATGTTCTTCAAAATGCAAACATATTAGAATGTTTCTCTCCTCAGTGTGATTCATTTATATTAACTTTGTTTAAACAAGATTCCCTCTTCTTTTGTCCCCCACCCACACTATTACTAACAGCAATATCATGACCATTGGTCTGGGGTGTTTTCATATGATTTTTGTAAAGATCAACTAGGCCAGACCACAAGCTAGTTCAAATCCCCCCAAAAGAACCTTTCCCTTTTTCCTTTTCCTCTTGCTCCTAATCATTCTTCTAATCATTCTGGAACCTCTGCGTGTGGAAGAGAATTTCACACTGTCATGCAGCTCCAACTGTGAAGGAATTACCTGGACACGGAGTGGGGCATCTTTTATTGTATTGTTTGCCAAGTACCCGTCTTTATTATTCCTTATTCCTCGAGGAACAGTGTTTTAGTCAGCATTTTCACTGCTAAAAAGACTAAAAGATCTGACCAGAACAATTTTAGGGGAGGAAGTTTCAGTGCCTGTGGTTTCAAAGGTCTCAGTCCACTGACAGCCAGCTCCATTCCTCTGAGCTCACGGTGAGGCAGAACATCATGGTCGAAGAGTGTGGCAGAGGGCAGCCTCCCACATGATGATCAGAAAGCAGAGAGAGAGAGAGAGAGAGAGAGAGAGAGAGACTGAGACTCAACTCGCCAGATGAAAAATTTATATTCTGAAGGCACACCCCCAATGACCCACATCCTCTAGCTATACCTTACCCATATTCAGTTACCACTTAATTAATCCCATCAGTGAATTAATTTACTGATTGTGTTAAGGCTCTTATAACCCAATTATTTGTCCTCTAAACCTTCTTATATTGTCTTACACTTGAGCTTTTGAGGGACACATCACATCCACACCATAATGAATGGATAAAGGTAACAGGTGTGCACATATCTCTTCAGAATTAAGTTATCCAGGAAATCTCATTATTCTGAAGAAGACAAGGGTTTTGTTTCTCACAAATTGAGAAAGAGAACTTTATTTTATTCTTACTATCCATTTTTGACATTGAACAATATGTTTAAACAGGTTGACTTTCAGTTCCCTAATCTTATCATAAAAGTTTAACATTTTCACTTGTTCTTTATAAAATTGATGTACTCCAAGGGGAAAAGAAAACTTAGAGAAATTAAGTCCATCCACAAAAGAAAATACATAGCAATGTATTGGACTTTGAAATCAGTAACACAGTGCTTAATGGTAACTTGGAAATCAAAAAACTTGTGGAAGGCTTCAGATTTGATGATACACCCAAACAGGACATTTTAACTTTTGGATTAAAAAATTTATGTTTTAGTTGCTGCTGTTTTCTAAGTAAATTGCTGATGAAGCAGAATAAAAATTGTCACTTTAGAAAGAAGAAAAATCATTCAGACTTCTGAATTTTACTCTGCACTATATAATTGATATTTATAATGTTGTACATTTAAAGGAAAACAAGAAAGGGTTTGGAAATAGCCTGAGATTTTCAGAGAGAAACTAGAAAGAAAGAATATGATAAGGGAAGAGTAATTAGAATAGCCAAAAGCTAAAAATTAGATCATTGGAAACAACTGGAGGTTATGCACTTATTTTTGTATTCCAGAAGACTTCTGCAGGGCAATGTCACAAAGACAACTTTGACTTAAATTGGGTGTTTTAGAAATGCAATGGAATGAATGCTTTGTTAAGTATTGAGAACCTATTTCCCTCTATTTTTGAGCCAGTGGTCAATGTTTATTAGAATACAGGATGCGGTGCAGGAATTTGGTATATTAGGTGAAATGTTAACTATTTGACATGACAGGTTTTTCTTTTCTTTTTTTTTTTAATCTAAGACTATTTTTTTTCTAAATAAGTTCTCTTTGAGGATATACTTCCAGAAACTAATATTTTGATACATTTATTTATTCTTTATAGGAAGCAGATCATGTTTATTACAAGCTAAGGAATATGTGTTTTTATTTTTAGCTTTTGTTTATACTTCAGGCTATGTAATATTATATGTGAAATGAATTGATATGAGAAGAAATTTCCGATTCATCCTTCCACTAGGATTTCATTATAGAGAAAGAAACGGTGCATTTCAACATTTTCTTCTACCTAGAAACAATTATAAACAGTGATTCAAGGTAAACAAAGCATACATCAATAATAATATCAGATAAAAATAATGTGAGAAAAAATGTGGAAAATGCATGTGAAGTTGATTAAAATTTCAAAAATGTTTATTCTGTAATATCCAAAGGTTATCTTCAGCATCTAATTCAAGAGTAAGGCAGTCATAATTACTCTTAATTTTAAACATTTTAAGAACAACTTTTTTTCGGTTTGAAAGGCATAAGTTACAGAAAAGAAAATTCTGTATTATTTGTATTTTTAGTGTTTAAGGAGGTTGTTATGGTTTGGACATAAGGTGTCCCCTAAAAAGTTCATGGGTGAGACAATGCAGAACTGTTCAGAGGTGAACAGATTGATGAGATGATGTGAGATGTAACCTAATCAGTAGATTGATCCATTTGGTGAATAATTTGAGAGGATTACAGTACTGGGTGGTAACTGTGAAAGAAAGGGTGTGGCTAGAGGTAGTAGATACTGGGACTGCCTTTGTGGTTGTATATCTTGTCCCTGGTACCTTGCTCTCTCTCTGTCTTTCTCTCTCTCTCTCTCTCTCTCTCTCTCTATCTATCTCTCTCCCTCTCCTTCCTGTCTGCCTTGAGCTGAACAGCATTCTCTGGACAAGCCCCTCCAGCCATGGACTGAGACCTCTAAAACCATGAACCCGCAAGAAATTCTTCCTCCTCTTAGTTGTTCTTGTCAGAGAAGCTAACAGAAATCTTAGATACTAACTGTTGATTATTTTCTTTGAATGTAAAATAAATTGCTAAGCGCTTAGAATGCTTTTAAAACCATCCAGTGAATTTGCAAAAAATAAAAGATTAATGCTCAATTTCCCCTTCCATTAATACCCGTAGTGATAATAATGATACCTAACATTCTATATGGTGCTTACCCTGTGGCAAGTATTTTTCTAAGCACTTTACATGATTATTCCTAATAACATCAATAGAAATATTGCCCTTTTAACAGATGAAGCAATTGAGACACAGAGAAATAAAGTGACTGCCCAAAGGTCATTTGGGTAGGAACAGCCTCAAAGTTGGAATTTTGGACAGTCTGGTATCTGAGTTGAACCACGAACTCTTGCAGTACATGACCTCTCCAAATGGAGGCGTTTTGGATCTTCCTTTAATTTTTTTTTCTAAAATCATTGAGGATAGGGACAAGTAAATGGGACAAGTAAATGTAACTTATAGTCTGTGGTTCAAATATCTTGAGTGAGAATTAAAAGGAAATGTTTCAGGGTCTTTTCTAGGCAGTAACGCTGTGGCGATGCCCCTGCTGAAATTTCCATTTGGAGACCATGTTGCAGGGATAACAGAGCCTCTGAGGCTTGTCTGACAACCTATGTTCTAAACGGAAGCCTCAGTTTTTTTTTTTTTTTCTATTTTAAATGAATACCTGTGTTTATAGCATTTGCTCAGAGGGTAGCCATCTGAATGGAGAGTTATTTCTGGGGGAAATACTGTGTTGGTTGTTCTGGGAGAGCTGAGAGGAGCAAGTGGATTGAGAGTCCACAACAATGTTGGGAAAATTAGCAGGTATGAGGTTCACTGGATGGGCACAGATCATGGCTAGCATTCCAGTGAGGAAAGTACCAGGTGATCTCACTGATCCTGGGCTGTAAAGGTGAAGTGTGACACCTACTTCTTCAGGTCCAGGAGTCCCAAGGCATATAGCCCAGAATAAGGAAGAGATGCAAAACTCAGAGAGGCTTTGAGCAAGATATCAGAAGATCATACAGAGAGTAAGGAAGGCCTTGTGATGCCCACAGGTGCTAGCTCAAGAGCAGGAGGAAGAGCTGTGGCTCTTAGGTAGAGGGTCGCAATTCTTCATTACAGAAGATGCATAAACAAACACAGAAAAAGAGGAGGCCTCTTTGGGTGGTTCTATTTTTTTTTGGGGGGGGGGTACCAGGGATTTAACCCAGGGGCACACTACCACTGAGTCACATCCCCAGCCTGTTTTGTATTTTAGAGACAGGGTCTCACTGAGTTGCTTAGTATCTCGCTTTTGCTGAAGTTGGCTTGGAACTTGTGATCCTTCTGCCTCAGCCTCCCCAGCTACTGTGATTACAAGCAAGCACCACCATGTCTGGCTCCCTTTGGTTATTTCTACAGAAAACAAAGACTCCAAGAAGATGACACATGGCCCAGGACAGGAGAGGAGAAACAAAGCAGAAGACAGAAGCAACAGTGTTGGGCAAAACTCCAGGGAAATGCGTCCTTGGTGAGGTGAGCTAGGGGGTTAAACACTTGGGCTTTGGTACTTTAAGTTTTTGTTTTGCTTTGTGCTTTTGTTATTGTTTTTAGGAATTTGGATTTTGTTGTTTATTTGTGTCTAAACATTTTTTTTAGTACATTTATAGACTGCTTACCAATGTATTCATTGTTAATCACGCCACTAAACACAGGGAACCTAGACTAGCCAGTGGGGATTTGAGGTCAGCAGTCAGCATGGACTATTACCACCTTATAAGGGAGGAACTCACAGGAAATGAGAAACAGGCTACGTGAATTCAGACTGTGCCTGAGTAGAGAATATTGGTGAACTTGGCCTTTAACACTGTTGCCAGAATGATTAATTCCAGGAAGATTTCAATATCCAAAGTTATCTCTAATCCATACCCTTGCGCATACTCCTTTCTCTATGATGTTTTCGGAAACTTGGCTTTTTGCAGAGATTGCAGGAAGTTTTTGTTGTTGTTGTTGTTGTTTTTATTTTTTTCTATTTTAAATGAATACCTGTGTTTACAGTATTTGCTCAGAGGGCAGCCATCTGAATCATCCCTGGAAAGGTTGCTTTCAGAGAGGAAAGCATTAGAATGTGATTGAGTACAAAGTGCCCTTTTGTCTAACAAGAATCTGCTTTTGCTTGACTCTTAAGTTTGTTGCTTAGAGAGAGCAGCATGTTCAATTATTCATGTTCTCTAATTAAGCCCTGCTGATTGTGTCTAAATGGAAACTTTATTTTAGAGAGAATGTGTTCTTAATGTTTTTTACTACAACGACAATTTGTCAGATGGCGACATAAGTCTCTTTAGGATCCTTAGCAAACTATTCATTGGATTTAGAACTCACATATAGATAACATTTATCATGTTGAAAGTTCCTGAGATGTTTACTTTATATCTTATTTAGAGATGACAATTCTGATTTTTTTTTTTTTTGATAATGACCTTTTGGTTACTGTCTGTATTGGAAATATCAAGGAATCACAATGCCAGATTCTGTTGCTGTGCAGTTATTTAGCAGTGGCTGTATGATACACTAAGATTGTGATCCTTTCAAATCTGAGCCAAGTGACTCAAATATATTTATGTATTTGTCTCCTTTTTGGTTTCTGTGTGAATGAAGAAAGTGTTTCTGCATAAAAATTGGCATATTTTCTTTTTACCAATATTTATCCTCTAGTCAAAAGAATGTTAGATTGTAAACATGAACATTTTTCCATTATCTTTTCTCTTTCAACTTCCTTAAGGTAAACTTCCAAAGCTTAATCAATTTATTATTTCCCCAAATAGTGAAATTTAGATTACTTTTCCCCTAAGCCATCAAAACAAAATGATTGTATGTATGCATTTCTAATAATTCTATTCTTGCCCTTCCTTAAAATTTATAATCAGTATATTTTATCATGTTTTAATTAATAAAACTATAATGTGAGTATATTAAACCATATAAATGTTTTAATTCATTTTTTGAAATGACTCATTGATAAAAAAATAAATAATCTAGTTACTCTGAATAACAAAGCAAAAACAATAAGATCAAGTTCTGAATTACCCATTTTGGCTAAAATTAGTAATCAGTTTACACAGAGAAGCCAGGCATGGTAGCGCATGCCTATAATCCCAGTGGCTCAGGAGGCTGAGGCAGGAGAATCAAGAGTTCAAAGCCAGCCTCAGCAACTTAGCGAGGTTCTAAGCAACTCAGTGAGATCCTATTTCTAAAACTCACACATACAAAAGGCTGGGGATGTGGCTCAGTAGTTAAGCGCCCCTGGATTCAAACCCTTGTGCCAAAATAAAACACGATTACACAGAGGAATTGCTAGTCTGTTACTCCAAGAGAAAATATCTCAGCTTCAGTGTTTACAAAAAGTAAATTCTCTTTTCTCAACTGTGCTTTCCTTTTGATGAAGAATATATTTTTAATTATTTTTCCCTGCAGAATATAGGAATTAAAGTTTTAACCTGAATGAAATGAAAGATCTTTATTAAAACTAAAACTGGTAGATTTACACGATATGCAAACATCTATCCAAATTACTTTTTCTCAAGTTCATATTTTTATTAACAGGTACTATATGCCATCTTAATAAGAATAGAAAAATGTATTTAGAAATCACTTGGGTTTTATGTAATTTTGGAAATTAAATTTCAGACTCTTTTCTACATATGCTTTCTGTAGGCAATTAAATGTTTACTTTTCAAAGAAAATATCAATTATTCCACTCACAAGGTAAAAAAGCAGTTTCAAGTTTTGGCTAGATCTTTGTACATGATCTTCATCAGTTGAACATGTTTTTAAAGGACTATGATATCATATACCACCTTTTAAAGAAGGAATTAAAATAATGATATGCCTGAAAATAATAGTTAAATATTAAAAGAAAAGTCTGTTAAGAGAGGGTGGGCACGTACAATGTTATAGTTGGACATGGAGTAGTTTCAAGAAAGGAGTGCAGGTCTTCTGACAGTATATTTATCTTATGCTTCATATCTGTAATAACTATTTAGTCAAATTCTTCAAATTCATCCTTAGCATATAATGCCACTTAAGAAAGAATTCACTCCCTAAATGATGTGTTCATAAAGAATTTCTTTGAAACTGTTCATTTTTAAAAATTTCTAGAAAAGAATTATTTAGTGAGGCTAGACAGAGTTTCGGATAATTCTCAAGTGAATGGAACACTGTAGAAGCATTGTACCTCTGAGTAGAATTATCAGGAATCCTTCAGCTCAAAGTTTATTTTCTTATATATCCCCCCAGCTGTTTACAAACATTATTAAGTATTATTTAATTAGTGGTAAATGATGGCAATTATTCATACCATTTTAGGATATATCTAGGTATTGAAACATCTAAAATTTCAACTTGGTTTCTCTTTATAAAACTTGTTTATACTCTTGCAGATGAAGGAGCTTATAAGAAGGATTCTTGGAATTATGTTGACCTTTTCACCTAGATTTTGCTAAGTCTGTGTTTGTTTTCTTTCTTTCTTTCTTCTTTTTTTCTGAATATATATATATATATATATATATATATATATATATATATATATTTGTTTGTTTGTTTGTTTTTCTGTGAAGCATCATTAGACATTAAATAGTTTTTAGGGTGTTGCCAGGGAATGATTAGGATAGCAGTTTTACCTTTCTTAATCTTCAGACTATTAAAGTAGATTCTGTTTCCATAAAAACATATAACATTAACCACACAAGGAAACAAATGTCTTCTTTTATATTTTATTTAAACCACATAAATCTGGTATATAGTCACTAACATATCCAATGTATAAAGGAAGAACCTGAAAAAATAAAACAGAAATAGTTTAAGTCACATATGTGATACATACAAGTTTTGATCTTCTTAGTCCAAGTTCACTGTACTTTAGTTAGCTCCCAAATCCATGACCTTCCACCCCACATTTAAGGAAGCCCTATGATTAATAGGGGATCTGGATTTTTCTCTTTTCTAGAGATAAAGCTCTAGAATCTTAAAGGTATCCAAGTAATGTGTAGTACCATTGATACAATCTTGTTTATTTCCATCTGTATGTTCTTTGAAATACACAACTCACATGTGAGTTTGGTTAATTTGGAGCAGTCCAGTGCTCATGGGTGAAGTTTCTTCCTTTTCAAAACCTAACATACAGATTGCTAAATACTCTTCCTTGGTTTTCTTTTGGCGACTTTATTTGTGCCATCAGATCTCTATCACAGACTTCTCTTACCCTGCTTTTTCATTAAGCAGACATTTCTCTGGGTGCCCTTCGTATTTTGTTGCTGTCTCCTTAGTTCATCTCATTAACTACAATAAGAGATTCAAAATACCTGTTTCTAACTGTGACAACTTCTTCTGGTCTTCAGGTTCCCATTCTAACTGCTCAGGCATTTCAAAAACATTATGTCAAAACACAAAAGTAATCCTGTCCCCTATGTTTTGTCTTGTTCTGAATTTCATACTCCTTATGACTGCGTGCTCATTGCAGAGTCATAAATCATAGAGATATTTTTGACTTCATCCTCTTCTATTTATTAATCATTAATTTATCATGGAGCTTTTTTTTTTTTTTTTTTTTTTTTTTTTTGTGCCAGCAGTTGTTCTCTGCATTGAGCATATAGTAGCAATGTCTCCTACCTTCCTGGAGATTTTGCTCTAGGTGGTGAGGCAGATATTAAACAACCAGAAAAGAAAAGAAAAGGAAAGGAAAGGAAAGGAAAGAAAAGAAAAGAAAAAAAAATACCATGAAAATCCAGGTATGTTAAGAGGTTAGGAAGACTTGGTTTGAGGATAGCATATAATTGGAGATATATATATATATATATATATATATATATATATATATATAATGACCTTTTCACATAGATTTTGCTAAGTCTGTGTTTCCTTCCTTCCTGCCTTCCTTCCTTTCTCTCTTTCTCTCTTATGCACTCCTACTATATTTTGTCAACCTTGTCATGGAGATCAAGGAAGGCTTTTTAGAGGAAAAGAAACTTGAGCCAAGATTTAAGTTTGGATATGGACTGAACTGATTTAGGAGATGGAAAAGAGAGCCTTCGAGGTGGGCAACTCCACTAGGGAGTCTGTGGGGCCAGAGGAAGCACAGCATGGGAGAGCAGTTAAAGAAGGTCCTAGGGGCACAAAGGAAAGGCTTCTAAGGACATGAGATCACAGATAGGATAAAGGAGAACAAACACACAGAACACACTTGTCCTAGCAGAACTCTTAAAGGTTCCAAAAGAAGTGGTAAACTACTTGTGGATTTTAGGTAAAGGGTTGATGACATGGTTGTTTTAATCCTCATTTCTACTTAACAAATACTACCACTATTAACTCACAAGTACCCCTTGAATTTGTCCCCTCTTGTTTTGTCATTGTTTCTCTCATTCTTTAACCTGAATCACTGCAACCACACTCTACCCTATTTTCCTACCTCATTTCTCTCTCAGTCAATACATTCGTTCATTGGGCCCACAGGAAAGTGACCAAATGTCATTCTATAACACAGCAACCATCCCTGTGATTTCCTACAGTTATCTATCCCTAGAGATACTAAATATTTTGGGTGCTGTGGGCCATGTGGTCTTTCAAGTCTATTGTTGTAGAATGAAAGCAGCCATAGACCATATGCAAAGGAGTGTGTGGGGCTGCATACCAATACAAGCTTACAAAACAGGTGGCAGGCCTGATTTTGTTTGGGGGCCATTCTTTCCCAGGCGAAAGTTAATAAAAGTTCAAATTATAGCAGTGAGAATGGAAAAGGAGGGATATCTGCAAGAAAAATCAAAGTTGAATATGTAGCACTGGTTTCTTATTATATGTGGATAGCAAAAAAAGGAAAAAGAAGTTAAAAATGATGACACGAGCATCCATGAGCCCGAGGGACTGCAAGGCGAGGGTGACATTAACAGAAATAGACATGGTAGGAAAGAGGCTTTTTTGGGAATGAAGATGATTAACTGTGCAATGGAGAAGGCAGTTAGAGAGGGAAGCCGTGTAGTGTAAGGAGCAGTCCATTAAGCTCTGAGCACATTGAAAATTCCAAGAGCCTATACATTTGGCAATGAGTTTTTAGAAATTTGTTCCAACTTTTCAATTTTTACATTATAAATAATGAAGAAGTGTATGAGTTTTCTTAATAGTGTAGCATGCCCGATATGGTTTTAGTAGCATTCCATACAGAATGCATCACTCTTTCACCTATCCATCTGGTATATATAAAACAAACTGTGCTACTATAAAAAGCCTTTATTTTAGAAAATAACAACCTATTTCTTATAATAAATGAGTCTACAGTGTATATGACTTGACAAATGTGACTTTACTATTTTTTATTTATTCAAATTTCAAAAAGATCTAATTTTGATTTTAAGCAGTCAAACTGAAATAAAATGAACCGTAAACTACTTTCCTCCATTTCTTTTCTTGGACAGAAAATGTCTACTCCACATTTCCATTAGAAACATACTTGTCAGGAGGGAAGGAAGAAGGAATCGAGTGAGTCAGCAATGGAATAGGACAGGTTTCTTTACCAAATCTGCTTCCTGAAAAATATAAAGTTTGAGACATGAATTATTCAGAGCCACACTGAAACTAGTCAGTAGCATTGAAAGAAGGGTGCAATACACCCTGGAACCTGGTTGGGAAATTATTGTAACTTCCATTTCCTGAATGCCTATAAAATTCCCTTGTTAAAACAAAAGCTAGAGAAGGCTTTCTTTAAAATTCCACTTCATTATAAGGGGCTTGCAAACCTTGCTATTACTACTCTATTGCAGGCAAAGCTTTCCCATAGTAAAAAACTGTGCTCCTAGCTATAACATCATGTACCCGAGACTCAGCTGCTAATGCCTTTTTATAAGTTTTCTATCTCTCATCTTCTCCATTGCCTTTCGATCCCATTATCAGTACCTTCCCCAAAGATCTGTTTGGACTTCAGATACAGTACTTAAGTGCTATCCCAAGCAGATCATTGATCTAGAATGTTTTCTATTCATTGTGAGCCGAATGAATGACTTCTTCAAAAAGACCAATTATGTTTTAAGAACTAAGTGGAAATGCTTCCTTTAGGGGATTTTTAAAGAAAAGGTATGTAGCAGCTATTGGTCCTATGTTGTCTGGGCATGTGTAATGATATTCAAAACACCATTTAAATTGTGCCTAAAGTTTTTCCCTGCTTTGCTTTATGATATGAAATAGAATTAATAACTCATCAAACTTGGAGTGATGGTAGGCCATACCTTATTCTATTAGTCTATAAGCAGACCTGAGTATATCTAATATATCATATTAATAATACCAAAGAAATATTCAAAATTAAAATGACAATGAAAATTAAGGCCTATATGTGTTGAGAAATAGGGGGATATTGCTGATATCTAATACATTTCTCAGATGAAAAACTCTCTTCCATGTTGTTCTAAACTTTAATGACATTCTTAAGAGTATCAGAAAATTCAGTTAATTAACTTTAAGCTTTAAATGAAATATAATGGCTTATGATAGGATGTTATGTTTATGATTTTTCTCACAGTTGAATTAATTACATAAATTACTCAAAAGAGTTTAACAAATCATGCAAACTATCTTTACAGTCACAGGCAGTTAGTGTAGATAGATGATCTGGGCTGGATGGAGAGAATGAAGGCCAATTTGGGTCTGGGAAGTTGGAGATCACCCTTTAGGGACTGGAGTGTTAATGCCTTCAGAGACCTTCCTCCACCTTTATCAATATGACTTGCCCCTGCTCCAATCTGTTGCTAAGGTAACCTGTCCCAGAAATTGTCCCTCCCTACAGGGACTTGTAAAAGTAATGTGTTCACGGCCCCTTTCCTGCCAGGATCACTCCACCTTGGCCCCGCCAGCCCATCAGCTTCTCACCTTTTGGCCATTCCATCTGGGCCATCTCCTGGGCCCAGTCACATACACAGGAGGGAGAGAGATAAGGGGAAGAGAGCAGGAGATCAAAGGGAGCCTAAGGCATATAAAAAAAGGCAGACCACCCTCACTTCTTGGGATACCAAGATACCAGCTATGGCCCCCTTCTCCCTCCCAGGAGAAGCCTGTATTACCCCTTTAAATAAACCCTGCTTTATATGCCTGCCTCAGCATGCTTCTCTGATGTTATACTTCAACATCTGGGGGAGCAGGACTCCTCACTGATAATGAGTGGTGTCATGACTATCAAAATGGAATCTGAATACCATCCTTGAGGGTTCCAGAAGCCTTCTCAAGTGGCAAATGGGTACAGCTAATTTCAATTTACAGATTTCAACCTCCATAGGGATCCTTTTCTTTTCATAATTACTCATCTCTCATTTTGTAAATGAAAGGAAAATCTCTCCTGAATTCTGAATTTTCGCAAAATAATTTTCGTTTTATGACTTCAACTAGTTTATTGCTAGATTTTTATCAATGTATTGTCCCTGAGGAAGAAAGCAGTAATGCATTCAACTCCCAGCAAGGCCCTACACCTCATTTATCCATGTGTCAGTCTGCCTGTCATCTATCTTGCTATCACCTACTTATCTAATGGATCCTAGGACGAGAACTATTTCAGAATTAAATAAAGTCAGGATTTTTCTGAAAGTATGCTGTTACTGTTTTGTGTAACAATAGGTCTAGCTTTGAAAATCAGATTATATAGCAGATATTTTCCTATTGATTAAAAAATATGACCCTATGTCAGAAAAGCAGATGGTACTATAGAAGCATTTTTTTAAAAAAAATAATGATTTTTAATTTCTCAAAATCTTCTGAATGCATCTAATGCATCTAGATGAACATGGTTCTTCTAAACAAAAGAAAACCAGGTAGGAAGAAGAATTATTTGATGTATCTGGGTAAATAAAGGTTTTTTGGAGTACTTAATAGAATTTGACACAATAAATGGTCTAACAAACTTTATTTCAAGCCAGGTGATTTCCAATCATTTGCTTTCATTGAAAATAAATAAAAAAATAATGACACATTAATTAATATTTGTCATAAAGAAATATTCACTAATTGGTGTACATAACATGCATTGAGTAGCACCCAAACAATATGGTCTCACACCAATGTAGTCTTTGGAGAGGATGAGAGACTTTGGAAAAAACTTTTTACTATTATTTTATAGTTTTTAGTACATAATAAATTATGTGAAATATTTAATGGAAATTTTATTAAAATGAATCTGATAGAACTTGTAGTTTTTTTTTGTTTTTGAACAAAACATATATATCCCTTGATTTGTTTAGAAAAACTGAACTACATACGAATTTTCACTAAAACTTGTTGGTTAAAACAGATGAAAGATGTAAACAATTTGATTTTAGCTGATAGATAGACTTAGCACTAACCTTATCTATTAGATAAGTTTAGATGTTTAAGCAATAAGTTTCTTGAATGACTTGAGTATATATATATGTGTGTGTGTGTGTGTATGTATATGTGTGTATATATATATATATATATATATATTTAAATTCTATTTCAATTCTTTTCAATGTGTCAGGCAAAAAAAATCTTATTACTAATGTGTTTTAGCATTGTTCTACACTTCCATTATCTCAGCAAAAAATAGAACTGAATAAAATGTAATATCATTGAAATATTTTTCATGTTTGTAACTAAATATAGTAGTTTAGTTTGGGGCTCTAAAGCCAAACTTCCTTGGTTCAATTGTTGGGTCTACTGTTTATTACCTAGCTGTATGACCTCAGAAAACCAAAGAGGGTTTCTTAACTTCTCTGTGCTCTTATTTTTTAAAATAAATAGTACTATTGATACTTTTGAGGGTCATTAGACCATAATGAGATACATTTATTCATTCATGAATTTCAAACACATATTTTCTTTTACATATTGTGAGCTTAAATATATTTTTATATTATTATTATTTTGCTTCTATTTCAAGTGATATTGATTTTCTATCTAAGAAATACTATAAAATTTACAAATGTCATTTCTTTCTTTCTTTTTTTTAAGGGGTTATAAGGTATTGAACCTAGGGATACTTTACCACTGAACTACATCTCCAGCCCTTTTTATCTTTAATTTTGAGACAAGTTCTTGCTAATTTACTGAGGCTGGCTTTGAACTTGTTATCCTTCTGCTTCAGCCTCCAGAGCCACTGGGATTATAAGTGTACACAACCACAACTAGCTACACGTGTCATTTCTAAATGATTAATTTATGGAGCAGTAACTCTTGCCATTGACCCTTACAGTTGTATTAAGCACACATAAGGTACATGCTCCTGCTTTGAGCTACGAAGAATTATCTTGAGGCCAAAATGCCATAGAAGGGCACCACAAAGAAACCATCATCATTCTGTAATTTGATTTTCTTCCTAGGACACTTGCAAATGCTTTATTTTCTGTGAGTAGAAAGGAGAAAGGGGGAAAAGACAATAGCTGTGGAGCAAAGAGGCTATCAGAACAATTGGAAGTGCTGAGTGTCTGGAGACAAAAACTTGAGTTGGGAGCAGCCAGGATTTGGAGGGATAAGGTCCTACATAAAGGGCAGAGATGTGGAGAAGTGAGCCCTACCCTGTTGTTGATATTTTCACTTTTTGAAAATTTGCTAAGCTTTAAAGCTGGCAAGAGAGAGAGTTTCAGAATTCCAGCTGAAAGCCACTGCTCTGTAGGTCCCACATGGTCACAGATGAGGTCTTCCATCAGCCCCCGGACAGTCCCCTTTACAGGCACTGGATGGAGGGCTAGATGAGAATGTAAAACCCATCTCTGCTGAGGATGGGCCACTGGATTCTCTGGGACAGGAGACCAGTGTATGAAACTCGGTGACCCAGTGGACCGTGCTTTTCTTGAGAAATAATACCATGGTGGATGTCTGCTTTGGTATCTGTCACTGATAGGTGGGAAATTTGGCGTGGTGGTGGCTAAATCAACCTTGGTACACAGAATATGCTGTTGGGTCATTTGTACCTTCCATTTCTGCCATCTCTGGGACATAGGTGAGGATGCAGGCAGGGAGGGAGGTGTGTTGATTTGGAGGACTGTTCATCTTGCTCTCTTAGTCAGCTTTCACCTATCCTTCATGTTCCATTTCCAACCTATCATGGACTGCTTCTCACTTTATGACAGTTGGTCTGATAAAAACCACCTCCTTATGAATGTTTATGGACATATGTTTAATTGTTGCTCCTTAGACAGGTTTCTCTTTGTATCGGGGCTTAATACCACTCCAGAAGTCTGTATTGACAGGTGTTAATCATTTGGTGCAGATGATAAGGCTTTACTGTGTTTTAATTGTCCGCGGATTGCACTATAAATACTACACTGGCATCTTCTCCCCACTGAGATAGTTTCACCAACTCCAGAGTCTGCCAGAGTCTGTGATCAAGCTGAGGGTTGCTTGAACTGTAGCCAGGACACGCTGCAAAGCCCTTTCTTCTTCCAAACCCTGCTCAAGCCTACCAGCCTTTCGAGTCTCCTGGTATGTGGACTGCAAAGCAGCATTTCTAAGAGTGGGATATGTTTCCTTTGCAACCTTAAAAAGCTCTTCTGGTGCTGTGCTTTTGTCTTTGAGATAGAAAATAAAATGAATCAATTTAACTTTTACTGTCCATGCAATAAATGTCCAAATTATACACTCTTCTCTAGTATTTATTTACTTGTTTTTACATTTATTTCTAAAGTATTTGATATGAAATATGGCTAATGATTTTGCAAAGTTGAAAATATATGGCATAAGATATACTAGAATTGTGGTTATCTTTGGCCATTCCATATCCTTGAATGCATATCTTTCATATATTCTGCATATGACATATTAGACCAGGAGAAGGAAAACACTTTACAAGATCCTAATGATAAGAGAATGCACCTAGCTGTGAAAATTAATGAGACAAAAAGAGCACATTAAACAGAAATAAGAAGAAACTGTAAACGTAAAGGAGAGAGTGAGACTACTTTATTTGAATTTGTTTGGATGCAATCTTAGATTTGAATAAAACAATTTGTTTTAAAGGAATTTGCCCACAATAAGCTAGAATATGGCAAAAATCTATTGGGTGTGTATGTTGGATAAAAGGAAGAATTCAATATGTATTATAGTATCTTTCTAAAGTAATGACAACCTACCTTCTCTTGAACTATCTCTCCTGTGTTAATTATTATAAACACTGGACAAACTGTAACAAACAACACTTTGAATGAACTGGTGAGCAATGAAAGGCACCTCACTGAAAATTGGTGGCCTATGTTGTATCCTCTGTTGTAATTTCAGAGGTGCTCCTGTCATATCTGAAGTGGTAGCAGTAATATTGGCAGTGAGATCTCTGACAGTGGCAGCCAGATACAGTTGTCACGATGGTCTCATTTCTGTTAGTGTTTGTGCAAGCCTAAACTATGAAAGGCAATTTAGTTGGCCATCATGGCAAGTACAAACCCCACAACTCTCACCACTGTAAGTTTCTGAGGCATGGGCAGCTTTGCTTTATGACTGCCCTTCCCCCATCAGTGACAAAGATACCTCCCTCTGAATTCAGAAAAGTGAAGAAGTGGAATTCAAGCTACTGCACTGGTGAGAAAAATAATTAGGAATGGAAATACCATTTCAAGCCAGTATCTTGGTGAAGTAATCAGTCTCAAGCTGCATAAATTTAATACAGTGCCAGGAAGCTTGATTCATAGACTGACGGGCTCTGTGTGTGATGGATGGAATCATATCCTGGTTTCCTGAACTTGTTTAGGAGGAGGGAGTTTATTGTAATATACTAAATGTGTTAGTCAGTTTTCCATTTCTGTAACAAAATATCTGAGATAATCAACTTAAAAGGAGAAAAACAATTTCTTTTTATTTTGGCTTATGGTTTCAGAGGTTTCAGTCCATGGTCAGTGGGCCCGGCTGCCTTTGGGCCTGTGGTGAGGCAGAATATCATGGCTGGCAGTGTGGGATAGAGCAGATGGGAAGTGAAATGGAGAAAGAGAAAGGGTCTAGGGTCTACGGTCCATTAGTCTTTCAGGGGCATGCCCCCAAGGAGCAGGAGAATCCTAGTTGGCACGGTTCTTAAAGTTTCCACCACTTCCCAATAGTGCCAAGCTGGGGACCAAGCCTTTAGTACAGACCTTTCAGGGAACATTTCCCATTCAGCAATCACTCTAGGCTTCCTGGAGTTGTGCAATGGAGCACCCAGAGCACGACAGTTTTCAGATAAGGGCTAAGAAGCTGCTTTCTCATGTGCTGGGGAGAGCTTATGAGAGAGTGCATCATATACAGCGCAATTGCAGCATAATCTTGGGTGAGGCTCCTCATTTTTTCTGATTAATTTCTGAAAACTCAAATATCTAAGGGTTATCCCCAAATATAATAATTGTAGATATTAACTTCCCCATATAAGCCTCTTGATTAAGTTTTGATGGCGAAAGACAAATTTTAAAGGCAATATTTAATGCTGCACAGATCTTAAGAATACTGCAGAAACTTTTTAACTTTTTTTTTTTAAATCTATATGGAACATTCAATCTGGATATAAGAGATTAGCTAATGGTATCAAGAGGTAAAATTTAAAAGACTCACCTGTGAATGTCAGACAAAGGATGGCATGAAGGGAGCCTAAAGACAGGAATCAAAGACAATGGTAGGAAGAGCATTTCATTCTAAAAGGGGGAAAAATGCAACTCTAAAATAGAATTTTTGTCTGGTGTTTTCTGTAAAGTACTGAGGAAATATTCTGCAGGGTGAGCTTTGGATATAACTCAGCCCCATCATTATTTAAAGAGAGGAAGAGGAAAGATTTTAAAGGCAGACAACGACAGACCATTCAGGATTGGTAGGGTTTACAGGGAGATAAACACAATCTCATCAACTAAGGAGAGATGTGCTGCAGTAAAGGGGATGTGGGAAATAGTTGGTGGGATGCAAGCAAAGGGAGGAGGGTGGGTATCTTAGACAGTGAGTGGAGGCAGAACCGTCGTGTGGCCTTTTCCCAAGTACACTGTCACCAAACAGGAATGCTTAGTGACAAGACAGAAGGTGATCTTGTGCACCTGACAAATATAGGATCAAAACCGAAGGCAAGCCATAGAATATCAAGAAATTCTTAAAAGCCAAAATGATTTGGAAGCACAAAACTTTCCGTTATTGCTACCCAGTGTCATGATGGGTCATGGTTCTAGGATGGTGGTCACAGTCCAGAATATGATGAGGTGCCAACTGATAAGAAAAAAAAAAAAAGAGCTGAATGCAGAGACTGTGTATCCACCAATAAGCTGAATTACAAGGACAAGTTCTATAGAGCAGAGTTCTGACTCTAAAATGTAGTCAACTTCCAAAGGAGACAAGGAAAGGGGGGAGAAAGAAAAAAGGAAGGAGAGAAGCACAGAGTGGTGGAAAGATAACGAAGTGGGATGGAAGGAGGGAGTGAGGGAAGAGAGACAGAAGAGAGTTCAGAACTGGAGGTTGAATAAAAACATAAATAAGAGAAAAATGAGCAAAAACAGATTGTTCCAAAAGGTTAGCAGTAATACTGAATCAGTGTTTGGGTGAATTAAAAATATGAATACAGAGACATGGGTAAAATTCCAAAGACGTGATAGAATTCCACGTCTCAGGGCAACTAACCCTGCAGCAGTTAAGGGAAGATGTTGGTGCACATTTTCCTGTTAGGGTTTCATTTATTGGGTGAAGTAAAGCTTCTGTGTTTTGGAGATGCAATGTGTGAGTGCTGCGAGTATGAGCCTATCGATTGCATTAATAATGAATTTCAACAGGTATGTTAGCTGTGGCTATTTTAATAAAAAATACCAAATATAGACACCAATAAAGAATTATAAATTAAAAATAAATAGTTTCAAGATCAAATTTCCCTATAGTTTCTAAACATCATGTGCATCTTGTTTCACTCCTTGGTTGTCAATGCAATTTTCAATTATTCATTATTATTGACATACATTTTTCATAGTGATAATTGCTTTAAGGTAATTAATTACCTTACTGGTTACTAATATAGTTAAAATTTAAAATTTTATCAGAAAGAAAATAGATGTGATTAACATAAACAGAATAAAAATAGGAAAAAATAAGAGTCAGTTAAAAATCACCAGAAATATCATTTCAATTAAAATAATTCTTTTTAAAACATAAAAATGAAATGATCTTGGAGGCACGATATTATTTTAAAACCTTGTTCCACATTCAGTTCAGCTGTATGATGGAGAAATCTGAAGATTACATTTCCATGAGAGCAATGTTTCAGTTCATTTGAAAGTATTTTCATTTTTATAACAGAGAAACCAGATTGTTAGGATGGAAAAAAGTACTAGCGCATTCATTCAAATAGCTGGTGCATTTACAGCCATGATTGTTCCCCGATATTTTATTGTTTTGCTGAGGCATTTGTCCCTTCTTCTACCCCTATTTTTATTCTGAGAACACCATTCCAATGCTTAGACAGAGTGCCGCAATATACTTAAATGCAAAACCCAAATGGCTCTATTGTTTGTTCATCTGTCAAAAGCAAATGTGTTTTCTTGAGTTATCTAGCTATTTGTTCCTCTTTAACTTTTTTGGATACTATCAGATTTTGAATGACTACAAATCAATACTTTTACTACAGGATTTTGAAAAAATTCATCTGTGTCTCAAAATGGTTAAAGTTTTAACCAAGAGTTGTAATAATTTTTTAAAAATAAAACTCTGCCTGCCAGACAGTCTCAAATTTGAGGACTCTGCTTTTCTTCACATACCCTGGCACAAGAAGTCAAGTTTCCACATTCTCAGAAATCTAATGATAATTCCACATTGCTCTATCTCTAGGGGGTTGGGGGGGGCACAGTATTCGTATCAGATTACAACTTTTCTCTGGGTTCATGTTCATTTTAAAATGTATCCCCTCTGTAAGTTTTATTTATTTTTCATTCCATATTATTTTTCATGAACTCAGTAGTTTTTGGACAAAATTTCTTTTTATCCAATTGTTTTGCTAATTTTGAAAATTTCTGATTTTAAATTCTATAAATGAAGAGTTTAGATCCATAGTATTATAAACAAACAAAGCCTCTCTATCTCATATTACATTCTGATTTTAGTCTTCTAGTTTTATGTGTATAAAAATATATAAACAAGAAGTAAATGAACCCTGTTACTCTAATTATTTGTGGTTTAGATGCAGAATATCTTCTGTTATACCTGAAAAAGGATAAAAATTTAAATATTTAAAATACTTATTTAAATTTGGTTTATATATATGAGAATAAGTGATTTGGCCTAATAATTCACTCATATTCTATTGATAAGCCAATGGAAAACTAAAATATAAAATTTGTGATTTTTTTCAATATTCTAATCAGAATTTATCAAAAATAGCCAGTAATTATATGTAGTAATATTCTATGTATAGTAATGACAACCAGGATAAATAAAAATATATTTTAGTAAATGTTTTCTGATGAAAATAATAAAAAAATGAGAAAAGATAGCTGGATTAAAGTTAATTATATTTTAGTAAATCCAAATGTGTATGAATAAAATTGATTATAGTAATTAGAACATGTCTTAATATAGTCTATTCTAGATTCCAGGGTATACTTTCATATGAAATAAATTTATCATTTTTTTCTGAAAGTATTTTATTTGTTAAAAAAATGAGTAAAGAATATCGTACAGTTTTCTGATGTCAAAATAAACAGAAAATGACATATTGAGAGAAGATAACATTTGATTCAACTACCAAAATAATCCCTTATATAAAACTTTGTAACAAAAAGTTTATAACAAAAGTTAGATGCCAAGAACAGTGGAAATTTGACAACTACTTCTCTAAGTTTAACATTTCTGGATACTTGATATGACAGTAGACTGTATTGCTTATTTGTGTACTGTTTTATTTGCTTGCTTTTTTAAAAATATATTTTTTTAGTTGTAATTGGACACAATACCTTTATTTTATTTATTTTTATGTAGTGCTGAGGATTGAACCCAGCATCTCGCACATGTGAGCGCTCTACTGCTGAGCCACAACCCCAGACCCAAATTTGCTTACATATTACTTATTGCTCAGCTCCTGTCAGGAAGGATTACTGCCAATGTGAATAATTTTTTATGATCTGTTTTCAAGTATCAAAATCAGTATTAATAAACTCCGCTAATTTACCTTTCAGTTGGGTTAAGTACAATTGTTTGAACTTCTGCAATATGAATCTGTTAGGGTCTGTAAACAAGTCAAGATGGCGCCTGGCAAAATGCCAGAGGGAGTGGTTTGTGAAGTAATGGCAGCTAGCCATTAAGTGCGGAGATTCCTTATTGGTTGACTGCTGTATCTAGTTTATGTTAATTAAGATAAGCTGTGTGGAATGTATATATTCCCCTCCTGTCCTACAATAAAAGGCTCCCACTTCTGCTGTTAGTTTGAACTAAGTGGGGGGGGGGGGTGAGGAACAACTTGTGTACATTGATACAGCAGGAGTGGGATATATATATAATGTATATATACATTACACAAACCACTCCCTCTGGCATTTTGCCAGGCGCCATCTTGACTTGTTTACAGACCCTAACATGAATCAATATAAACTATGTTTTAACCTATTACCTCAGATATACAGCTGATGAGCTTCGTGGGAATCACGTTTATGAGTACAAATTTGGTTGCTTTTGTTGTCTTTACAAAACAATGTTTTGTTGTTTTATAGTTGTTTGTCTAAGCAAGCTTCTACTTCCACCATAAATGTGGGTTTTAATATGGTAAATATATTAACATGAGATGTGTAAACACAGTTAAATTTCTCATATTAAGAGAGAAGATGTAGCAAATGATGGAAAGTCAAAGTGTAGTAAGAGAAATCAGCCCAATGGTTTCAAAACCATTTCAGTCTCAATTTAACCTAGGATATTTGGGGAATAAATTCACTGCATTGCCCAGGTCTTTCTACGACTTAGATCTTCGCTGTTGGAAAGCATTAGCTGATCAGATAAACAAGCAGGGCTATTTTCTTTGTGTAATCAAGTCTCTCTGCCCAGATGAAAGAAAGTCAAAGGAGTCACAGGTGTTTGAATGCACAGAAAGGTTATCTGAATAACTGAACATAATGAAACTCAAATGCCTATTTCTCTGTGGGAAATATTAGAGGGTCTCTCTGTAACACATAATCACGGGGGGCTATTTATAACTCAAAACAGACTCCATCATCTGGGCTCTGATGACACCATTAAACTTAGGGCTCTGTCATACTCCATTAAACCTGGTAGAATCAGAAAACATATATTACAGTACCAAATTCACCACTGATTGGTGAAGCAGAAGTTACTGCTACATGCATTGTATTAGTCACTCCAGTGTGTGAGATTTCCATGTAATTTAGAGAAGATGGAAGTGCTTTGGGTTTGCTGAATTTTATGAGATTTGATTTTATGAGACCTTTTACCTACATAGAAGTTGACATTGCCATAGTCCACATTTGGCTCAAGGGAGAACACTTTATAAAGATGTGTATATACTTTAAACCACTTTCTCTCATATTGAAAAGTCCTTTTAAATTCATCAACTTCTTTCCATCACTCATCATACATCCTATGACAATGCCTGTGAATTTTATCCAAAGAGACAAGAGATTCAAACCTGAAAATGCAATCTTCACTGACAATTTTGAAAGATTATATTGTTGGGAATCTTCTTATGTGAAGGTTGATCTTTGATCTCAGTCCTGAAGAATAAAGAGAAGAGAATGCAGAGGAACGTTTTGATAACATATCTTTAATATAAAGATGCAAAGAATAGACTGTTCAATTTTTAGAACTTTGCACATCTTTATCATGAAGAAACTAACAATGGTTCCTCATGCACAGTCCAGTCCAGGTAAGATTGAGTGTAATTATAAAGCAACACGGTCATTCTACTCCAGAATCAGACTGAAGATGTAGAATGGACTTATTGTTACAGAACAGAATTATGGGTACTATCAGCCTGGGAGAAGCAGGACTGACTCTCTTGAGTGCTAACAGAGTGCTTATGGAACACTTTTTTGAGTATGGTGTGTGGACTGCACCACCTTTGTGTTGCGCAGTTCAAACAAAGGCATAATCTGCACCACACTATAGGATACTTTTCCTCATGTCCTTTACTTCTTTACCTACAAATTCTAGCGTTTCTTTATATTTTTATTTATATGTGGACTATGCTTATCTAAAACCTATTCATATTTAACTATCATATAAATCCCGAATAGTTGTAGCATAATCTGAATAATGAAGACAAAACAAAACAAAACAAAACAAAAAAAAGAGAAATTTCCTTTTTTCCCCTATCTTTCATTTAAAAGGACATTTTCAACTTAGAGGATGATGTAAATGTTCATATCCTAAGTGACTCCTTCCCTTTTCTTCCCTTGACTATTGGAATATTCACAAATTTAACCCTCATGATCAGGGGACAGGACAGTCTCTGAAGAGCCCACAGGCCCATAAATTAAACTCATGAGCAGAGAATTTCCAATCCTCTTCTTAATGCTTTAATCATAAATATTAGTGAAAAATTAGGAATCATTATTTTGAGGAAAATTCAACAGGAAAGATGGAGGCCAAAATCTATAACATAAAAAAAGTAAAAGAAAAATCAATTGGAGCAAATAGAAACAAAGCAAGAGATAAAAATTCAAATAATTTATTATTAATATATTCAGAGAAATAAGAGAAGATATTATAAGCCATGAAACTAAGTGACAGAACTAAGAACTATTCCTGGAGAAAAATACAGAGCTTGTGTATTCTGAAGATGTTCTGTATGCCTTTAGAAAATTTTTAAAATACTGATGTGAAAGTTTGGAAAGTACAGTTGGGGAAATAGCCTAGAATAGCGGAAAATAGAAAAATTGTTAAGAAATAGTTGAGAGACATTAACAACATTAGAGAAATGAGAAATTGGTTCTCCATTGCTTGACAATAATATTCCCAAAAGTTAAAAACCAAAACAGAACAAAAACCAAACAAGAAGAGATATAAAATATCAAAATTGTTCCACATTTTCCAGAATAGCAGACTGTGTTACCCATGTACAAAGGAACCACCTGGTCCCTTTAACACAGCATATCACATTGAAATTCTCAAAAACTGAAAAATGGCAAAGAGAGAATCTTAGAAGTTTTGGGATAGGAAGGAGATATAAGTCACCTGAAAAAGGCCAGGAATCAGAATGGCATCAGAGATCTCAACAGAAGGACAGGCAACCAAGAAAAGAAAGTTTTTAAAAAATAAGAAACCAAAAGCACCATCATCACCAATAATCAAAAAACACCTTCAAAGTTCTAAGAAAACTGGTTTCCTGAATTCTATATTTAATATTAAAACAGAATTATTTTTAAACATAAATAATCTCAAAAGTTATCTCATTCATCTCTTTTCTAGGGAAGACACTGGTTTATGTGCTCTATCTGTAATAATTTTGGGGTCAACTTGACAGGATCAGGGTCCATGGACATTTGCCTAAGTCTTATTTCAGAGCGTATCTGTTTTTCCAGATGACATTAGCATTGAATGACTGAACTCAATAAAGCTGTTGGTTCTCCCCAATGTGGTGGACATTGTCCAGTCCACTGAGGACCTGAACAGAATAAAAGTAGAGGAAAGGAGGCTTTCTCCTTCCTTCTGTCTGACTACCTTGGCTGGGGTGTTAGTCCTCTGCCCTTGGACCAAAACTGATACCATGATCTTCCTTAATTTTCAGGTCTATGGACTGGAACTGACTTCTAGTATTATGTTTTTCTGAGTCTGGTCTTTCTGCCTGGTGGATCATGGGATGTCTGAACCTCAATGACCACATCAACCAATTCCTTATGACGATCCTCTTTATATATATTCTATTGATTGTTTTTCTACAGAATTATAAAATGAAGTAGACTAAGAGAGAAAAGAAGAAAAAAAGAGGAAGAGGAGGAGGAAAAAGAAAAGAAATAAGGAGACTTGAAAACATGTGGCCTGAGAAGCAGACCTGATTCAAATAAAGGAGAAGGAAGTTTCCCTGCAGAAGTGAGTCTTGGGCCCCAGAATCAATCAACACAGACTGCAGGTCTTTAGCAGTCCTGAGGAAAGATTTCTCTGAGAGTTTAAGTCAACAAAACATCTGATATGTTTGAATTTGCTAAGGGAGATTGATATTAACAGCAGAGATTTTGGCATAAAGAAACTGTAAGTTCTCAGATATCTAAGCAAAGGATAAGATAAGAAAATTGTTTTAAAAACTAAAGTTCAGCCAGAGGAAATCACTATTCTGATATTTACCAAGGCTAATGGTGACTAGCCTTCACACTTTGTCATAATATCAGCCTTCATTATAAGCTAAACTAATAAAATTATGTTGGAACTATATTTTGGGAAGGAAGTGAGGGGAAGGATATATTTGTGCATGATTGCACACAGAGAAAATGGTCTATATCTGGGGAAACAAAGGGAACTTTGTTATTAAATTTCATAGTAAGAAATCAATAGAGGTCACCTTTAAAAAAATCCAAGAAGAGCAATATAAGCATATTATTTATAGATGTGAACATAGATGCCTATAGAAGGGGCTAGCAGAATAAATGAGAGCATGTGACTGCTATTGCTCTTAATAAGCTTTATAGATTCTGTTGATGGTTGACACTTTGTACAAAGTAAAAACCGAATTAAAGAAAAAGAGTATCTATGCTTCAATATGGGGTCTGCAAATAATTTTAAGATATCTCTAAGGTGTTAGAGAAATGAGGATAGGGATGCTCTCACTTTGTAGCAGATGCTTTTAAAAGAATACTTATGTAATTATATTTTTAATTGAGTATGTTCCTCCTGTGTTTGACAAATTCAAAGCTACTTTGATAAACCTTGGTTATAAAGCCAATTTCATAATTTAGATCATAGAATTCTGATTCTATAGAACCTTTGAAATTATAGAGCCAGCCTCCTCATTTAGATGGGGGAAACTAAGGCCCAGAGAAAATGGTCACAGAAATTGAACTAGTTTCAGTTACCTGTAAGAAGAATGTGACAACAGAGATTAGGATACATAACATTGAAGTTGTGGCATCAGGATGGTTTTGCATTCTGTGCCTACCTTTTATGGCTAGACAATATCTGGCACATTATTTAAACCCATTCAGACTCAGGCTCCTCATTTTCGAAATGAGAAATGGTAGTTTATTGAGTTAAATAAGATAATGTATATTTCTCTGGAGCAGAATGCTCAATAAATTATAGCATTATTATCATTATCATCAAGGTTCTAGAATATACTTCTGTGCTCTGAGTTAAATGTAGACGGCACTATATTTTAATTGGGACGACTGTAAAAATATCATGTAGATACACTTCAGAATGAAGTTAACAATAATGGCAGAACCACAGGTGAAATCAGGGCTGTGCCAGGCAAACTGCAATATAAGATCTTTTATGATGCAGTGAGATTAACTCATAAACGTGCAAGAGAATATCTGAAGAGCAAGTGGAGGTCATCTGAGTGGTATGTGAGGCACAGGTAGTGCCTGAAAAGAGTTGGTAAGCACCATTGCCAAATACTCCACTAGGAGTAACCTTGAGAAAAGTTCCAGTTGAGGAGAAAACTTTTAAAAGTGAAATAACTCTGGTATTTGAAGGATACAAAGAAATAAGACCAGCAGAGACAATGGAGTTGGCTGATTACTGTCAAGTTGTCTTGATGGTTTGCAGAGGGATAATGAGAAGTTGAGGACCAGCAATTAAATGCTAGAGGTAAGAGTCAGAGTGGCTTTTTTGGTAGCTTAAAAAGAGACTTTCATCTTTTGCAATGGAAGAACAGGCCCAACTGAGCAGCAAACTGAAGGTTACAGAATTCTAGAGACACTTCAGTGCACAGCCAAAGAACATCTGCTATATACTGAGGTAGAGTCCTAGGTTAACTTGGGAGTCTGAATTATTATGTGGAAATATCTGTATTTTGCCCTACGAACACCTTCTGAGACCTTACAGCTTGCAGAAGAGCTCACTCTTCCTTTGTACAGCCAAGGACATTAACTGTGCTGCAGATATGAGAGAACTTTTCCCTCTTAGAACAATAGTTTCTTCAGGAACTGTCACCAGCTCTTCTCCTAGCTGCTAATCAGATGAGTAATCAGATGATAGAGGAGGAAGGAGATTTTATACCCAAGTAACTGTAAGAATATCTACCATGTACAAGAGTCAGAACTACCCTGAGACTGGAATTTAACCAAATATGAGTGGAATAAGGAAAAAGAGTCATTCACTTTGGGGCACTTTCTGGGTACACAGGATTCAATACTCTGGCCAAGACACTGGGAGATGAAATAAATTATCTGTAGGAATATCTTTAAAATATGAGGGAAAACAACAGGCAGTGTGGAGTGGTATGAAGATAAGTGAATTAGCTTTGCAGGATAGGGCAAGGAATGAAGAGGCCGTGTGAGGCAGACAGGTTATAATGGGAATATTATATGAAGTAAAAACTATGACAAAAACAAATAAATAAGAGAACTACAAAATTAGGTTGGCCAAGGGAACCCAGAATAACATAAGGAATGAGTTGTTGAGAGAAGGTTCATTATCAGTATGAATTATTTCTTCTGCAGACAAGGACTGAGAATAGGAGAGGTTGTTGGTCACAGAGTGGAGTTCTTTAATGTCTACCCTGATGACTGGCCTCTGAGATGACAGAAGCAATCACTTAACCACAGGAAAGCCACAAGACTGCCATTACCCTGAGAAGGGTAGGTGCCAGGGACAACAGGATTGCCCCACCAAGAAATATGGGAATTGTTCACAACCTATGGTGTTCTCAGGACAAAAATGAATGGCCAGCAGAATGCAGTGTCATGTCACAATTGTACCCAGGAGAAGTATGGGAGGAGCTAGAAATTAAAAGTGGTAAACTGGAAATATAATTTTTTTTTGCTTTAGTTTCAGTCGTAAACTAACGTTTAAACCTGAAATCTATTGCTGACTGGTGGCTAGACTCCTAATATGAAGAATATGATTCTTCTAGTCTCTGATCAAGAGAACCTATTTACTCAGATACTCTGGGGAAAGTGACACTTGTACCTTTGAAGATTATTGAATACAAGGCTTGAACTGGCACCGATATCTAGAGAGTCAAAGTCCCACTTTCAGAACCGGGGGCTCAAGGACAGTCAGTCTTGGCTGAGATCCTGCTCATTATTGACTATCTTAGTCTTCATGACCTCTTAGTAGTCCCTTTCCCAGTCCCTAAATATAATATTTGAAATTACATAGTTAGCAGTTGGAATAAACCTCATATTGAATGTTTGGTGGAGGCTTTGGGGAAAAGAAAACTGGAAACCTTAGAAAATGACTTCCAGAAAATGGAGTAAAAGTAGTTTTGCATCTTAAGGAGAAGGATGGGTGGGTACGTAAGATATTCTATCAGAGAAAGCTGAAAGTATAGAGGAATGATGCTCTTTATTGTGTGATTCATTTAATTTGCTAGTTGGTTCCTTAGAGAAACTGGATGAACTATAGAAGTGATCATGGATGTCTACAAATTAAGTCAAATGGTGGCTCTACTCACCGCTGGGGTAGCAGATGTTGGGTTGTCTGTAGAATGGATGAGTAAGGCCTCGGGTACATGGAATATGGATATTCTCATGCACCAAGAGGATTTGGAAGAGTTTACATTAACCTCAAATGGACACAGTGTTCATTGAGAGTTATGCATCAGAACTATGTTAATTCTCTTGCCCCCTATTATGATATATTCTGAAAGATCTGTCCCTCCACCTGGATACCCCATGGGATTCACACTGATCATTAAGCAATGATCTCACCCTGACAAGAGAGGCTGAGCAAGAGGTGGCTAACTCTAAATCCTCAGAGCTTTGTGCATCCCAATATGTTCCAACAAGTGGTGTTTCAGACAGCGTTATGTTGCTGTGACCAAAATACCTGACAAGAACTATTTAAAGGAAAAAATGTTTACTTTGTTTCATGGTTTTAGAAGTTCTGGCCATGGTTGGCCAACTCCAGAACTCTGGAACCAAGTAAGCAGAATGTCATGGTAGAAGGTCACAGCACAGGAAAACAGCTCAGAACGTGACAAGCAAGAAGCACAGGTTTCTGCTCACCAGGGGAAAAAATTAAAATCCTAGAGAATTCCTTCACTATGGGTAAGATAGAAGCCCCAGAGGCATACCCTCAATGACCTGCCTCATCCTGCCACACCCCACCTACTTACACTATCCCCCAGATGATCCATATGAGTGGATCAATCCACTAAGTTATAACTGTCATAATCAAATCATCCCTCCATGTTCTTGCATTGTCTCACTCAGGAGCGTTTTGGGGACACCTCATATCTAACCGTAGCAGGTGGAAAATAAACACTGTGAAAATTCAGTGATCTGCTACTGCCCTCAATTTCTTCAGGGTGAGGGCAGGCCAGTACCTGACCTTAGAATTAAACATAGCTCTTGGTACAGGACTATTTGTTTTCTCAAGGCACTCTATCTCAGACCCAGCAATACGGCCGTAGTCTAATATACACGTTGACACAGAAGGCTGCAGATTTGTGTATGACCTGGCCACTAAAGGGCTCTGCAGCAGGGTCAAGCTGTCCTGCCACTGGTCCATATGATCCACAAAGTCCTGTGGTGTTAGCTGCATCAGAGATTAGAAAATGTGCAGTAAATATAATACTTTCCTTGAGACAATCACAACAAAGTACTTTGGAATTCTGGAACAAAGCCAACCCATCCTCAGCAGGGATTTGTGTATCTTTTTAGAAATGTCTCTTGGCATGTTGCTGGGCTTCTGCAGTCATGGAACAGTTGATGATAGGCCACCAAGTGAGAGAGCTGCCCTCATGATCTGGGCTGTGTCAGACCCTCTAAGTCATAAAGTTGAATGGACTCACATAGTTCATCCAAAAATAGAAGTTGTATGTGTGAGACTGAGCAGGGATGGTGGGCGTGGACAGGCCGCATGAGCAGGAGCAGGCTGACCTGACCCCCAAGTCACCCACTCCAATAACACCAGAGCCTCCTCCCCAGAGGTCACCCATGACTGTACTGGGGGAGAGAGGTGCTGGGTGAGCTAATAGTGACTAAGTGGAGTACGCGTTCCATGTCCAGTGAACAAGATAGGTCAGCTCAATATGAAGGAAGAAGCTGAGAATGGATGGCAGCTCTATTACAGTCACTTTCAGGGGTAATTTTGAAAAACATCGAGGAAAGGATTATCCCACTGAGCAGAACTGCGGGGGCGAGTGCTACACCTGGCCACGTACGTTCTAAGAAAGCAGAAATGACAGAAGGTGAGCCTATGTACAATTCCTGGTCAATGGCTTGACTTTCTGTTCATGGGCCCGGAAGGACAATTTTTGGAAGATCATATTTCTTAATGTTACAGCTTACAAGGGTTCAGCTTCCGAAATCGCACAGCTTTCAGTTTGCCAAAGAAAATGTTGCTCAGCAAGCTGATGGCATTTAGGACTTTTCTATGTCGAAATAAAGTTCCTTTGAAACATTTCAATATTTTCGATTTAGGCTTACATATATATGTATATATAATATATATCTTTAATTTAAGCATATTAGAAGTTTTCAGCTTATTGAGTAACAGTTTTCACGTGCTTATGCTTGTGTGTGTATATGTGTATAGAAAGGAAAAATAAGAAACCATTTTCTTCCTCAAGATAGAGGGAGACGGATGGTATAAACCACTGCATGCTTGAGTTTCTTCTGATGTGAGAAAGGAAAATGCCAGACTGTGATGGTTGCCATCAAATTTTCTAATTATCACATTTCTTCATGGAGTTGAAGGTCTTCTCATAGGCTGCCAGCAAAGTGAGATCTCAGTGATCCAAAAGATTAGACTTGACTCAATGTGATTGACATTAGGATTTCTCTAAGTATCTTTTCATGATTTGAACTTTAATTTTCATTGTAATATGATTTTTTTTTATTAGTCAGAAGTACTGTTTTCAGACTTCTGGAATTGATGTATCTGTGATAGTGTATGGAATTGCTTGTGTTTTCTGTGTAACTGACAGGGGAAATCACTTTTTTTTTTTTCTTCCCAAAGGCTTCCTCATGGTGAATATTTCCATAAAGCCTGATTATATATCATTGTGACAGAAAAAAAAAGATTTTCTTTTCTCAAATAACAGTTATTTTCTGTTAGATGCCTAGTATAAAGATTCTTAATGTGTAATGTTTGAGCTTTTTTGTATACATTAAATATAGTAATTCCAGTAAGTATTAACTTTAGAAGGCTTAGTGACACTCTTTGTCTAATGAAAACAGTATATATAAAATTTCACAGCATAGTTTTGTGCCCATGTAGGCTTTTGTTCCTAGAGGGGGGATATTTGATCACCCATTCTTAGTTTGAAGGACAAGGGTCCTACTGTTGCAGTGTGCCAACAGTCATCCTACCACCTCCTGATTAAACTGCCCAGAGGATGTATCTACAGCTTTCAGTGGCATCTTAATGAATCCTATTTAAGGGTAATATTGTTAGCATGACATTTGAGAACCCATATGAAATATCCTCAGCTCACACTTTCCACAACCTCACCTTTTATTAAATATTGTGCACTTTCTGTGATAGACAAGTGGGAGCACTAGGTCCCCCAGTTCTCTAATGCCCTTAAAACTTAGCCACTGTTGTATGTAGATCACAGTTTTTTCCATAGTACCCACCATATCACATAGACTATAATGGGAGTAAATGTCATGAGTTGAAACCAGAGAGTTATCTCTTCAACTGCATGAAAACCCACCTCTCTAAAAACATAGGCAATCTGTTGGAGTATGGAAACTTCTAAACCAAGTCACACTCCTTGTTAAAAAAATTAGACTTCTGATAAAGAACAGCAGGAAATAGCAGGTTCCCTGTTTTTTAAGAGGGCAAAAAAAAAAAAAAATGTGTTATTTTGAATTCCTCTGTTACATAAAATTCAGTTAAGAAGCAATTTACATTATAATCAGATCTCCCATGGGTAGAACTGTCTTTTGTGACCTGCCTAGAAAAATGCAGAACAGTCTGAAATACTACTTCTATAGGAAAAAAAAAAAAAGGAGTTCCAAAATGACTGAATTAAAATTTTGAAGTGCAATCTTCATATAATATGAGGAGGGTTGTCTACGTTTTCAATTACACCTACAGTGAGAGGAGGATACAATTCAGATAGTCTTATTTTTTTTCCATGGGTAATAAGACAGAACAAAACTGGGAGTAGTTTACACACTAATTGAGAGCATTCGTGATCTTTGTAGCATGTTCACAATTCACCATGAAATTTTATTAGTGTATATTTCGATGATGGTTTCTGTTCTTTCCCCACTAGCAATGTGTCTTGTCATTCCTAACAAAGATAAATGCTTATGAATTTGTTTATTTATCATATATTTTTTGAGTCTCTGCATGCCAGGCACAGGGGATACAGGAAAGTATAAGCTATTCTGTGGATGAAAGCTATTCTCTGGATGAAGTAGCTTCTAGAACATGAAGGCAGACAAAGAAATAGGAATACAAATATATGGTAGTTCAATGTGGCAATTCAGCAATAAAAATCAGTTTTAATGCAAGGTACCATCATAAAGATGGAAGTGATTAACTTCATGTATGAATATAAATAAGCTTTTTCAGTTATCCTGGCCAGGCTGATAAGGTGTTAAGCAAGGAGACAAAGTTGTGTTATAATTATTTCTAAAAAAGTATATATATATATATATATATATATATATATATATATATATATGGTACACAGTCAGCTATCAGCTTTCCGTCACTGTGACAAAATACTTGACACAACAACTTTAAAAGGAAGAAAGATCCAGTTTTGCTCAAGGTTTCAATCCAAAGTCACTTGAGTCTGTTTCTTTTGGGCATGTGGTAAAGCAAAACATTATCATGGCAGAAGTACATGGTAGAGGAAGCTGTTTATTTCATGATAGCCAGGAATCCAAGACTGAGACAGGAAGGGGCCAGGGTACCAAGATCCATTTCAAGGTCATATGTCCAGTGGCCTTACTTCATTCCCCTGGGCTCCATCTCCTAAAAGTTCCAGCACCCTCCAGTAGTACCACAGAGTAGATCTCAAGCCTTCAACATATGGCCTGTGGGTAGTATTTAAGATCCAAACAGCCACAACAACGTCCGCTCTACTGAAGTATTTTTGAGAAAGATGAGGCAAGAGATTTAGATGGGTATCACACCGTAAAGGGTTTTGTAAGCTCCCTAAGGAGTTTAGGCTTTACCTTGCAAACAATTAGGAGCCATAAAGCATTGGGAGCAAGGTTTGTGTTCTAGAGAAAACAACTTGGTGGCAATGGAACTATAAAGTCAGAGGAGAGGGCAAGACTAGAAGCCAGAGGCTTCAAAAATTATTGATTAATAATAAGAGATAATTGACAAAAGTAGGAGATTGTGTTAATGTGTAAAAAAGAGAGTAATGGGTAGATATGATACATAATGAGGAAAAGCCATTGACAGGACTTGACAAGTTTGGTGTGGGAGAGTGGATTGAGGAGGGAACTATCATGAATATGAAGCTTGTGCTTGGGATGAGAAGGAGTCTCCAAAATGGATGTGCAATAATAACAGATTTAGGGAAAATATGATCAGTTGAATTTCATAAATGATGTATTTAATATGTTTTGAGGATATCCAATGGAGCTATTTAGTAAATTACTGGATATATACTTAAAAAAACCCATAATTGTTAATATGGGTGGCCTAGATTGGAAAAAGATTTAATAGCTATTGTTGCAAAGGTTGGACTAAAATTCCAGGATGATTGTTAGTGCTCAAAAATTCTTTTTCTAAGGATCAATTATCAAAGACATTGACATTTAAGAGAAAAGCAAAGAAGAAGAATCAGGAGGGCACATTGTCTGGCTTCTATGGGCTCAGAATGTTTAAAAAGAGAGATTTAAACTCACCTGAAAGGTTAAAAAAAGATAAACAGAGAAATTCCTCGGAAGTTAGCAATCAGATCATTGCTTACCTTGGCCAGTAGTGTTGCGTAGATGTTAGATTGCCACAGCCTGTGATTGTCAGTGGGAATTTGAAAACTATTTTTTCAACATATGTGTTTGAGATGGAAGGGAAGAATAGATAATGATATAAAGGAGTGTCACGTTATGGTTTAGAACCTTGAATAGGCTACAGTACAGGAGAAATAAATGAATAAAGGGGTAGTGATTCCTATAGAGGAAAAAAGAGAATATAAGGAACAGATTTTTGGTCTAAAAATGGTATAAAGTTTATACAACTCAGTCTTCAACGAAAGAGAGAAGATGAAGAAAATATTGTATAGATGCAAATGTAGGAATGGGGTGATAGAGTTATAAAAGAATTTTAATGATAAAAAAATATTTATAGAAGATGGCTAAAGAATGTGGGACCTAATGTTGCCCTGAGATAATTGATAAGCTGTGGAGTCAACTAAAGTAGGAAACTATGAATTTTTATTTAAACCATGTTTTTGAAAGTTTCAGTATGTCATTCAGCTTCTTCAGTATAAGGTTATGAATGTCAGGTATTAGAAATGTAGTGCTGATTAATCAAATGTGAAGTTCAACAGATTAATGATGCATATGTGTGTGTATTATATGCATATATGTATATGAATGTGTATGTATGGATATATAAATTTTTAAAAAGTATTCATGCACATATTCATATAATGTTCTCTCTCCTCTATATACACACACATATATTACTTTAAAGTAATAAATTAGCTAATCAATATTTATTTGAGTACATCTTTGATAATGTAATAATACATGCAAAAGGATTGAAAGGGCATTTTAATATACATCTTAATTGGTAACATGTTTTTAATAAGCATTGGAGTTGGAGGAGGAGAAGTCTTTGCTTCACTAGTCCAGAGTAATTTTAACTCTCCTATATTCCCTCTCACCCAGCTGCCTATTAAATTTATTTCTTGCTATCAGCAGGGTATGGTTAATGAATGTTAACCAAAGAATATTTTAAAAAGGAAAAAAAAGGAAGCTCAAATAAGCCACAGAATTTGAAAAGACTCAGTGTGAAACCTAGCACATGAATATGTTCGTAATTCTTTTCAATCATCTTCTTTACTTTTTTTTTTTTTTGACAGAATTTGTGGAAACCTCTTTAATATGTGGACTTTGACTCTGTATAGATAAAAATGTCCTACTTAAGATATTCCCCAGTCTTTGATCAATACAGTCATAAGTAATATGCAAAATTATAATAATTTTGCTTACCTTAACAAATTTTTCACGTTTTTTGTGATATAAGTAAATTAGAGTTTCTTCTCATTTACTTTAACTTAGAATTTCAAACCTGACATAAATCTTTTGATTTGGGTTGTTCCTATAGAGAAGGAGGAGGAAGATCACAGAAACACACATACAATATCACTTTGTGGCAAATCATATACATATTCAAAGAGATTGAATGACTTTGTTAGCAAATATCAAAATAAAAAGGCACATTTGATAGGAGAAGGTATCTGGGTCAATCTTGTTAATTAAAAATAGTGAAAAGCCTAGAGTTGAAGTTTGCAAGGTCTAGCATTCTGTACAATCAGAATATTTTAAGCAAACACAACCTTGAATGAAAGTGTATTAAATGTACAAAGACACTTATTATGCAAAAAGCAGCTTGATAGTGTTGAATTCACCAAGCCAGCAAATCTTTTTCTTATAACAATCTGCAAACATTTTTGGATTTAGCAGAGTATTTTAGAGCAGTATTTTAAAAATAATTAGTGGTAAATTATTCCCTAGCTTTCCTTCTTTCCATCATCCCTTCTTCCCTCCTTTTATTTCTTCTTTCAGTCCTTCCCTTTCTCCCTCCCTTCTTTTCTGTCTTTGTAAAGGGATACTTTTGTAAAATACCATATACTTGCTGCCAATTCCCCCTTTAATTTGGTTCACAAGGCTTCCTCCTTTCTTTGCAAAAGCCTTACCCTTAAAACCACTCCATTCTTGTAACCAATGCGCTTCATGAACTGAACTGGAAATAGTTTGAGATTTTACTCTAGTTGCAAGATAATAAGTTAATCTGTCACAGCTTCATGGAGGAGGGGGAAAACGTGAGACTCCTGGGTCAAAGACAAGGGACTTGACCCTTCATGACACAGCAGTCAACAGGGCAGCACATCAATTTCACTTCTCTCAAGTAATACAGGGGCATGCAAATGGGCCCAAGTGAGCCGGACTACTAAACACAGGGAACTCATGTCTTTTGTAATGAAGAATAAGAAAGTCTGTCTTCCTAAGTGAGTCATTATCTTCATCCTACTACCTAATAGAGGAAGAAGACACTATCTTTAATTTCCAAGATTTTTTTAAATACTAACATCCTTTTAAAAAAAATGGTTTGGAACTAAAGCAGTGTTTTTGCTTACCACATGTATAGAAATATGAAATTTATAGAAAATTGACTCTTAATAGTAGGTTTTGTCTTAGACCTTTTCAAATAATTTCAAAGAATTTTTTGGTGACTGAGATACTTAACATCCTGCCTTATTTTTCTATTTTTCTAACTTAACAATGTTTCATGTACTTTAAACATTGAGTGTGTGAGTCTTGGCTATTGTTATACACTCTTTTCACTGTCAATGGACACCTCTGTTTATAAATCCAGGGCACATTGGAAATTCAGACACAATGGTCAATTCTGTTTGCTTGGCTGTATCCTATAGAGAATGTGCAGGTGGTGTTTCAATGTTTGCCTTGTGGGGATTCTTTTTTTTTTTTTTTTTTGGCAAGTTACTTTTTATTTTTGTTTATTTTTTGTTAAAGATTTGAAATACTCAGCCCTTTTTATTTTGTAAAAAGCAAGCATTCAATATGAGAACTTTATGTGTCTCATAAGCTCTTTGTTGTACACATGTATTTTGGCCTCATTCATTTTCTTTTCTCTATCATAAATTGATCTCTTTCTGTGTTCATTACAGGTGCAGTTATAAGAATTTTGTGTAGATGTGTATTTAATTGTATAATGTTTCCTTTTTCTATTGCTTTGTATTACTTTTGGTTTTATATATTTAACTATACAATATTATTAATGTTTGTATTAGTTTCTGAGCAACAGGAATAGAGTGATAATAGCTGATTTACTTTAATACCTTGGCTAGCAAAGCCCTGGTGGTGTTTTACAATAATAAATAAGCTGTGGTTTGGGCATGTGCAGTTTTGTTTATATCCTGGCTTCTGGTGTCTTCTGCCACATACTTCAATTACATGTAGTGCCATATACCTTCCATTTTGCTTATGGAAGCTAAGGTTCCTGTATTGTTTAGGATGGTCTGCCCTTTTCCAATATTTTCAATTTTTTTCCTTGATAAATTCTTGTAGCATTATGAATATGAATAAGTGAAATTTATGCAAGAAATTGAGCAGTCTGGGCTTGGAGCTGAGTAACTGTGTGAGTTGGGAAAATCATCATCTTCACTTTATAATTCATGCTCCTTTCTCTACCTGTTTTTCCAGAACTTTGGAATGACAATCAGACAAAAGTTGTTCATAATAGTTACATTTATCTTTTATCCGTAGCTAGGTCCCATGTATCCAAGAAAATCCTGATGATATATTTATTTGTCTTTGTACCTTTTCAGGACCTTGATCAATCTAATTAGTTATCTGTGAAATGGGACTAATGCACACAAATAGTAGGGTTTTTTTTAGTATTATTTGAGATAATTTACTGGACACGTCAACACCATAAATCAACACAAAATTACAGATATGGTGATCAAAGTCTCAGCTTTTACAAAGCTGATATTTAAAACTAACTTGTATTATGAAAAAATACACATGCAGGCATATAAAAGTTATAATAAAGATCTTGGCCATTTCTATCTATATGTCTATAGTTATGCTTATATATCTAATATACATCTATTTCTACCTCCTTCTTTATCTCTGTCACCTACTATGTTCTTAAATAATAGTTTAGCAACTCTAGTTAACCCTCTAGTACTCATCAATACTGTAGTCGGTATTTACACATTAATCCTGATAATGACCACAAAGTGTGAATGAGGGAAATCTCATGAATAATTTATCAATCACATTCCTCAGCAACAGTGGGGAAGGGGAACTAAGCTAACCTTTGCTTCTTAATCTGTAAACTCAGGCAGCTGATAGAACAGAACTCATCAAAAATGAATAGCAAACTTGAATGCTTTAGGTTGTCACCCATTTGTTCAGTTTTTGTTTGTTTGTTTCTTGATACAAAATTAGTCCTGGCATCCAATCTTGTTCTCCCTCAAATATTTAAGATATATAGTCAAACGAGATCCAGCTTTTTATTGAGTCTCCTCCATCAACTGTCATATGCAGTTGGTATATATGTAGCAGGGATATGAATTTAAAACGATATATAGGGCTTTACCATTCTCTACTTTACATTTTTCAATGGATTCCTATTGCATTTAGAATAAAATACAGATTCCTCACATTGTTTCTCAAAGCTGTATATCTTCTAGTGACTGCTTACCCCTCCCGCCATTCCTATTATGCCATTCCTATTATTTCCACCTTCTCTGGAAACATAAACTCTATTTCCAGCCTCAATAATATCAAGTGCGTTCCTCTGGACTGGTCTGGATTACTTTCAGTGCCATTGACATGTGGCCAGATTTTCATCGCACATCAGCCAATCACCCCTTCCTGCTCAATATTCCCAGTCTGAAGTGGACACCAGCCATTGTCAGCTGCCACTTCTTTTGAATCCAAAATGCAAATGTAGGATTTATGCCTCTTTGTGTATTTTGTCTCTCTCAAAGAGATCTGTGTAGGTTTTCAAAGGAAATAATTTAAAACATTGCTTCAAGACATGGAACGGATATTCAACTACAAGAAAACTACATGCAATGCCCATGCATGAACCACTGATTTGTGACTGTTGAGAAGAAGAATGAGCTCAGGAATGTGATATGTTGCCAAAAAGAAAGAATAATCAAGGGTGATAACTCACTAGAGTTACATGGTCTAGAGCAAGTTATTGTTTAAAATCTGCAGAAGTGTATTTAGTTCCCTGCGGTAATGGGGGCAGACACCAAATTGTCTTCAACTGAAGGCTGATAAACCACTTGTGAGCAAATTTATGTGTGACAAAATCTGACTGCTAATGAAAGGAAAGATCTGTGATATAGAAAAGACCCATGTTTTAGGAGCCAAAAGAAGATTTTGAGGCTGGAAGAGGAGTAAGAGGGATTTTCCATGGAGTCAGGTTCTCTTGAAGATGGAAGGAATCAAAGTAAATTAAAAGGGTCAAGAAATGGATTTGCCATAATTAAGGAGAAAGACAGGACATTTCTTTGGCAATGGACTGTGAGTAAGTTGGAGTGAAGTCTAATTTGAATTTTGATTATTATGAGTTTTCTTCAATGTAAATGAAAAAGATATAATGGCTGCTTTGAAGAGTTGTATAGATTTGTGAAAATCAGAATAATGCATGCATTGAAACACTAGCATATAGTAGAAACTAGGTGGTAACCATCATTAAATAATAGTTTAGCAACTCTAGTTAACCCTCTAGTACTCATCAAGACTTGAACCTTAAGTGTAACAAGAAGCCCAGTGATTTAACCACCACCTATTCTGTGCTCCAGGATAAACTGCTTCCTAGATGTCTTTATTATAAAAGGGAGCATGCTTTCTCTTTCCTATGAACAGAAACATGGAACTCTTTAAATTTGCTGGAATATGAAATGTGGAGATACATAGCACTTTGCATATCTTTCTTGGTGCTTTTTTGCTCCTGCTTATTACTTTATAGCTTCTGTGTATTGTGTTCTCCCTTCTCTGGAAGAATGGACTTTGGTATCTGTCCCACAGTACCTAGTCCTTTATCTATACTTTTTAGAATTTTGACTGGTTACACTGCTTGGTGAAGCTTCAGGTTACTTACCAGCAATAAATGAAAATAAAATGAAACAGACATTATAGTATGGTAGATAAAATGAAATTAAATAATGCAAATTCTATGCATTATGGCAAGCATCTATGGAGTTGCTTTTTCCCCTTCTTTGTCCATTCAACTAGTCATGGGATTTCTACTACCCCCTCAATGAAGAACACACTTTAATCTTGATTTTCAGTTTCATATTTCCAACAGCAGGGCAGAAAGCAAATACTTTACCCCCAGTGTTCTTTTTTCATTAGTAAACCATAATGATAAATTTTCCTCCCTTTAAATTTTCTAGTATTTTATTTTTCTTTTGATATTCTTCCTTTCTACCCTAGTATATTTTTCTAGATGTGCATTGTGGATAAGAATCCATTCCCAAATCATTTTGAATCAGATGCCATTATTAATCTAAAGACTACCTTTATATCAGTGTGTAAAACCAGGTATATATATTTATTAATTTCAATTGTCAGTAAAACTAAAGATTTGATGATGGATTTTTGTCAGTTAACAATAGGTTAATTAAATCTACAAGTCACTATTAAAATACATTTAAATAATCCAAAGCCATATATTCAAAGGAAAAAACAAACATAGACTTTAAATTGCTTTTCATTATTGCATGGTTTGTTGGGTTTATTCTTGTAATAAAAAACAGTCACCACAATCAAATAGCTATATACTTTTGAGATACAGCATATGTGTTTTTTTTTTTTTGTCAGTCAATTTTTGGTGGAAAATAACCTCTTTTCCATTTATTTCTATAATGCCACATCTAGAATTATTATTTACTTTCTAGAAGAGGTTATTTTATTCTATTCATAATATATATTTTCTTCATCTTCAGCTTCTGATGGATTTCCTATCAGTATTTTTCAAATTTAATAGTCCCTGACATTTTCATTCAGAAGAGTTTAAAAAAGGTTTTACAGGGATCCAGGTTAGTGGGCCAGAGGGAGGTAGCTTTCTGTGTCACTCTGTGACCTGGGTCTCACCTAGTGGGAATACTGCTTTCCTGAGAGTGATAGAGGACCCCTCCATAGCTGATCCCCTGTAGAAATTATGGCTGTCATGTTGCTTGGGCCAGGCTCAAGCGTTAGAACAGAACTGGGGACTCCTCACTCCCTGCCACACAGGTCTCGCGAGTGCCTAGCAGGACCACCAGCACCAGCACTGGTACAGAATTCCCAGACACCTATCCTATGAAGGACGCTCAGCAGCTACCCACGCGCAGGAACTTCAGCGACCACTCCGTGTGGATGCCATCTACCCAATGTTGGCTCTCCCTGTAGCCTCCATCTTGGGATTTGACAGCTATTGTCATAGTCCCCTACTCATGGTAGCCTGCCTGCACGTAGGGACATCACAGGCTCTGATGAAAGCCACAGCAGCAACACTACGTGCCACAGAGCTCATCTCTGAACGCACTGCACAACACCATCACTTGGCTCCCCCCACCCGACCTGACACCCCATCGCTGAAAGCAGCTGCCTCCATATTGGTTCACCTCCATCACCATCTTTAGTCAGGGCAACTACTCCCACCATATAGCCAGGTACCCGTGGTTGTCTAAATCCCCCTAATCCTCAGCAGCCACTAATTCTGAAGAGTGACTGCCCAATTCAAAACAGCCCTCCGCAACAGGTGCTCACCCACCAAAGTGCAACACCTAGACCCCTGGAGAGAAAGGTTCCTGATTAAAAAGTAGAAAGAGGGTGAGAGTGATACACTTTAGAGACTAATGTAGAGGGCAGGAACCTTGAGGTCTACAGACATGATGGGGAGATAAGACCTGGCACCAACATCATAGGAGCAGACCCCAAAGGAGATAGATCATTGAGGTGCAGTCTCCCAAGGGAACTGGTGGATGCCATACCACACTTCCAGGTGCCCTGCACCCAAGACCAACCCTCACACCCTGGTAACCCCCACCATCCTGAGGGTGGAGATATCGGTTAAGAACAGATAACCTACCTATTGGATCAGAAGGGAAACAGGAAAGACAGTGATCACCAACCAAAGAAATCCTTATTTCTCTATTCCAGATTTATTTTTCTGTCTTTTACCCTCTTTATTCTCTTGCCCTCACATCCCCAAAATATGTGAAACCAAGTACTTTGCATGAATTAGGATATTGAGGCCTGAGACAAATGAATAGTATATTACAGTGGTGTTGTCTATTCTTTTTTTGTTTTGTTTTTTCTCTCTCCAATTTTTACTATTTTAACATTTTTAATTTTTCTTTATATATGCGTGTGTCTGTGTGTGTGTGTGTGTTTAATGTACCTACTATCTTCCCTCTTGCTTGTCTACCCAAAATTACTACCTCTCTATTCTCCTGATACTAACCTTCTTCTTTAGATTTCTCTTTCACACTTCCTAAGATATTATAACTCTAGATCCTCACCTCATACCTCCTCAGTATATCTTCCTACAACTCACCCCTGGTTCTTTGTCCAACATCAAAAACTGTAAACCCTTTTACAAACCTACTGACTATATTATAGATAATAATTGAATTCCAATTTCTGGACTTTGTGACTGAACTGCAAAACATCTTAATAACAACTATTTGTTTTTAGGTGGTATTTTGTTTATATTGGGATCTGTTAACATTGTCCTTCCCTTAAAGGAGAAGTATTGAAGCCCTATGGGGCACTATAAGCTTTTGGGTAAAAAATGGTAATGCCTCAGACCCACAGGGCTAAATCGGAAGACACATGAGCAATATGAAAAGATAAGGGAAGAAAGTGCCCCAAACAGATCAAGAAGCCACACTATTAGAATCCATGGGCAGCACAGCCAAAGAAAGGACAGAGAAGGAGTTCAAGATGTACATAATTAAAATGTTCTGTGAATTAAAGGATGATATAAGAGAGCAAATACAGGCAGCAAAAGATAATTTTAACAAAGAGCTACATAACCAAATAAAGGAAGCAGAAGATTACTTCAATGGGGGATAGAGGATCTAAAGGAAAAAACAACAGAAATCTCTGAAATGAAAGAAGCAATAAACCAAATTAAATGTTCACTGAAAAGCATCACCAATGGATTAGACCACTTGGAAGATAGGACCTCAGACAATGAAGACAAAATATATAATTTCAAAAAGAGTGTAGACCACGCAGTGAAAATGCTAAGAAACCATGAGCAGAGCATTAAAGAAATATGGGATAGTATAAAAAGACCAAATTTAAGAGTTATTGGGACAGAGGAAGGCATAGAACTCCAAACCAAAGGAATGAACAATCTATTTAATGAAATAATATCAGAAAATTTTCCTAACATGAAGAACGTATTGGAAAACCAAATTCAGGAGGCTTAAAGGACACCAAATGTAGAAAACCACAACAGATCCACACCAAGGCACATTATAGTGAAAATGCCTAACATACAAGAATAAGGAGAGACAATTAAAAGCCATAAGAGAAAGGAATCAGATTACATATTGGGGGAAACCAATTAGATTATGTGCAGAGGCTTCAACCCAGACCCTGAAAGCTACAAGGTCCTGGAACAACATATATCAAGCTCTGAAAGAAAATGGATGCCAACCAAGAATTTTGTATCCAGCAAAATTAAGCTTTATATTTTATGTTGAAATAAAAACCTTCCATGATAAACAAAAGTTATAAGAATTTAGAGCTAGAAAACCTGCACTACAGAAAATCCTCAGCTAAATATTCCATGAGGAGGAAATGAAAAACAACCATGAAAATCAGCAGAGGAAGAAAAAAGCTAATCAAAGAGAAGCCAAGTCAAAGTTAAATAACAAAAATAAACAAAAATGGCTGGGAATTCAAATCGTCTCAATAATATCCCTGAATATGAATGGCCTAAACTCATGAATCAAAACACATAGATTACCTGATTGGATAAACAAACAAACAAACAAACACCCAACAATATGCTGCCTCCAAGAGACTCATCTTATAGGAAAAGACATACACAAACTGAAGATGAAACATAGGGATATATCATACCACTCACATGGACTAAGGAGGCAAGCAGGGGTTTCCATGCTCATATCAAATAAAGCAAACTTCAAGCTAAAGTTAATCAAAAGGGACAAAAGAAACATACATTCTGCTCAAGGGAAACATACACCAACAAGACATAACAATTATAAATATATATGCCCTAACAATGGAGCATCTCTGTTCATAAACTCTTCTCAAGTTCCAGAGTCAAATTGACCACAACACAATAATTATGGGTGACTTTAACACACCTCTTTCATCACTGGATAGTTCTTCCAATAAAAAGCTGAACAAAGAAATTATAGAACTCAATAATACAATCAATAAGTTAGAGTTAACTGACATATATAGAATATTTCATCCTACAATGAGCGAATACACTTTCTTCTCAGCATCACATGGATCCTTTTCTAAAGTAGACCATATATTATGCCACAAAGCAATTCTTAACAAATACAAAAAGTACAGATACTACCCTGCATTCTATCAGATCACAATGCAATAAAATTAGAAATCAATGATAAAATAAAAAATAAAAACTACTCCATCACCTAGAGACTAAATAATATGCTATTGAATGAACAATGGGTTGCAAAAGACATCAAGGAGATTAAAAAAAATTCTTAGAGATAAATGAGAATACTGATACAACATATCAAAATCTCTGGGACACTTTTAAGGCAGTACTAGGAGGAAAGTTCATTGCATGGAATTTATTCCTTAAAAGAGAAGAAGCCAGCAATTAAATGACCTAAGACTACATCTGAAAGCCCTAGAAAAAGAAGAACAAATCAACAACAAAAGCAGTAAAAGACAGGAAATAATTAAGTTCAGAGCTGAAATCAATGAAATTGAATCAAAAGAAACCAACAAAACAAAAAGTTGGTTCTTTGAAAAATAAATGAAATTGATAAACCATTAGCAATGCTAACAAAGAGAAGGAGAGAGAAAATGCAAATTACTGAAAACTGTGATGAAAAAGGAAATATCATGGCAGACACTACAGAAATACAGAAGATAATTAGAAATGATTTTGAAAACGTACTCTAATAAAATAGAGAATATTGAAGGCATCGACAAATTTCTATAGGCATATGCATTGCCCAAATTGAATCAGGATGATATACACAATTTAAACACATCAATTTCAAACCAGGAAATAGAAGACACCATCAGAAGAATAACAACCAAGAAAATCCCATGACTCGATGGATACACAGCTGAGTTATACAAGACCTATAAAGAATAACTAATACCTATACTCTACAAATTATTTTGTAAAATAGATAAAGAGGCAGCACTTCCAAACTCATTCTATGAGGCCAATATCACCCTGATTCCAAAACCAATCAACACATCAAATAAAGAAAACTTCATACCTATCTCTAATGAACATAGATGCTAAAATTCTGGCAAATTGAATATAAAAACATATCATAAAGATAGTGCTCCACAAACAGTGGGGTTCATCCCAGAGATGCAAGGTTGGTTCAACATATGGAAATCAATAGACACAATTCATTACATCAATAAACTTAAAGATAAGAATCATATGATAATCTCAATTGGTGAATCACACCTTTATGTTCAAAACACTAGAAAAACTAGGGATAACAGAAACATATCTCAACATCATAAAAGCTATATATGCTAAGTGCCAGGCCAACATCATTCTATATGAAGAAAATTTGAAAGAAATCCCTCTAAAAACTAGAACAAGACAGGGATGCCCTCTTTCACCAATTCTATTGAACATAGTTCTTGAAACACTGAACAGAGAAATTAGACAGATGAAAGAAATTAAAGTGATTCATATTGGGGAAAAAAAACCCTCAAATTAGCACTATTTGCTGATGATATGATTCTACACCTAGAAGACCCAAAAACTCCACCAGAAACCTTCTAGAACTAATAAATGAATTCAGCAAAATAGCAAGATACAAAATCAAAATCCATAAATCAAAGGCATTTTTGTAGATCAGTGACAAATCCTCTGAAGGAAACAAGAAAAACTACCCCATTTACAATAGTCTCAGAAAAAGTAAAATACTTGGGTATCAACCTAACAAAAGAGGTGAACGACCTCTATAATAAAAACTGCAGAATGTTAAAGAAAAAAATGAAAGAATACCTTAGAAGATGGAAAGATTTCCCTTGTTCCTAGATATGCAGAATTAATATTGTCAAATTGACCATACTACCAAAAGCACTATACAGAGTTAATGCAATTCCTATCAAAATCCTAATTCCTCCTAGAAATAGTAAAATCAGTCATGAAATTCATCTGGAAAAATAAGAGACCCAGAATAGCTAAAGCAATCCTTACCAGGAAGAGTAAAGCAGGTGGCATCACTATACCAGGCCTTAAACTATACTACAGAGCAATAGTAAGAAAAACAGCATGTTATTGGCACCAAAATAGATAGGAGACCAATGGTTCAGAGGACACAGAGACTAACCCACATCATTACAGTTATATTAAACAAAGGTGCCAAAAACATACATTGGAGAAAAGATAGCCTCTTCAACAGATGGTTCTGAGAAAACTGGGAATCTGTATTCAACAAAATGGAATTAAACCTCTATCTCTCACCATGCACAAAACTCAAATCAAAATGGACCAAGGACTAGAAATTAAACCAGAGACACTGCATGTATTAGAAGAAAAAGTGGGCCCAAATTTCCATCATGTTGGATTAAGCCCCAACTTCCTTAATAAGGCTCCTATACCCCAAGAATTAAATCAAGAATCAATAAATGGGATGGATTCAAATTAAAAAGGTTCTTCTCAGCAAAAGAAACAATCTGTGAGGTAAATCGAGAGCCTACATTTTGGGAGCAGATATTTACCCCTCACACATCAGATAGAGCACTAATCTCTAGGGTATATAAAAAACTCAAAAAATAAGCATCAAAAAAATAAATAATCCAATCAATAAATGGGCCAAGGAACTGAACAGACACTTTTCAGAAGAGGATATACAATCAATCAACAAATATATGAAAAAATGTTCATCATCACTAGCAATTAGAGAAATGCAAATAAAAACCACTCTAAGATTTCATCTCACTCCAGTCAGAAAGGCAACTATTATAAAGACAAACAACAATAAGTGTTGACGAGGATGTGGGGAAAAGGTACACTCCTACACTGCTGGTGGGACTGCAAATTGGTGCAGCTAATATGGAAAGCAGTATGGAGATTTCTTGGAAAATTGGGAATGGAACCACCATCTGACCTAGCTATCCCTCTCCTCAGTCTATACCCAAAGGACTTAAAACCAGAATACTACAGAGACACAGCCACATCAATGTTTATAGCAGCACACTCATAACATTGCTGGTGGAACTGCAAATTGGTGCAGCCAACATGGAAAGCAATATGGAGATTCCTTGGAAAGCTGGGAATGGAACCACCATTTGACCTAGGTATCCCACTCCTTGGTCTATATCCAAAGGACTTAAAAACAGCATACTACAGGGACACAGCCACATCAATGTTTATAGCAGCATGATTCACAATAGCTAAACTGTGGAACCAATCTAGATGCCCCTCAGTAGATGAATGGATAAAGAAAGTGTGGTATATATACACAATGGAATATTACTCAGCAATAAAAGAGTTTAAAATCTTGGCATTTGCAGGTAAATAGATGGAGTTAGGAAAGATACTGCAAAGTGAATTTAGCCAATTCCAAAAAATCAAATGCCAAATGTTTTCTCTGATATAAGGTAGCTGATTTGTAGTGGGGTTGGGAGGGAGAGCATGGGAGGATTAGAAAAACATTAGAGAGGGCAAAGAGGTGGGAAGGGAAGGGAAGGGTCATGGAGGTAAAACAGATGGTAAAATGAGATGGATATCATTAAGTACATTTATGATGACATGAATGGTGTGAATATACGTTATATAGAACCAGAGATATGAAAAATTGTGCTCTATATGTAATAAGAATTGTAATGCATTCTGATGTCATATATATCAAGTTAGAATAAAAAATAAATAAACTAAAAAATGGTTGCATATAAAGCCTAAAAAAGTTGAATATCACATTCTGCTCCTCAAGTCTACTTTCCATAAGACAGTTATAATATTTTCTGTTCTCTACCTTCATTATAGATTTTTTTCTAGCATGCAGAGATTACTAATAAAGAACTTTCAATTATACTGAAGAAAAGAATTCTTACATCAATGATATTATTAAATGAGTAATTGTTCTAAATTGAAAAATCCTATTTGAGATGTAATTTGCATAAAAGCTCAACAAAAATTCTCATTTAATGTTACATGAACTATCTATTTTCTAAACTTTGAGGTATCTGCCTCATACATTGAAATTAACTCTGAGCCCTAATTCACATGCATAAAATAAAAGGAATGAATGACTTATTTTTTTTAAAGAATAAAGCACTTTTTCAGACACGATCTTTGCTTCATTTCAGAAACAATTCATACCATTTTCAGATTAAAACACAAAGTATATAAAACAAAAACTACAATTGTATTCATTACCGTATGAAATTGGAATTATAATGAGAAATACATTTTAAACAATTTTCACTGGATAAACACCAAATTATCAAGAGGTTTTCAATGATTTTTTAAAAAATATTTCATGTTAATTGTTTTTAACCGATCATCTTTTCCCCACACACCTTCCCTAATCCTCCATACTTAAAGTTTCTGAAAGTTGAATCTGCTTCAGAAATTTCTGGTTTATTGGGGGACATGGTTAAGAAAAATATCTGTTAGAAATATATCGCACGATCAATAAAGAAAAATGTAGAGTCCATATGCAGAGTAAAAAATAGAGTTTCAATTATCAAATAAATTCAATTAAGGGCAAAATTCAGGCTTTAGTTTCATTAAAGTAGTTTCCTATGTTTCTACCTGGAAAATCAAACAACATAAGGGTAATATTCCAGGTGTTCCTGATATTTATGTAAAGAGCAAAGATATACTCTGTATAAATCAAAACCTGGAATTGTCAATAAACCAGAGTACTAGTTCCAATTTAAGCTATATATAGTATTGTACAATCATAATGCTCTATGGTCATAAGAACAATTATTCAAAATTATATTTACAGGTATACTTTATTATTATAAAGTCTATTGCAAAGATTCATTCTGATTATACTGTGGTTATCTTTATGTGATGATTAAGATGATTTAAAAAATTATCTGGGATATGTAGCTTATAAGAATAATTTTTAAAATAATTTCTTAATTTTGAGAAATCCTGAGATCCACATCGTAGGAACTTTGCTTTTGTTTCACAGTTATAAATCTAACTTGTAGTATTATATCTAAAGAAAAAAATACCTGATAAAATATATATTAAATATATGTATGAGTGAATTTGAAATAGATGCTTCATGTATTCAAATTTTATTAATTAAGGATTTTAACACCTTGTGCATTATATTAAGGACAAATTATTTTAATGACATTCATTTGAAAAAGAAAATAGAAAAAACACCGAGATCAACAACTACCTTAAATAAGACTTAAAAAAGACCTGTGATTCAAAACTTGCAACATTCAAGTCAGCATGAACCCAGCCTCAAGGGACAAGTTCTTTGTGAAGATATATAATTAAAAAGGGTTTAGAGAGAAGCTCTAATTTTCCATGGAAATAAATTCCCACAAATTACAGTAGTCCAGTTTTAGCTTGCATAGGCTCCCCGGGAGGGGCTCATGTTTTGTTGAGTTTTCTGCAAACATTTACACTCATTTTAAAATGGCACCTTTGCCCCCCTCCTCCTAATTTTAGGCAGCAAAGCAAAACTAGGATATATTTCTTTAGTTTTTGGATTTATAATCAACATGTTCTTTCTTGGCTAAATGCCCAGTTCTTGCCTGCTTAGGATAGAAAGGGAAACAGAATTATTAGTTTATGTTAACAGTTTAAGCCCAAATAGTTCCCATCCTAAAAAAAAAATGAAAAAAGAAAAAGAAGTCACATAAGACTATGAAAATTAATTTAAAAAAGGTAAAAGTCAAGACAGAAGATCACAGAGAAAGGCATTTTGTCTTTCAAAAACTTTTTAAAATGATTAATAACAATTTTAAGATATCTTCTCATCCTGATGTGCTTGGAGATCTCTGACACCCACAAATCCAATCCTGCTCTTGTGCAATCTGGATGTACCCTTATTCTTCCAAAATGAAAGCAAGGAATATGACTATAAGTAATATCTTTTTATACACGTCTAAATTTATTCCTTCAAAGGAGACCTGTCCTTTAAAATGGACAACTTGGGAAACAGTCTATTTATTCCATTACATAAAGAGTTTGGAAAACCTCTCAATGTATTTCCTTGAAAATATGTGAGTTATGCAAAAACAAAAAATCAATCTCAGAACTATTAAAAACACAGACAATTTCGGGGCTAAAAATGGCACAGCCCAACTCTACCACTTGGATTATTCATGAGTCTTGGTTCCAGCTGAGCTCCATCCTTTTTCAAAAATGAAATCCAAATTTAAAGTCCAGCATTATTTGGTGAGCCAATAAAGTAAACCACAGAGTGAAAAGTTACTTCTAAAAGATGTTTTCCAAAATGCCTAAAGAGATGGGTCCATTACTGGATTGAGACTATGAACTCCCAACTGACAAGTCTGTGAGAGAAAAAAAAAAAATCATAGCTTAGACACAGGCTTAAAAGTTCAGCCACATGTAGTTTTAAATTGCACTTCATAGTTGATGAGTGTACATTAAGTGTCTGAATATCTAACTTTTTCTCAGGCTCTAAAATATATAGCAAATAAATAAGAGATTAACTTAAGAAATAATTTGAATGCATGACTATCTAACAAACTACTGTGAAATGCTTATAGGTGGAGGAATGTTCATTATGCCTATGTTAGTAATAAGACACAGTCATATGATTAACAGAAGGGTTGTAACTGGGCCCTGTCATGATGGACCTGCCTACCCAAATTTTAGTCTGCTCTTTGTGAACAGTTATTTATAATGATAATAAACTCTCGTATTTAAGACAAAATGGCAAAGTTTCACCAAGGAAGTTAAAAGAGATGGTTTGCCTATAGACCAAAGTTCATATTTTGCAGATTACCAGCAATAAAACATTGAAAACTGTCTTCAGAGAAAATAAGCTTGACATATTGTCTTCTTCCTCGGGAACAAAAAAAAAAAAAAGAAAGAAAGAAAAGAAACTTTAAATTAGAATTTGAGCTATCTTACAACAGTATGAAACACTCCAGGAAATGTTCTTCAAATTTTAAAATCAATTCTCTGGAGAAAATTATTGATTCATATTTCATTTTCAATTGCCAAAAACATAGGCAAATCTATATTTCTTATACATTTTCTATATTTTGAAATAACTATTTCCTGAAGGTGAATTCTAAATAAAATCAGATATGTCAGTTCAACATATGCCAGGTTAGATCTTATGAGTTTGACATTTCAGTTTAGTTACTAAATATCATATATCATACTAAAAGCTAACATTAATATGTAAGGAAACCTTGTACCTAGAAAACAGGGGTGTAAAAAATTACCTATAGTATGTGACCTCTTAATCACAGTACTGTATATTCTCTATTTTTCTATTACTAAAGAATCACAAAACCAAACACTAGTCTCTTAAAACTTTTAGATTCATGAATTTATGAATCAAAATTATTAATTAGATATTAATTAGTTAATTTAGATACCTACTATGCACAAGAACTCATACTGTATGCAAAGAAGTAATTCACAGCCTTAAATAATGCAGTGTAGTTGGAAACAAAATACATGTACTAATTGAGTAAAGAAGACTTATGAAAGAAAAAAATGGATAATATTGAATGACAAAAATATGGCCCTTGGTAACACAGGCAATGATTTATTTCATAAAGCCCAATCACTGGTACAAAAGAATAATTTTAGAATTGTCATGGCATTACGATGACTTTGATAAGCATCAGAGCATAGAAATCTTTTAAAGAATAGAAGATTTATATTGTTTTAATCAATGCTTATGGGAAAAATAGGCAAATGTTTTTTTTTCTTTCTTTATATAGTTCCAATTATCTACATCTTTGACTTAATTTATTCTTTTCCTCATTAAATCATTAAATTTCAATAGTGCCAATGTTGAGAAACTGAGCATGATTTGTCCCATGTGGACAAATAGCTGAAGTTGCGGTTCTACCTGTTGACCAAACTAAGATCCAAGAAAAGACTCACTATAGCTAGTACCATCCCCCTCCCATCCATAACATACGTCAAGTTTAGTATCATGAAAGAGAAATTAGAGGTGAGGTAAATGCCACTTCTTCTTTCTTTGTGAATATAATTTATTCTCAACTGAAAGGACCCTTTATAAGAGAATTCAATTAGTTGGATTATGGACCATGCCCTTGTTATCCCTTGCCTATAAGTGACATATTGACTCGGGATTTCTTCAGGGTAAGTAGAGAAGAGGTAAGATACCAAACAATGGAGAAAGTAGAAGGTACTTCTGAGATGTCTAGGAAGAGGGAAGATGTGGATAATTCCAACAAAATGATTTAGGGCATTTTTTTCTCTTAGGGTATTGGATGACTTACCTGTGAAATGCCCTGTGTTCTAATACAGAACCTTTCTATTGATTACTTTATATTTGAGATGTTTATTCCATTTCAGGTTCTTTCAAAGACATAAGAAATGTGAAAAAGTCATTGAAACGAGTTTAAGGACAAAGAAAGATACTGAAGAACTGACGAAGATGGTAAGTGATGGTCTTAACCATTTCTAGCAGGCACGTGCTGCTCTCCTTAACCACAGGAATGCTGGGCTGGTTTCAGGGGCTCCACAGACATTTGCTGAATGTATAAATAGGGTTTATTTGAGTTTCCTTTAATGCATCCATAGCTCTCATTCCTTTCACCTATTTACTATCAAGCCTTGATTTTTCTTGTTTCATAATTTTTGGATCCTCTCTCTTTCTCTTCTGGTTGTGAATTTCTGAGAAAGACTTACATACTTTTCATGATTTTCTGATTCTTTACATGTTTTCAATATTAACAAGAATAATATATATTTATTAATCAAAATATTGATATAAATTAATATCTTTTGACTATCTTGCACTGAATTACTCTTTTGATACTTTCTGCATACTCTCTAATCCCTTTAGCAGATTTCCAAGTTTCCTATTGTCTAAAATGAAAATTTTACTGTTTCAGTTTAACAAAATTCCATTTAATACTTTACCCTTCTTTCACTAACTAGATTGAAAATTTATAGTTTATTTAAATCATTTTTGGCAAAATAGGTATGAGGATCTGTAGGCCATAGAATAGAGTTGTTGTTAACTAGAAATAAAAAGACTCTAAGCCTCATTTGATATTTGCTAGTTGTGTGATTTGGGGTAAGACTCTTAGATAATATCAGAACTATGTCTCATTGCTTTATGTCTCTTTGATTTTCGGAGGAGGTAAAAAACATTATTTGTTACTTGGATTATAGTAAAAAAATACTTATTGCTCAATAACTGAATGAAAGAAAAAATGTGAAGAAGCTCAAGTGTGGGGGCCCAGAGGCTATTACTCCCTCATTTACCAGTAAATCTTGCAGATTATGTTCTAGAAAATACTGGGAAAGTGAAAATAAGTCACTAGTCTCATCATTGAAAGGAAGCTAATCTTTCATAAAGAAAAATTTTAGAATTGAAACACTTTGTTTTCTCTCATCCATTTTGGCTTCCACCAATCCAGACATCTTTAGCAGTCAAATAATCTATTTCTCCTGTGCCACTGTTATTGAGTTTGAATGGTCATGGCCTTAAGGTGAACTACTTCAGGAAAATGACTTAAGAGAAATACATACATATACATTGGCATCATTCTTCAGTTTCCTCTTTTTAGAAGCATTGCTTTTAAGTCAAGTTGGCACTTGTTCAAGACAAAAAAAAAAAAAAGCAACAGTTAAACAGCTGATACCAATTATAATAACATGCTCAAGTGTCCAAGTAGCAAACAGGATCTATGATAGAATGGGTTTGTTATTTTCTTATCCAACCATGCTACTTAGCTCAGTTTGCCAACTGGCTCCTATTTAAGGTAATCTTCAGAATTATGCACCCTTGTCTAGAAATAAACCAGTATTAATATTTTAATACATGCACTTCTTAGGTGAATATATACAGTGGTGCATCTTCTATTTGGAGGAAAAATAATCGAAACAAATTGGACCAAATTTTGAATAAGTATTTATCAGATAAGTAATATATTTTGTCACTAGTGTAGGGATATGGAACTTTAGAAAGTTAAATATACTTTGAGAATGAACAAAGTGAAATGCATATCATAGGTTATTTTTCCAGCACCAAAAATTATTAAAAGTCTAGTTCTTCTCAAATTCATTTATAGAAAGGATAAGAAAACCAAATGGTTTGTAAGGTACCGATTTGTTTAAAAATATTTATCATCACAATGAATTTTCACAACATATTCTTATATTTGTACTTTATGGTTTTATAAACTTATCCTATTATTTTAGGAAGATGAAATTGCAGCCATAATTGTCAAAGATTTTTTTCCCCTCTAGAACCAGGAAATAAATGTTGGCACTATTAAATAGAATTTGAATAGAAAAAAAACCAGTTCCTAATTTTATTCCCTGTGAAGCACAAGTTCTAAATTTGGCAAGATATACTAGTTTTAATATGTTCTACTCTGAAATAGAAACTCTGTTAAGTTTACTTTAGGAAAAAAATAAATCCATTGCTCTCCATCAAGACAAACATCTCACAAATCACAAAGAGGATTTTGTAACTAGGCAACCAAGGTCAGTGAGACTGTGACCAAGGTTTGGAGAACCAGCTGAACACACACACCAGGCAGAGGAAGGATGCGAGCTGCATGGGGGGAAATGAACATAGGATTCTGAAGCACTCCTTTTAAAAACCTGTCTTTCCATAACAGATGCAGGTGTGCACCATAAAATACAGCTGCTTCAAGCCCACAGTTTGAATATGTAAATTATATTTCATTCAGAATATTTTCCTTTATAACTGTACCCTGATTAACCAAGAATGTAGAAAACAAACAGCAGCAACATCAAAACCATTAGAAATTTTTCCAATGGGAGTGATTTTACTTGAGTATTAAGTAAACACTTGACTTTCTTAGGGAAGGATACATGCATATAAAGAAAGGATAAATTTACTAACTCCTATAGTCAAGAATGTTAAAAATAGATAAAATGCTTTCATGAGTTCCAATAAACTGTTTCCAAGTAACTGAAATTGATGTTTGTATTTTTTTTACTGCCACAGAGCATAGCATATTGATCAATACTACTGAATTATGGTATCTATCCAAATTCTAGATGGCAACAAATATGACTCAAACCAAATGCTGTTATTGATTTTAAGTTCATTGTAGATGATTAAGATGAAGTTCATTTCACATTAAACATGTTAGTTTCCGAACCTCAAGAATTATCATAGGCTGTTAGCTTCAAGACATTATGTCAGAAAATTGTAATGAGTATCTTGGTCATTTGCATTGCCAGTTGGAGTGGCTTATGGGGAAAGCAGTACTATGAACAGCTTTCAAGCTTGTATGTGATATAAGATTTTCTAAGATTCAGCTGAATGCATTGGTAGGCAACTTTGATATTACTCTTTTAGGTAACTTTCCTCCCATTTCTCCTATTCCTATGAAAAGAAACTGACATTGCCTCAAGTGTGCACCAAAGACTCAAAAAAGCTACTAAGCTAGGCTGATGGAATCAAATTTTTATTTAGTTTAATGATATCATATTTAAATTGTTTTGATCTAAACCTAGTAATGAAATTCCTGATGCTACATTTGTAATATATATCTTGTCCAGGAAATGCATAATATTGGTTGAAGAAATGAAAATGATGTTGGATATATTAATGGAATCAAAATTTCAAATTGTTTTCACATGGTGTAAAGGCACAGAAAGAGCAAACATAAGTTTTTTTTTTTTCCTGCATTCACCTTCTCTACCTCTTGCTTTCTACTTCCATTTTTGCCTAAACACACATAACTAAGCTTCGATGGGGCCATAATTAAGTGTAATTGTGTTGGTTTGAAGAGACACTATTTATCAGGTAATGCTATGCTCAGTAGACCTGAGAGGCTCATCCCAAACTACAGGCAATAGTTCACATCTTTCTACATGGTAGGGAAGAAATATATTTGCATACCTGTTAGTTTATAGGTGAAATCATAAGCTGCCTGTTTCAGCAGTCTTTTCTGAACTTCCAACCTTTCTCTCTTAGCTGATCAGCAGGAAGAAATATGTTATATTTCCAGAGACTGTAGATACATTTGAGAATTTATGCTTCAGTGGGAAGTAAGATTCAGTAATTCCACCTTTGGAATGATAACTGACTACATCAGAATATCAAGCATCCTATTAAAGTTCACATACTATATTAGTAGTCAGATTGTTTATATGTGTAAGATCATCATGCTGAGAAAAGCTGGAGTGGATAGAAACTAGATGCATGTTCTTTATAGATGTTATTTATTCAGATATTATTTTACATGTCTATCTCTACATTTCTAAAATCACATCTTTCAAAGTGTCATACATACATTCTAAGATAAGTATGAAGTATCTACATAATATCTTCTTGGAAATCAAATTCAAGTAGGAACAAAGAACATAGTAGAATTTCAGAAGAAATTATCCATAAGCCAAAATATATCAAGGCCATCACTAAATGGATAGGGTTTCCCTTAACATAATCACTATGTAAGCCCACGTGTTCATAACTATAAAATCAAACTAAAAATATTTTAATCAGAACTAACCCTTGGCCTAGTTTTTAAAATATTGCTGAAAGTTACTTTAATGGGAATCATTACTTGGCAAAAACTTCAATTTAGTAATTTTAAATTTTCAGATTTGATAAATATGTAAATATATCCTCTTTAAACATGTCTGCAATATATAATGGTCCTTTTATCTACACATAAAATTAAACATGTTTAGAAATAGATTAGCCATACAATTTTCATATATTCCCAACTTTCATAATAAGTGACATCTGGGAGCCAGATGGAATTAATGAAATTGTTTCTTTACTTCCTGTGTTGCTCAAGAGAAAATAATACTGATCATTTTGACCTCAAACTGACTACAATTTATTGTCTTCAGAGTATACCATTTTCCCCATTTGTTCCTGGAACAAAATAATTTTCACATTAACAGATTTTTTGATTGGTTTTCTCTTGCTCTTGGAGAACTGATCTTTTTAAAAACAGTAACTACTGAAAGTAAGAAACTTTCACACTAACCAGATAATAAGCAATTTGGGTTCCCACCACAGAACCAGCTCTCTTAGCACTACACTGAAAGACAGGGACATAAAACAAATATAAGTTTCAATTAAAATTACCTATTAATATATTCATTTGAAGTTAAATGCAAAGCTTTGGAAATTATTCTTTAGAATATCCGAAATCAGACATTTTATATTAGAACAATAAAAATGAGAAGCCCATAGTTTTCAAGTCACTTGGGAAAATAACTTTTAGTGCAAATAATTTGAGTAACATATTTCACATTTTGCTTTGTCCAGTTTTAGGTATAAGCAATGTAAATGGTCAACTAATAAAGAATGTACTTACTGGAGATATTGCAAAAGAAAGCAACCATGAAGAGCAGAAAGAGATGTTGTAATTCTAAAGAATAAATGTTTTAAGAAATACATTGCACTCTCAAGTTGAGGAAAATGAGAAAAATGTATGAGAAAAAATTTTTATGGAATCTGAAACTCTGTATATGACTTTACTTTAACATTGAAAGCATAATGTTGAGTATTTGCAAGTCAACATTTCCTACCAGACAGGAATCTGCCAAGGCAGGGACCATATTTTATTCATTTCTAATCCTAAGAAGTTAGCAAACTATTTAAATCTCAGTCTGAAAACTGTCAGTTTGATCAGTGAAGGGATGAATGAATGAATGTGTTTAATCAGTTCCATCAATAATCACCTGTCAATATTATTTATGTCCTAGCACTGAAACACAAATGAAAGAGTAGAATTTAAATAAAGGAAGTGGGTAATTCTTTGTCAAAAATGTATACACTTGATGATTTTATTACTTATTTTACTAGTTACAAAGACACTAAAAATTATAATTAAATGTTTTGTTTTGGAGCAAAATTTAAATGCAATTGGTCTGCTTCTCTTATAATTCTCTGATGTAATATTGTATGCACGTGTAAATTTTCTAAAAGCTGAAAAAAACACATTGCATTTTTGATAGTGTCATTTGTATATTCGAAAAACATTATCATAACATGGAAGCAACATAATTAACAATTATAGACTTTACAAAGATAAAATGATATGCTGCTAATATCAGACCTCTCATTTTAGTCATTTTTTTTGTAATCCTAAAGTAATTATTTAGGTTAAAAGCTAGTAGTAATTATTTTACTATTAAAATGTTAATATATTTACTTAGGGTTCAAGTTATTCTGTAATTTAATGAAAAATATCAAGTTGGTAAAAAAGAATTCTCAGAGACCTCATAAAAATGTTCATTATTGATCATGACAATATAATTCCAAAGTTGTCTTGAATTATTCAAGTATGTGTAAATATGTGCATGTATGTGATAATATCTATCTATTCTATCCACCTATCCATCTATATCCAGCTACATGTATGTATAGTGTGTATATATACATATATTATATTTATCTTTGATATTACTAATAGATATAACTACATATTATTTTTTCCTCATATGAGCTAAAAAATGAACTAAATCCTACAATTTAGTACCCATATGGGATAGTGAATTGTCCCTGCATATATACCTTAACTTTGTAACTCTTTTAATTCACCTGGCCTATAAGCAAAACTTAATTTTACTGTCCCAAGAATATCTGACACTTTGGCTAAATTTTAAAGATATCATAAATAATTATGTACAAATTACTGTTATAAAAAACAAAAAAATAAAATAAAAGGAATTGCTCATATCCAGAAATGTAGCAATATCCTCATGTGTGGATTTGAAATCATATTTTTCATATGTTTTCTATCCTTTTTAATATGTTTGATGGTTAAGCAAATAAACTAACAAAATATATAATGGCATTAAAAATGAATTGAAATTTGGATTCTGCAGCCTGCATCTCTAGGATAATAATATTTCTAATTAATGTGGGATACCTAGAGCAGAAAATGTATATAGGTAAATATGACTAAAATGAAAAATGATGTGTTTTCCCCCTTGAAGGGCAGACATTGGAGTCCTTAAATATTGAGACACTCTGTAAGTCACATAATTGTTTTTATGTCATTACTGGTGTGACTTTCAGTCATACTAATTTTCAAAGACTAATTTATTTTCCTTTGCAACTGTTCTAATATGTAGAATAAATTAAAACCACACACAAAGCATCAAACTGGGCAGTCTGCAATATTTGGTATTTTTATCCATTTCTTCCCACTGTACTAATTTCTCTGTAGGTAAGGTTTTCAACAGAGTTACACTGTAGTATTCCGGCAAAAGAGCACTAACCCCTAGTATGACTTGTAAAGCAGAATTCTTTCCAGAAGGGCAGAGCCTTTTCATTTCTCCTGTGTATTTTTCTTCTCCTTTCTTGTTTTATAATGATTACATGGTGGAGTGATTTTGCTTTGGGGATGTACTTATTATTCTTCATAGTGATTTTTTTTTTAAGGCCAAGTTGAAATAGAGGGTAGGCAGTTGTGGAAGATAAGATCTTAGTTTCTTTCTACCTTAAAAAATGTTTCTTATTCCTTGTTTGGTGGTTATGAGAGTCAACTGAATATTTAGATCTGATTCTGAAAAATGCTCTTGTCCCAATATTATCTTAAATTTTAAGACGCATATATCAACTCTCTATATTTAAACATTTTCAAATCTATATATTTAAACATTTTATACCATAATAAAATATTTGCAATTTTCTTTTTTTAAAGTTCCCAGTATACTAAGGCTTATATGCAACAATTTCTAATATGAAGGATTCATACTCAAACAATCACAAAAATGCAATAATTGACCATTTTGTTAGTCTTGCAACAAAAAATGAGTATTATACTTCAGATAGCCTTATGGTTTAAATTTCTTCAGATTAGCAAATTAGCCTTTCCTTGTTCAAACATGTAGATCAGGGTTGAAGCACAGACAGTGTTTAGTTTTGTAACTATTTCAGGCTTATAAGCCTTTAGGTTTTGGTCACAATTGTTTGTAATCATCCAATGTAATATGAAAATCATAGTGAACAGAATGAAAATCAAAAGGCCTTGTTGTGTTCTAATAAAACTTTATTTACAAAACAAGTCACTCATTGCAGTTTCTGAGCCCTGATGTAGATAATTCTTTGGTATTATTGAACAAATAAAAATTGATGAGTATTGATCTTGTGAATTTCTTTCTGAGATTCAAAGGTTTTAAATGATGGGTGAAAAAAAGGTGAACTAAATCGAACCAATCTTATCTGGAGTCAGGAGACTTAGAAAGCCAGTCAGGAGAATTAGACAGCTGGCCTTGAAGTTTCTATACTCCTGCCTTAGCTTCCCAAACCACTAAGATTACAGGTGTGTGCTCACACTCTCCGCCTCTTTCTATTTGTTTTTCTTGTTTTATATTGCTGGGGATTAAACCCAAGGCAGTGCACTTGGCAGGCAAGTATGATACCACTGAGCTACACCCCAAGTCCACAAAGGTTATTGGTGATAAAGTATTACAGTTTGAAATTTGTGTCTTGTTAATAAAATGTATTTTATTTGCTATTTTTATTTGTTTGGTATAGACTCAGAAAGTAACAATGTAACCATTAGATTAAAATGTTCATGTACCAAATGTTGCTGGCTTTATGCAAATTGGGAAAGAGACTGCTCTGCTATTTTCAAAAAAGATGAAGGATAAGTGTGGGAAAGAATTTGGAAAAAGGAAAACCTTTAATGCTCTTGAGAATAGAAATTAATATAGCCATATAAAAAATTAGGGAGTTCCTAAAAAAATTAAAAATGGAGATGCCATATGATCCAACAATCTCACTTCTGAGCACATATCCAAAAAACATAAAATCAGCACATTGAAGAGATATTGTGCTCATTGCAGCATCATCCACAAAAGCCAAAAAATGGAAACTATTTAAGTGTCTACCAAGGGATTACTAGATTTAAAAACGTGTCATATATAAACAAATTATTATTATTCCATCTTTAAAATATATTAACAGCAACATGCATGAACTTGGAGCACATTATTTTAAGTAAAGGTAGCCAGGTACAAAAAGAATAATACCAATTGTGAAATCTAAACATTTAAAACTCCTAGAGACTGAGGGTGGAATGGTGGTTACCAGAAGCTGGAGAACTGGGGGAGTAGAAAGGTGCTTTTCAAAGGGTACAAAATTTTAGTTAAGAGGAGTATGTTCAAGAAATCTATTGTATATCATGCTGAGTAAAGTTAAAAATTATATATTGTATAAACTTGTTAAGACATTTTGTCTTATGTGTTCTAGAAACCAACAAGTATGTGAAGCAACACAGTTGTTAATTAGCTTGATTTAGCCATTCCATATTGTATCCATATAGCAAAACATCATGTCAAAGCCCGTTAACACATACATTTTTTTGCAATTAAAGTATAAGAAAATTGATACCAAAAAAAGAAATATGGAAAAGCAAATTCAGCCTTCAGTTATACTGATGGTTAGTGAATGTGTAGTATGTTGATTACTGTACCATGAATAAAATTTTATGCTAGTCAATAATGTCCCTGCCCTCATGCAGTGTACATTTAGCTGAGGAAAAAAATAAAACAAATTTAAATACTTGCAGAAATTTGTAGCAAGTATCTCATGCAATGGGATATGGCATGTTGGAATCACACAGCAAAAAGGGAATAAGCTGGAGTGAAAAGGCATTCTTAAAGAAAAAATTAATTTCAGAACTAAATATGATGAACCCACTGAGGTTGCACTCCATGCAACCACATGATAAACCAAGAAAACCCATGTAGAAGTATCACACAGCATTATTTATAATTCTAGAAAAAGAGAAAGAATAAAAACCCAGCCTATTAATGGAGGATTTATTAAGTAAGTTATGGTACAGATGGCTAATACTATATTATAAAGTTATTAAAATAATTATGAAATTAATGTTGATCCTATGATCACCAATGTTGAATCTCCAATTGATTGGATGAAGTCTATGCATATTATAGAAGATAATCTAAATTCCTCAGAGATTTAAATTTAATCTTATCCAAAAGACACATTCACAAAAATATCTAGAATTATATTTCACCAATTGTCTGGGTCCTGTGACTGAGCTAGGTGGATACAGAATATTTTGACAAAAGACTGATGGTAATTTTGCTCCTGGTTTTACTACTTAGCTTCTGGACCCATGTATTCTTCCTATTGGAGATACAGTACCACCTTAAGGTCTCTGATTCAATGTATACGCTGTAACCTGAAGGATGGAGCTACACATTTCCAGAGTTGCCTTTGAGCTGGTGCCTTAACTATGCATTGGTATTCTTTTAAAGCCAACTTCAAACAAAAAGGGCCTGCAAACATCCAACAGCATGATCTCTTGCTTTCCAATCTCTGTTCACTCTTCCTTCTGAAAGTCCCAGGTGTCAGCAATAGAGACCAATGCTGAGTATAATAAAGCACTAATCATCACGTAGTAGAAAGCTGACCACATTGAGCCACTCCAACTTGGAAGGTGGTGGTTGCACCTGTGTAGGACAGATACTTGTTCAGGATATCAATTGCCTCTTTTTCCTACATATTTTATGAAAGTGCCACAATCTGGAGGCTTATGGAACAGGTGAGTTTGGATAGGAGGTGTCCCCCAGAAGCTCATATATGACAAATGCAAGAAGTTTCAGAGGAGAAATGATTGGATTGTGAGAGTCTTAACCCCATCAGTAAATTAATTCCTGATAGGATTAAGTGGGTGGTAACTAGAGGCAGGTGGGGCATGGCTAGAGGATTTAGTTAATTGGGGGTGTGGCTATAGGGTATATATTTTGTATCTCTGCTTCTTGATCACCATGATGTGAGCTGCTTTCCTCTGCCACACACTGCATCATGATGTTCAGCTTCATCTTGAGCCCTGAGGAATGCAGCCTGCCTTCTATGGACTAAGACCTCTGAAACTGTGAGTTATCAATTAAACTTTTCCTCCTCTTCAATTATTCTCATAAGATCCTTTTGTCACAGCAGCGAAAAAGCTGACTATAACAGTATGTGTCATAGCGATGCCTCCAGAATACTAGGCATCTCTTGCTTATTTTGCCCAATCAGTATGAGGTTATCAATATTATGGATCCGTATTGTGTTATTTGGAATGTCTAGGTGGTCTAAATTTCTTTGAACTATTTTAAGATATAAGGCACTGGAATTAACCTAAGGAGAAACTTTAAATGTGGTCGTCTATCCTGGTGAGCGCAAATGATCTCTGATATTCCTTCCTCATAGGAAACAAAAGTGAGCTATTTACTGACTAAATAGGCCAATGGTAAGTACGTGAGGTCTTACTACTGTACTCAAGAAATGATACTGCATAGAGTACAATGACTGAGATTGGGGCTTTATTGATCCTGTGATAATTTACATACATTTTGAAGAATCTGCCTTCAGGGTTAAGACTGGTGAATGAAACAGACATGTTAAGGATTACTATGCCTGCATCTTTTAATGGTAACACCAATCCCCACCATCTCTTTTTTTCTAAAAAAAAATACTATTTTTGGTTTTAAATGTTGACTATTTTGTGGAGGGCGGTGACAGAGCTGTCCACCTAGCTTTGCCCTCTATAATAACAGCTCGTACTCCTTCCTCCCTTCTTAACCTAGCATTTTGCCAGCCTCCTCATCCTGAGGTTTAGCCCTCATCATTGGCTTGATGGCAGGAGGGGAGTTGAGAGGAGATCAGGAGAGAATTCATTACCTTGGTGATGATTGATCACTTCAGTATCTTCCAGAAAAGGAGCCAGGCTTCCTAAGGAAAATGAGGCAAATGGCCAATTCTGAGGTTGCAGAGTGGGATAATCTCTAGGTTCAACAGCCTCAGAGCAGTGGATCCATGCAGAATTCCTCACCCCACATTTCAGCATAGCACATAGTGCATTCGCATTATTAGCTGGGCATTTAAACATTTCTGTGGACCTTCTGCTGGATCCTTAGCTGTGGCCCCACTTCCAAAGCAGTATAAAGAGATTTCTGTAAGCTGCCGCAGAGTCCCTGAGGCTCTCACATTTAGTTTTTAAGTCTCAAATTTCACATTACCCTTCTGCAGGGCAGTAATTCCAAATTGTAGCAATAAACTCAGATGCCTTCTAAGCACTGCTGCTCTAATATTCTTGAAATGCTTAAATTATTAAGTTTCTAAAGGCATTTCTCTCCACAGGGATATTTTCCTAGGTGACCTCTGGTGAGATCGTTACTGTTTAGAGAATGCCATTTGGTAAGGACTCTGTGTCCTTCATATTCTTCAGGATGGTATTCCCTTTGCTGTCCATTAGTGAGTGACCTATTCTGGGGGGAATGGAAAAAAATAATATGTAGGAAAGTCTTAGAATGCTGCGCAATTCTAAGAAAATTTGTCAAGTCAGGTGGAGAGTCTTTGAGTCAAAGTTGCACGTTACAAGGTAAGCAGTCCTGCCTTAATATTCTTACCAGGCTCAGGAACTGATTGGGATCAGCTTGTGGGGATGTGGCTCAGGCCCAGTGCAGCTGGGACCATTTGTCAGTGTTGCTCCCAGTAGTCAGAGATTTGGGAAGAGCATTTTCTTGCGTGCTAGAGAACAGAATGCTTTTCTTCCTTTTGAAATAAAGATAAACTCAATTAAGCCCAATTGTGGACTTTCTATGTTTAATTTCTTTCCTCCCATTTTGGCCTTGCAATTTCCCAGCCCAGTCATCCCGAGGCTTAGCCCTCCTCATTATCTTGATAGGCAGGCCAGGGATTGAGAGGAGTTGGCAATGGCAGAGCCACTGTCAGCTTATGTACCTGAGCAAGTTCTTGGGGGTGGCACCACCCATTACCATTATTGAAGAAAGGGAAAAAAAAAAAAGCTTCTGTCATATTTGAGCAATTGGGTTTTAGAATCTATTCATAATAAAAATGAGCTTGTTTTAGGTGAGATTTCTGCTCAATCTGCAATTCCCTTTTGTATTTGCACTCATTTACCTTTCCTTCAATGACTTTAGCTGATCTACAGTGGGTTCTGACCCTTGGTTTCCCATGACTCAGTGATGCCAACACAGTGCTTTTGTGATCACATAAGCACTGGCTGTGCCTCACCCAGAGATTGCTGCCTGTCCCAGCAGGATTCACCCCCTGGAGATGGAAGTTATTTGAAATTCACCTGGAAATTGTGCCAGGTTCCATGTTTTACCGTTCTGATTTCTTACTAGGTTTCTCTTTTGTTTTTTTTCCCAACATCATTTCAATATTTGTGTATTTCTAAATACAATTACCTTGCTCCTGATAAAATCTGATTTTGAGAAAATGAGTTTTGATTTTGTTGAAACTGCCTATGTGTTCCCTGAGTTTTGCTTGGTGGCTTTTCCTTGTTTAATTGGGTGTAAAGTTTTCTGATGTTTTATTTCCTTTTTCTGATGAAATATTGTTTTGATTTTTCTATTTGGAAATTGTTGAATCCTCTTTCGCCCTAAATTCTTGTATTTGACTTCTTGTCCTGGATTATCTGCTACATACTTGATTCATGGTTTTAACGGGGAGCCCTAGATTGCCCTGTGCTCCTGGATTTAGAAGCCTGTTATTACACAGGACCTCACATTAACCAAGTGAATATTCTCTTTAAAACACTCTCAATATCTTTCTCCTAACTCCAGTGTGATCTCTCCTGTTAAAATATGTGCAAAATATACAATTGCCACAATTTCCCATGATTTATTCCATTTTTTGATTCTTATTTATGACTCTTATTTAACTGGTTCTATGTTGGATCTTCAAATGTTTTTGTTACTCATTGCTAATTGGCTATTTTTATCTCATTAAACTTTGAAAGTTAACCTTTAACATGTCTTGGCACATAAATTAATTATATACATAGTTTATTAATAGAATAAAAAAGAATATATATATTTCTATAAAGTATGAAAATAATTAATGCTGTACTATACATTTAGAACTCATAATTTGGATGCAAGAGTTACTTAGACTGATGTCTAAATATTTCTAGATTGCTAATTTGGGTTTTAACTACATGTGGTATGAAGCTACTTAGTATAAAATTATTGTTTATTAATATATCACACGTATTCTAATCAAAGAGGACACTTTCAGTTAGTCTTCCACACTACTGTTGTCCTCTTTCATAGCTACAATGTTAGTAGCAATGGTTAAAAAACAGCTTTTAAGCAGTCTAAAGAGTACAAGATAACATGTGCTTACTCCGAATTCTAGAACTCAAGATTATTGACAAGTCTAGGGAATAACCCATGTATTTTTTTTTTTCTCCTCATACCTTCTAAAGCTCAAGCCACATGAACTACCTCAATCCATAGCTCAGAGTTTAAAAAATTGTTTATTCTGGCACAGTATTTGCAGTGACTTCTTCATAACTGCTTACTATAGTTGCAAAATAATGTAAAACAATGTGTGGGATAAAGAGCACAGCACTGGAGTTAGCTTGGTTGCGGTTGGAGCCTCAATGTCCTTGTTTATAAATGAGAGTAATACACGTTGCACTGTAGAATAGCTTTGGAGATAAAAGCAGATACCATGTGTAAACATGCAACAATGGACAGGAACAGCAGTAGGACTACTAAATACTGAATAAATGGCAGCCATTATGAAGAGCGGGAGGAGGAGGAGGAAAGGGATGTACACTGGTGGAAAGGGGGAAAAAATCCAGGGGGAGAGAAAAAAGGACATTGGGAAATGATTAACATACCTCCCATGCTCCTGGGAATTCAGTGCTTTGTAATCCTTGTAATCCTTGTAACAATTAAGAATTCTATAATGAATTATTTTGAATTCATCCAGAAAGAATCTTTAAAAAGATGCAAATGTCAATCAAGAGACATTCCCAATGTTAAGTTCCTTGTGTTTGTTACTTTATTTTTTTATTTGTTAGAGAACTGGTTGTATTTCTTACTAATTTTGTAGTCTTGGGTAGATAATTAGGGTCCTTAGAAAGGGACACATGGTTAATACTCCCCTGTAATTTAAATATCTTAAGGAATAGATGTGTTTTAAGAGTTTCTTTTTTCATCTAAATTAAACTTGCCATTAAACTTTCAATTAAACTTACTTTAAATTAACTTTCTTGACCAAATTAAGCTTTAAATAATTTCATCAAGCTCTTGCAGATTCTTAAAGTAATTTCAGTTCAAGCAGTCCTAATTATTCTAGCTCTTTCTTTCTTCCCTCTCTGCTACTTTGTTTTGTTTTTCATTTTCTTTTAGTTCTCTCACCTCTTTTCTTTCTTAGATTTGTAATCTGATAAAATTGACACATGTTTTCAGTTTTAGTTTCTGCACATATTGCAGATGAATATGTGCCTGTATGAGTTTAAAATCACCAGAAAAAAAACATAGCTAAATGTAGAATTCAGCATTTGTATCTGAACCTAATTACTTGAATGTAATGAAGTCAAAATAATCCCATAAAGTGTTTGTTTATAATTTTTATAGTCAGTAAACGTATTATAATTTTTATAGTCAGTAAACGTATAAGAAAAGAACTTTTTAAATTTATTTGTGCTCAAAATACTAACATTATCGATTTACATTATTATTGAAAATAAAAGGCAATGAAAGCTAAGAATAAGACTAAGATGAAAACAAAGTAAAACAAAAACAAAACAATGAAAACAATCTCAGCCACTTTCAAATGCCTTTTGACACACTCTGCAAGGTCCTGAAATAGAGTTTTCTATTCCTGTCACATCTAGTTGCAGGATTTACCAGAAGTGGACCTTGTTCCAGTTAGATGAAGTAAGATTATACTGAAAGCTGCTGATCTGTTTTCAGAAGAATTGTTGCAATCCTTGAGAGAAATAGCTTAGAGTAATAGAATTTTAGCAGAAATGAGTCTGCTACTAGCTGGGAAAAATTGTGATAGCCACAGAGAGTTGAGATGCCAAACTTGCAATTTTGACTGTGATCTATGAAATCAGGACATAGAAGGGAAATACATTGAAAACACATCGAAAGTGTTTATTTATTTTTTAAACAGACTAAACCCCTTGAATTGTGCCATCTCATTTTTTCTCTAGATAGCTCTCAGAAAACAGTTATTACTGACTCTGACAATGATCTTCATTTGTGGTCACTTGACAGTAGTACCTCCCTTTTCTTTGGCTAATCCAAATGATGAGAGAAAAACAGGTATTTGGGCCATTCTCTTTGGCTAAGACTTCATCCTGAAGGAATAAATATAAAAACTGATATGTAGCTGAAAATATTCTTAATTAAGCTTCAGTCCAGAATAATTGCTTGGTATCAGTCACCAACCTAAAACTCATAATAATTCACTTTATAATTTAGTCATTTATTTCTTAACTATGTCCTCTACATTTCAACAAGTATGTTTGAGTGAAATCACTGCAGACAAGAAACAGACTTGGGAATCAAAGGCACCATTTAACTACAAGCAAGGAAGTGTATCATTTGTACACTCCCAGGAAAAGCAAACAAAAACATTATGAGAAATAGTGAGAAATTGAAGTTTGTGTCTGAAGTTTTATATTCAAATGTACAGAATTTTTTTCCATATTCAAAACAGTGTCAAAATAAATCAGATTTAATCATCTCACTAATTTTGTTACTTGCCACTAAAGATGTCAAATCCATAAACTGAAGCTAAGGGAAACAATTGGTGATTTCTTAAATGAATGTCTTTCAAACTGACAAAGGAGAGCTGAGGATTCAGCACTGACCACAAGGCCTAGAGATGTGTGAAACTTGTCCCCATTTTACCCTTTCCTTTCGGTGTCTGCCTACCATGACCCCTGTGATTGCTGGCAGGGGATTGCTTCTCTGGCCCCCAGCTGAAACAATCTTGTACAATTGTTTTGGATTAATCAAAATACATTCTCTAGAAGTATGGCATTCCAGATTTGTTCCTTCTTTTTCCATTTTACTATTTCTCATTATTGGCTCCATCATCTCCAGAATTTAATTATGATTTGTGGAAAAAATTCTAAAAGGATACATACTAACAAGACCATAGACAGAATCAATGTGTTAGGTGGAATTTAGAGGAAACATGCAATGTTAAATGGGGCATGAAGAAACCAAAGTAGTCATTCTAAATTTCCCAAACTATAGTAATAGTAAATAAAATCTTCCTAGCCCATGAAAACTGAAATGGGCAATAAAACTTAGCTTTCCATATGTCAGTTTACTTCTTGGTAAAAAGAAAAATATACTACCTTTGTTATTTTGATTAGTCTAAAATTAAATTATTTATGTGAACATGCCTATCTCAGGATTTGCCATATGATAGGTACTCGGGAAATTAATTAACATTCCTGTCCAATGTGTCTTAACGCCCCTCCCAGGTACAGATAGATACACATCATGTTGTTCAGGAGATTCAGCAGAGTCCCCAGAGAATGTGGCCTATGGCTCTTTCTTACTGTGCTCTTTACCCAGCTCTTCCCAATATGTGTTCCCTATGTCGACTTCTACCCCATGGAGTGTTTGGGTGATTTCTCCTCCCACTCTCTATTGTTGACCAGGTTGTAATGGACCACATATTCTTTTACTTTAAACAGGTCACCTTTGGAGGATTGTCTAGAACTTCTACATTTTTTCAGAGCACAGATATGATATTAATTATGCAATGGGACTGTAAATACAACCATCTTACTTTCAGCTGAAGTTTCTAAAATAGAATGAGCTTAATAAAGTAAATTTCAATTGGGAGCTCAAGGAAGACATCATGAAGCAGAGAGAAGCCATGTTGAATGGGATAAGTCGACTTTGAGTAGGGAAATCTTGTAAACTCTAGTCCCAATTCTCATTCCCACCCCACTGTAAGGGGCTAGGATGGCAGGGCCCTGAGCTTCATTCAAGATGACCAAGAGGATAGCTTGATATATGGACTCAGGGGTCACTCAAGGGTGATCACTGAGGTTGCACAGACAGAAGCGAAGTAATCTCTGCATAGGAAGTCAGCATGTGTTTCAAGACTTTATGGCAGAAGAATAAACACATGCCTCAAATAGGTTCACTCATGATAGATAACCATGAAAGGGCCATCTTTGATTTTTACTAAAGGGAACCACTAGAAACAGTGCAAATTCCTTGGGCCAAAGAATTGGCTAAATTTCCATTTACCAAAGATGAGCACAGAATTGTCAAAGGTCAGTCATCCAGGGAGAATTTTGCCCCCAGCACAAAGGGAAGCCAGGCCAGTTATCAGTAGGGTAAAAATCACCTATGAAAACTTTCAAGGATTGCTTCATCTTGTTATGTTCTCACATTTATGCACATATGGTGCTCTGTGGAACCCTCAAGTAAAGACAAATCTCTTGCAGGTGAATTATTAGTGTAAGACCTCTTTTCTTTCAGTGGCTAGATTTTGCCAAACACCTCAAGAATGTAATGATGCTGACTGAATGATTTATTTGCATAGATAACCTTTCAAATTCAGGAGCTGCTAATGCTGTAATACTATAGCAGTACAAGTAAAATATGCACACTAGAGTCTTTTCTGATTCCTTTCTCTCATACACATCAACTTTGGAAAAGTCACAGCGTGAATTCACAGAATAGGGGAAGGAGCACTAAATATCAGATAACCTTCTCTATTTGTTCAAAATATATTCTCTTTAGGTGTAGTAGTTGTAGCACAAGCTTAAGTAAGAGAAAGATCTGTCTCTAGTTATCTACTATGATCTGTTTTCTCTCTTCATTTGAATTTTGCCAAAAAAAAAAAAAGTGTATTCAAGTGGATGAAACCATGCTAAAGTTCCTACTAAGACATTTCCCTTCACACATTTTTAAATAGCTTTATTGAGGCAGAGTTGATATATCAAATCCCTATGTATATTTCTTGTATGCAGCATGAAGAGGTTGGAAGAGGTTGGACACATGCATATACCTGTGATACCAGCGTCTGTGGTTCATTACTATATGCAAAATAATAGATATCACCATCCATTTGTTTATGTGTGTGTCCATGTGTTGTAAGAACATTTCACATGTGATCTACTCTTAATAAAATTTTAATTCCCCAACAATATGGTTAACCATGGGACTAACCATAGGACTAAACTAAATATAAATATTTATACACAATATTTATACAAGTTGTGGTATATTAAAGACATTTCCCAAGTATTGCTTTTGAAATCTGCTTTCTGAATATCAACTACAATACTTCAAAGCAAAGAGAATTAGGCTATTCTACAATTGATTAACACATTGAAACATGAGTAGAATAAAGATTACTATTTACAAAAGCTATGTACTATATTGTCATTTTTTCAGCAAATGATAATATGCTCATTTTCATTCAAGCTTAAGCCTTGTAAATAGATGTTTCTACACAGAAAAGGAAACCTGAATTGTTGAATTGTGCTGGTAAAACTAGGCTCAAACAGACACTTGAGGGTTTAGGAGGGAATGCTATGACCAACAAATCCAGACGCTCTTTGAGCTCAACTAAATCCAACAGAAACATTGAGCTTTATGCTTTTACCCTTGAGACAGCTTGAATCCAATAGCTATTTGCAGAGTTATGTGAAGGTGAGACAAAAAAATGAATGTACCATGTAAAATAGCATTGCAAATAACATATTGGATAGAAGACATTTATTCCAATTTTTACAAGGCTTTATTTCTTTCCTACAAGTGTAGCATGCTGAAAGAATATTGCCCTTTTAAAAACATAAACTTTCTTCTTCCTAAGGACAACATCAGCATAGTTAACCCATACCATTGCATTCTTCTGAGACTAACGGGGAGTAAAAGAAGGCATTGTGTGGACAGTCGGCTGTTCTTTCACTGTTTTGTATGCCTAAACTGTGTAATTATCTGAGGTGTTGCTATAAATCCATTTTTTACACCATACATTCCTTAATGGGTGAAGTAATCACACGTGTCACAAGGGAAGAGGAAAAAAAAACTTTCTTCCATGAGACATTTTACCCCCATAATTGAATTTATATTTTGAAAGAAACATGAGTGCAAATTTTATATAGTTTGCATGACATCATGGCTAACCTGCTTTACATAATACATCTAAGAATAGTATTAACTGTTTTCTAGTGAACATAATATGACTAATTATATAAGAACTGGGGATTTTTTATGCCTTCTGGGTATAAAATTTGGATGATTCCCTCCTGTTATTCTGATCATAAGAAATTATTCTTATGGGAATTGTTTTTCATGGTCTTTTATATAAAATTAAAATACTTTCATGACATACTGTATGAAGTAAAAGCATTTGTACCTCTTCTGATTTGCCCTGTAGCACACATGGAGGGCTATTTAAAAATATTGTTTCATTAGGAAATTGTAAGGCAGACTGAGTTTGCCAATAAAATGTCCTGAGAGTTATTGCCAAGAAACTGTTCATTTTTTCAATTGTCATTTGCTTTCATTGTCTTTTCATGCACACACACAGACACATAAACACACACAATTACTCGTCATTACTGAGCAGTCTGTAGAGCAACACACTGTCAAGCCTCAAGCACACATCAGGTGCTCTGTCCCACTGTGTGTGTGGTCAGTGTATAATGCAATATGGAACTCCATACTTAACCATGGTGAAAAATTTCACTTCCCAAACTTAAGTCTTTTTATTGCTTCAGAATACACCCATTTTATCCATTTCAACAAGTTTTCATTAAAATTAACAGGCAATGTGAACAGGATGGGAAACAGTAGAAATAAACTTGCACTAGTGGAGGTTAGAGTCTAGTTGGGAAGATGTTTTAAACATGAAAATAAAAACATAAAAGTGTGTCCATAACCGAATATCTGTTTTTCAGGAATTTGTCATGACTTAAAGAGGGATTGATTTTCTCATGTTAAAGAAGTTCTTTTGTGACAGATTATAATCCCCAAAGATGGCTACCTCAATAGTTTTTTTCAAATGTTCTTTTTACAACTGAGAGGCTAGAGCTTGTGCTTTTCTTCTTGAATAGGGTGGCATTTAACTTAGCCATTAAGAAACAGTTTCTCTTACAATATCAACCCAGGATGGTTTACAAGACGATGAGAAGCAGGAGGGCAGCAACTGCAGAAGGCCTCGCCTTGCTGCTTTGCTCTGGGTGGTCGGTTCTCCGCTCACATTCCATCCTGGCTGTTCCATCTCTAGATTCTGCTCCCCATTCCATGCAGGAGGGAGAACGAGGGCAAAAGGCTGAGGCTGCAATAGTGTTTAGGCTTTCTCTGCCTCCATATCAAAATCACTAAATGAGGTTGAAAATAGTGACTACCTTATTGGTTTCTTTTAAGAATTTATTACTAAGCACCAAGCTCTTTGAAGCATGCCAAGAACACAATGAATGTTACAAGTGTTTGCTCAAAACAAGAAAAGAGTATGCCTGGTGAATAATCTCTTATGATCAGAGTAACAATGATTCTGTGATTGTCTTGATTTGTAGAATTCTACTTCTCTTTGGCCAAAATGGAGCCATGTGTTTTAAGTTGAGTCTGATTCCATATTAAAGAGCAGTAGAGTCTTAATGATGAAAGAAAAGAGAAAAATGGACATTTGTGGGCAACCATTGTCAATGCCCTAGAAAGCAGGGGAATCTCCTATGAACATGCACTGGGGATTCAGGACCTCTAACATTGTAAGGAGGACAGAGATAGTTAGCAAGAAGGAAGCATTCACATTTATATCATGATTTGTTGATCCAGTGTAAAGGGTTAATACTGGGGAAAATACACTAGACAGAATCATAATGATCTTTGAAGACCAGAGCAAAGTGAACTTATTAAGAAATTTTGTGTGCATACAAACATGTTTTCTTTTTGTATATTTACATTTTTATAATGTCTGATACTGTCAATTTTTTCTTATCAATTTTCCTCCCTTTATATCTTTATCACATTCTATTTTCATTTTTCTTATCCACTTTCTTTAATTTTTTGTTGTATATCAATATATGCTCTCAGATTTTGACTAGGGAAAATACATGCTATTTTCATTTTTGTAGGATAACTTCAACAATGTAGAGTTCTTCCTTGACTTTTTTCCTTTTTAGTGCCTGAAAACATTATTTCAATTATTGTGTTTTAAGCATTCATTGTTTCTATGAAATCAGCTATTAATCACACCGTTAGTAAAATTGCATACAATATATTATTTTTTTCTAGTTATTCTCATGGTTCCCCTTTTCCATTTGGATGTAAGCAGTCTGAGTATAATGTGCTTTTAAAAATTTATATTTAAAATTTCATTTTTAAGAATAATTTGAGATTTATAAAAACATTTTAAAGAAACTACATTGAGTTTGTATGCAACCCACTCCAGTTTCTCCTAATATTATTATCTTAACTTCTCCAGTACATTTGTTACAATTATCAATATTGATGCAGTATTGTTAGCTAAAGTCAATATTTCTATCAGATTCCCATGTTTCTTTTTTAAAAGCACTTCATTTTTAAAAGCAATTTTAGGTTTATGACTAAATCAAGGGGAAAGTACAAAGATTCCCATCTACCCTGAATGCCCTCAAGGTACTCTGAAAAACTCTCCTGTCAGCATGAACTTCTCCATTATCCCAATCAGAATGGCATTTTTGTTAGAACTGATGAACCTACTCTGGCATATCACAATCACCTAAAGTCATCGGATATACTCTTGCTGGCGTGTGTTCTATGGCTTTAGACAAATGTACAGTGAGATGTAACTATCGTTATAGTATTATAAAGAATATTTCACTGCTCTAAAATTCCTCTCTGCTCCTGTTCATTCCTTCCTCCCACCCACCAATCCTCTTGCAACTGTTGATATTTTTTCTGTCTCTAGAATTTTTGCCCCAGCAATTGAATTGGAATCATACAGTACAGACCTTTTCAGAGTTGCTTCCTTCACTCAGTAGAGTGCAGTTAAGGTTCCTCTGTGCCATTTCATGGTTTGATACTTTTTATTTTTAGCACTGATTAATATGTTCCACTTGTCTGGATGTACCACCGCTTAACAATTCGCAATCTGAAGGAACATCTTGGTTGCTTTCAAGCCTTAGTAACTAAGATGAAGCTGATAAAAAACTTCCAGGGAAGTTTCTGTAGAGCATTAATTTTCCAACCAATCTGAGTAAATCCTGAGGAATGTGATCTCTGGAACATGAGAAAAGGCTCTGTTCAGCTTTGTAAGAAATCATCAAACCATCACATTTCCACCAGCAATGAATGATATCCGAAAATAATTTGCTGAAGTTTTGCTTGTGATTTCACTAACCTATAAATCCAATTGAGAAAGATTGACATCTTGAGAGTATTATTTTCTATACATGAGCATGCAACATTTCTTCATTTATTTAATTATTTTATTTAGTACATCAGAGTTCTGTAGTTTTCTTTATAAAGATCTTGAATATGTTTTGTGAAATTTATACCTAAGAATTCATTTTCAGAGGTGCTAATATTAACAGTATTGTGTTTTTAGTTTCAAACTCCCCCTGTTCATTGTTAATATATAGGAAAGTCTATGTTTCCATATTAACCTTATACTTATAAATTCAGTGTTTCTAAGCAATTTCTTGTTTTTTGATTTTCTTTTTTTTCTACATGTGCAACAGTGACATTCGTAAATAAGGACAGCTTTATTTTTCCCTGATTTGTATAATTTTCATTTTTTCCTTATTACATTAATGAACTGCAGTATGGCATTGAAGAGAAGTGGTGAGAGTTTGTTTCTGATCTTAGTGGGAAATCTTTAAGATTTACATCATTAAGTATGATGACAGTTGGAGGGGTTTCGTAGATATTTCTCATCAAGGTGGGAAAGATTCCCTCTATTTCTAGATTACTGACAGTAAATATTGAACTTTGTTAATTTTTTTTTTCTGTGTCCATGAGATTAGTAACTGTTCCTCCTTACTCTTTTTGTGACAAAATTACATCAATTTATTTTTGAATGTCGAATCAGTCCTTTATAACTGAAATAATTTCCTATTATACTTGATATTCAATATTTTTATACATTGTCGAAGGCAATTTTCAAATATTTTGTTTGGGGTTTTTGCATCTAGGTCCTTGAAAGATGAGTCTATAATTTAATTTCCTTGCAGTGGATTTGTCAGGTGTTGGCATTAAAGTAACATTGGCTTCATAGAATGAGTTAGAAATTATTTCCTCTGCTTTTATTCAGTGAAAGAGATTGTACAGAATTTGGTATAATTTCTTCTGGAAAATCATTTATCTCTGAAGCCATTTGAGTCTTGTGATTTCTGTTTCGAATGGTTATTAGTTATCAACTTAATTTATTTAATAGATATAGGACTACTAAAATGGTCTGTTCTAATGTCACTCAAGGAAAATTACGGTTTTCAAGGAATTGATCCATTTTATCTAAGACATAAAATTTGAATGCAAGGAGTTACTCAAAATACTCTTTTAACACCTTTTAAATGTCCAGGAATCTACACTGACATCCCTTCTTTCATTTCTGATACTCATAGTTTAAGTTCTCTTTTTACTATATACCCTTGGTAAAGACTTATTGAAATTATACATCTCTTCAAAAAAATCTTGTTTTTATTGATTTTTTTATTATCTATCTTGAAATTCACTAATTTCTGACTTATTTATGTTCTTTTGCTTATTTAATATTTGCTTTATTCCTATTTTTCTAGTTTCCTAGGTAAAAACTTAGATTTAGATTTTAGAAATGTGTGTGTGTGTGTATGTGTGTATATATGTATGTATATATATATGTATATATGTATGTATATATATATGTATATATGTATGTATATATATATATGTATGTATATATATATGTATATATGTATGTATATATATATATGTATGTATATATATATATAATGTTTATATTTAAAAGCATTGTTTTCACTATATCATACAAATTTTAATAATGTCTTTTAATTTACATTTAGTTCAAAATATTTTTTATATTTTTATTGAGATTTCTATTTGACCTACTCATTATTTAGAAGTGTGGTTTTAATTACATTTTTGTTTTCTAGTTGTCTGTTATCAATTCCTAGTTTAATGGTACTGTGATCTAATCACAGATATGTGATTTCTGCTTTTTCAAATAAAAAAGTTTTTATTAGTACATTGTAGTTATACATAATAGTGGGCTCATTCTGACATAATCATACATGCATGGAATATAATTTGCTCCATTTCAATCCCCAGTACTTATTACTTTCCCCCCGAGTTCCTTTACACTATTGGTCTTTCTTCTATTTATTTGTTTTTAAAATTCAGACTTTACGGATAAATATAAAGGTTGAATTTCCTGTAGTATATTCATATGTATGTATATATAAATATATATTCATAATTATATATATATTAAATTTCATGCTATAGTTCTTCCATTTTCCTGTCCCTCTCCATTCTCTCCCTCAAGACCCTTTCTCAACTCCACTTCCTTCTGTTTTCATGGGGATGTCCCACCCCTTTCTACCTTATTGTGCTCTTGCTTCTGCATATGAGAGAAAGCATTCAACCCTTGAATTTCTGAGTCTCACTTATTTCACTTATCATGATGTTCTCTAGGTCCATCTTTTACCAGCAAATGCCATAATTTCATTCTTTAATGGCTGAATAAAACTCATATATATATTTCATATATATATTTCTCTTAGTATTTCATATACATATTTTATATATATTTCTCTTAGTATTTCATATATATGAAATACTTATATATAGTATACATATAATATATATATATTTCTTTATCCATTCATCTGTTGACAGGTACCTGGACTAGTTCCATAATTTGGTTATTGTGAATTGCACTCTTATATTCTCATAAACAATGATATGCCTGTATCACTGTAGTGTGCTAAAGTTAATTCTTTCGAATAAATACCAATGAGTATTTAAATACCAATGAGCTAGGTCATATAGTCGTCTTTTGAGGAATCTCCATACTGCTTTTCAAAATGGTTGTACAACATTGCAGTCCCCGTCAACAATGTATGAATGTACCTTTTCCCCACATCCTCACCAGCATTTGTTATTTGTTTTCTTGATGACTGCCATTCTAACAGGGGTGAGATGAAATCTCAATGTAGATATGTTTTGCATTTTGATTGCAAAGATTATTTTTTTTTCATTATTGCTGACAAAATATATTTCACCTTTTGAGAAGTGTCTATTTAATTCTCTTATCCATGTATTTATTGGGTTATTTTTTTGATGTTAAGTTTTTTTAGTTCTTTATATATTCTGAATATTAATCCCCTATTGCAGGAGCAGCTAGCAAAGATTTTCTCCCAATTTGTAAATACTCTTTATTGTTTCCTTTGGTGTGCAGAAACTTTCAAATTTGATCCCATTTCATGATTTGATGATTCTTGGCTTTATTTCTTGAGCATAAAGAGACTTGTTAAGAAAGTTAGTGCTCATACCAATATGTGGGAGTGCTGAACCTTTATTTTCTTCTAGCAGTTGCAAGGTCTTTGGTCTAATGCTTAGGACTTTGATTCACTTTGAGTAGATTTTTATTCAGAGTGAAAGAGGTATGTAATTTCATTTTACATATAGATATCCAGTTTACCCAGCACAATTTGTTAAAGGATATTTTTTATGGTTTGGATGTGAGGTATCCCCCAAAAGCTCATGTGTGAGACAATGCACGAAGGTTCAGAGAAGAAATGATTGGTTTGTGAGAGAAGTGGAGTTGCTCTCTCTGCATCCTGATCATTACCTGAGCGGTTTCCCTCAGCCACACTCTCCTGCCATGATCTTCTGTCTTACCTTGAAAGCCCTGAGGAATGGAGCCAGACTTCTATGGACTAAGACCTCTGAAACTATGAATCTTCATATAAACCTTTCCTCCTAAACAATTGTTCTGGTCAAATCTTTTAGTCACAGATGTGACTGACTGAATCAGATATCTTTTCTTCAACATGGTTTTGGCAAACTTTGTTGACTATCCTATCACTACATCTATGTGAGTTTGTCTCTATATCTTCCATTCTATTCCATTGGTATGTCTCTTTTTATGCCAATATCATGCTGGTCTTATTAGTATAGCTCTGTAGAATAATTTGAGATCAGCTACTAGCATGCTTCCTTCATCACTCTTCTTGCTCAGTTCTGTTTTGGTCTTTGGAATCTTTTATTCTGCCAAATGAGTGCAAGTGTTTTTTATAGTTCTGTGAAGAATGTTTTGGTATTTTGATGGACATTGTGTTGAATCTGTATAATGCTTTTGGTAATATGGCCATTTTGACAATATTAATTATGCCGAGGAACATGGAATTATTTACATCTTCTGAGATCTTCAATTTCTTCATTGTTCTGTAGTTTTCATTGTAGAGAACTTTCACCACCTTAGAATGATTTATTTATTCCCAATTTTTTTCTTTTCTTTCTTTTGCTTTTTCCTTCCTTCTTCTTCTTTTTTTTTTTTTTTTGAGGCTATTGTGAATGCAATGTTTTCCTGATTTTTTTTTTTTCTCAGCAGATTCATTCACTTTTGGAGTATAGGAAATCTGTTTTTTTTTTTTTTTTTTAACGTTGATCTTGTATCCTGCTGTTTTGATGAATTTGTTTATTAGTCCCAGAAGTTTTCACTTTCTAAATATCTCCTGTATTTGAATTTCCTTCTCATTCCTATGGTTTGGAAATTTTTCTGATATTATTTCTTTGACAAGGTTGCACATTTCTTTAATTTGTATTTTGGTGCCTTCTATAGTAGTGATTCTAATATCTCTCTTAATGTTATCCCAGATTGCTTCAAGATTCTTGGTCATAGTTTGTTACTATCTTTATTTATTGCTTACTTTGTTTTCAAGATTATACGCTTTGTCGTTGAAGTCTGAGGATCTGTCTTCATGTGGCCTAATCTATGGGTGAAGCTTTCACCTGAACTTTTGATTTATGAGCTGTTCATTTCCAAGACATCTGTTTCATTCTTTTTTCAGAATTGCTATCACTTTATTGAAATGGTATTTTACTTCCTATATTTCCTCTTAGCATATTCCTTTTATCTCCTTTTAGCTCACTGAACATTTTAAGTATTCAAGTGATTTATTAATTCTTTATCTGAAATCTCATCTTGGTGTCAGTGAGGTCAGTTTTGAAGTGTTGTGGGCTGTTTGGGGTAGTTTGTTCCCATAGTTTTTCATATTGTTTGTCTACCCTTCTGGGATGATTGTGTCTTCTGCATATATGCAAGTTACTATTTAGTGAGGTTCTTTTAAGTGCCCCAGGCGGGGCAAATATCCACGTATACTGATATTTCTGTTCAGTGTGTATCCTCTGCTATGCTCAGTATTGGCATCACTTTGAGAGAAGGTACTAAATCCTATTAACTGCAATGACCTCATAGCAAAGCCATGCACTAATAAACCTTAGTTTTCTTTTTTTTCCCTAACTGAAAATGTTCTTCACAGTTTCTCTAATCCAAGTATAAAATTGTGCTAATGTTTTTGAATAGGTTAAAATATTAGTTGTTAAAGATGGCTATACTGAGATTGAAAAGGAGAGAAGAAAAAATGGGGCAAAGAAAAAAGAAGATGAAAAGAATATACAAAACTAAGATCAAAAGAAGAAAAATACTGGGGGATTTGAGGCAAGAGAATGAATTCAAAGGGGAAAGAAGAGACTAAGAAGAGAAACCTGAGCAAGATAAAGAAAGAAAATGATTTCTGTTAATGCTTTAAAGCATTATAACAGAACAAATCCAATCATTTGGGCTGAGGGATGCACTATCAAACAATAATGGAACATCAACTGATTCAATATAAAAAGAAATGTATGTAGATCAAAATTGACATTAGAGCTATTTAGGGTATCCCATGCCAAGATGGGGAGATTTCTTACTAGGTCTTCCTGATTTGTGTTTCATCAGAATTTCAGATATTTAGAAGATATGCACCATTCCTCAGCTTAACCTCTAAATTTCCCTGGGTGTGGAGGTAATGATCATACCAGTTCATCTCTGATACAGTTCTTGGATGCCTTTTCTGAACTTTAGTGTGCCAGGTACCTGCTGGCTTTCTCGTGGTCCTATTTGTGATTTGGCAACCACATTACTCCCAGTTAGGAAGTACAGTCTTGTGTGCCCTGTTTAAGAAAAATTCCATGTCTCTAGCTCTGTCGAATCCAATGTGAGATCCCCCAATTTTATTTCAGAAGTTGTGGGGCTTGGCAGTTGATTTGGTTGATTTGGTACTGGGTGATCCATGGGGGCTTTTGGGTTGCTGCCCCCTCTGGAAGCACAGGTCATAGGTCTGTGGGCTTGTATCATGGCACACTGGGCAGTATCTGGTTTCTGTGGGAAGCTCTTCTTAATGCTCCTTTGTGGGATATACCACACTTGTGTATATGCTGAGTTCTTGGCTGGCTGCTTTGGGGATTATCCTCAGGAAATGCCTTCTGTGGGTCCTTGGATCTGAATGAGAATTGAGTTAACTGGTATCTCTGGGATTCATAGCTGTGGCCCCTCCTAGAGGTGTTGGGGCACAGAAGCTACTTTCAGGGTTCCTATGGATTTCTTACCAGTTGGTGCTTATAAATTGGTCCAGCGACCTAAGTGTGCATGTGTGGAAGGTGCTGCTTCTGCTATTTCTGTTGGTTGGTGGAAGATGTGTGTGTGCAGGGTTCAAGGCTCCAGGCTGTGGCCTCCTGCTGTGGCATGCCCAGTGTCTGCTCCCTCTTCATAGTGGCATTGAGCATGGTGGTTGAGCTGTCTGCAGCTGTGGGGTCTGTGAATTCAGCCTCTCTGTGGGTTATCTATGGCATACAAACTTCCAGTCTGGTTGATGTGGATCTTCAAGATACTTTCCCCATCACTGGGACAGAATGACAATTGGTTCTCCTTTATCTGAGCTCTTATGGCTCAGGGTTGGGAATCACTGAGGGCCTGCTCCCCTCCACTGGGCCTTTTTTTGTACTGGCACTAATTGCTTGGTGGCTGTATTCAACTGTGGGTGAGGTTCTGTGTGGCCAGCCTGTGGCACAGAACCATCCACCCTGTTTGGTGCAGACCATGGAGGCTTTACCTGTCATCATGACTCGGGTAGGAGGTCCACTGTGGTGGTCCGTCTTCCTCTGGTCTGTCTGCTGCAGAGCTGTGTGGAATGCTAGGTTGGGGTTAGCAATAACCAGGAGTGATTTGCTCTTGGGTCAGCTCCACTCCACCCCACCCCCATGTCTCTTGTCCTTGGTGAGGGGTAGGGGGTTTCAATAGCCTTCAGTTGACAGGGCCCTTCTAGATGAACTACTGGGACAATCCATTTCAGAGGTATATCTCCTGGTTTTACTTTTTACTATCTGTAGTGTGGAAGGGCTGTATTGATTTAATTTCTTCTAAGGAAGCTCTACAAAATGATTGGCCTGCCCAGAGAAGCTTTGAGCTCACAATTTGGGATAAACTGTGATCTCCTTCCCTGTCTTTGCTGATCCTGTACCATTTCCCTTTCTTGATCTGCTTTTCTTTCCTACTGCTAAGAAAGTATACTGAGGGCGTTTCCTGTCCCTCTTTCTCTCTTTGCTACCCTTCTCCCCTGACCTCACCAGGGTTAGGGCTCAGGTCAAGGAATTCTATCCTTGTTTTCTACTTGTTAACCAAATTCCAAGTTCCTCTAAATGTCAAGCTGTCTGACACTGAATATTAGGTGATCTGCTCCATCGCCCACCCCTGTGTTGCTTCATTTCTGGGCCCCGGAGGAATCGAGATTTGCTCCCTAGATCATCTGCTCTGTCATCTTCTGGGTCTCTATTCTCTCAAATGTTTTAAAGTGTATTTCATCACACAAAATGTGTCTATGCTAGTGAATTTCCCATATAAGCTTGGAAAGAATGTATGTTTTGCAGTTCTTGGATGAAGTAATCTATAGATATCAATCACCCAGTTGATTGATGGTGTTAGTTGAGTTCAACTGTGTCCTTACTGATTTTCTGCCTGTCATATTTCCCCATTGCTGCTAGAAGGACATTTATGCCTCCAACTATGATATTGGGTTGGTATGTTCCTCCTTGCCCTGCTATCACCAGTGTTTGTCTTATGTGGTTTGATACATTCTTGTCAGGCATACGCACATTAAGAGTGTTATGACTTCCTGAGAAATGGCCATTGTATCTTTATGTAATGCCCTCCCTTACCCCAGGTGATTTTCTTTGCTTTGAAGAGTGCCCTGCCTGAAGTTAATATAGCCTTGACTCCTGTCTTTATATTAGTGTCAGTGTGGAATATTTATCCCTCTTTCCAAAGAACTTCTTTTAACTAGCCTTTTTGTGCTGCTATACAAAATATTTGAGATTGGGTGGTTTATAAAGAACAGAAATTCATTTCTTACTGTTCAGGAACCTAGGAAACTCAAGATCAAGGCTCTGGCATTTAGTGTTTGTTGAAGGCATTTGGCGGGGGGGAATATTGTGTCCTCATGTGGGAGCAGAGTGGTAAGAGCAAAAGGAAAAAAATAAAGGGATTACCACTGTGTGTAACCCCTTTTACAAAGTTTTTTTATTCCATTATTAAGGGAGGAGCCCTATGACTTAATCATCTCTCAATACTATTGTATTTCTGACTGGGTTTCAACATGAGTTTGGGGTAACACATTTATACCACAGCCACACTTCAAATATTCCACTCCACTTCCTTCTTGCTCTCCTGATTTCTACAAGTTGTATATAATTCTCAGCTCTTTTCCTATACAGGTAAGGCATTTCTTCCTCTAGTTTCTTTTAGAATGTTTTTTTAATCTTTAATTTTCTGTAGTTTGAAATGATATGACAAAGTGTCGTATTGTTTTTGTTTTTAAAGGTGTCCTCTGTGCTTGCTTTATCTGTGGTTTGTTATTTCACATTAATTTGGGAAAATTCTCAGTCATCATGGATTTAAATAGTTTCTTGTCCCCTGTATGGCATTCTTTTGTCTCTTATATTTACATTATACAGATGTTTCACCTTTTGCAGTCTTTCCACTGCTTTGGGTGGCCTATCCTGTCTTGTTTCAGTCTCTGTTCTCTTCATTTCTGAGTTTTTAAGGTTTCTCTCAAGTTTAGAGATTCTTTCTTCAGCAGTGTCCAATCTACTAAGAGGCTTATCAAAGGTATGTTTCACTTCTGCTGTACATTTCATACTGTCCTGAATTGTTAAACAGTTTCCTATTATTCCTGAGCATATGTGCAAGAGTTGCTTTGAAATTTTTGCTGGCTTAAATTAATATCTTGTTTGTTTGATACTGGGAATTGAACCCAGGGGCATGTTCCCACTAAATGACATCCCTAGTCCTTTTTATTTCATTTCATTTTATGTTTTTACTTTGAAAACAGGGTCTTGCTAAGTTACTGAGGATTTCACTAAGATGCTGAGGCTGGCCTTGAACTTGTGATCCTACTGCCTTCACCTCCCCAGTTGCTGTGATTACAGGCTGGTGCACCGAAGGATCCAGCTTGGTTGAATTTAATATCTGACCCTACTTAGAGTCAGATTTTGTTCCTCTCTAATATATGAGTCATATTTTCCTGTTTTTACGTGTGTATTAGTTTTGGGAACATTGTACATCACATGTATCTCGCTGTGGATTCTGTTTTGCTCTTGCGAGTACTGTTTACTTTTTATTCGAGTATGTGAGTACGCAGTTAACTTGATTACATATAAGATACGGGATTTGTCTACCCACAAGGTTCAATAGCTGAGGCTGCCGCTCAAGATTTCAGTTGCCTGCAGCTCATTTTTCAGTCTGGCTACTTAGTGGCTTTCCTGTGTTTGCATAGTTTAGAGGTCAGACAGGGATTTGGCTAGAATTTATACAGGGATTTTGGGGTTCATCCTGTTGGCGAGTCTCTTTTTAATTCCCCTTTAAATTTCCAGTTCATTAGTCAGCTGAGTTTATCCCTCTGACCTCTCAAGTCGGTCAGCTTTAGCCTTCTATGGTCCAAACTGTGTGCAAAGAGGGGCCAGAGTCACAGTTGCTGCAAATCCTCAAATCTTGCCAGGAGCCATGTGTGTTTTTTTAAGTGTTCAACTTCACCTAGGGTCTTAAACTTGTTCTTCGGGTTGCCTGGGGATTATAAGGTGCCTGTGTAGTACTGGTCAGCCAGAAATATGGGCAGGGTGCATATTCAAAATTTTGACTTCAGGCATTTTATGACTTTCTTTTTCCTTCCCTGAATGCAATCATCTTTCACTGTGAGCTGGCAAGGTAGCAGTTTCCTTCACTGGAGTTCAGGTTAGAAAAGGCACCAGACTAAAAAGCCACATGCACACACATCCTACTCTAATAGGTTTATATGTTTTTAAGACTGAACTTTTTTCAATAATTTTGGTTTTGCCTGACTTTGCTTGTGTTTAATGATTTAATACAGTTATTATAATTGTTATCTTTAAGAGAAATTGCTTGTTTTCTTCACACTGTCTTTATCAGAACTCCTAAATACTTGTAATCTATTTCCTTTCAATAACAGCATTGTTGCCAATGCAGTAACCCTTTCTTTTAGTATGAGGTCATAATTGCTCTTGCGTATTTGGCATGCTGTAGTGTTCCTGTCTACCCAAAGCTACAGAAGATGGAGTGACACTAAAGCACCTGTCATC